>NC_084467.1:143744017-144054732 GCF_027409185.1 Cynocephalus volans
AGAGAGAAAATAAATAAATATACAGCAGATGGGTTAAACAGGAAAAGAATTGTAGACTTAAAACCAGATTTACTGAAAATTGCATTTGATGTAAATGGTTCAAATGCTCCAGTTAAGACACAGAGAGACTCTCAAATTGGATAAGAAAAAGCAAGACACAACTATATGCCACCTATAAGAAATACATTTTACATGTAAGGACACAGGGAGGTTAAAGGGAGTATAATAGAAAATATGACACAGGCAACAAAAGAAAAAAATAGATAAACTGGACATCACAAAAATTAAATCTTTCCCCTTCAAGGGATAGCATTAAGAATGTGAAAAGAATGTCCATTAAATGTCCATTAAACAGCATGGAAAAAAGATACTTGCAAATCATATCTCTTATAAGAGACTTGTATCCAGAACAGATAAAGGACTCTTACAACTTAATAATGAGACAAATAACCCAATTTTAAAAAAGGACAAAAGGTCTGAACAGACACTTATGAAAAAAATATACAAATGGCCCATGAGCATATGAAAAGATGTTCAACATCATTAGCTACCAAGAAAATGTAAATTAAAACCCCAGTGAGGTTCTACTTCATACCCATTAGAACAACTGAAATCAAAAAGATAGGCAATAACAATGTTGGTGAGAATGTAGAGAAATTGGAATCCCCATACACTGCTGGTGAAAATGTAAAATGGTTCAGCCACTTTGAAAATTAGTCTGGCAGTTCCTCAAAATGTTAAACATGGAGTTACTGTATGACACAGAAATTCTACTCCTAGGTATATCCAACAAAAGTGAAAGCTTCTGTTTATATGTTCACATAAAAACCTCTGCATGAATGTTTATAACAACTTTAATCATAATATCCAGCTGTGTAAACCATCCAGATATCCATCAACTGATAAGTGGATAAATAAAATGTGATAAATCCATACAGTGGAAGATTACTTGGCAATAAAAAGGAATGAAATACTGATATATGCAACAACATAAATAAATCTTGAAAAAACATTATGCTGAAGAATGCAGACACAAAAGGCTACATATTGTATTATTTCATTTTTATGAATTGTCTAGAATAGGAAAATCCATAGAGACAAAAAGTAGATTAGTGTTGTTGTATGTAGGGACAATGGGATGTCACTGTTGAAGGGTATGTGGCTTCCTTTTGAGGGGATGAACATGTTCTAAAATTGGTAGTGGTGATGATTGTATAACTGTGAATACACTAAAAACCACTTTGTTTCCACTTTAAATAACTTAATTGTATAATATGTGAATTATATCTCAATAAAGCTGTTATTTTAAAAAGTAAAATGATTGAAAAAGTTATACCATGCAAAAACTAGCAAAAGGAAGATGAAGTAGACTTCAGAACAAAAATATTACCAGGGATAAAGGGGAACATTTTATACTAATAAAAATGTAAATTTATTATGAAGACACAATGATCCTAAATGTGTATTCACCCAAATATAGAGCTCCAAAATACATGAATCAAAAATTACAAAACTGAAAGAGAAATAGATAAACCCCTGAATATGTTTGGAGACTTCAAAACTTCTCTCTCTGTAATTGAGAGAGCAAGTATATAAAAAATTAATAAGAATATTAAAGTCCTGAGAACCTTTGTCAACCAACTTGATCTAATTGACATTTATAGAATACTCCACCTAACAACAGAAGAATATGTATTCTTTTCTAGTGCACTTGGAATAGTCACTAAAATAAACCATTTTCTGGGCTATAAAACAATCTTAATAAATTTAAAGTATTAAAATCTTACAAAGCATTAGAGAAAATCAATGAGACCAAAAGTTAATTCTTTAAAATAATCAATAAAATTAATAAATCTCTAGCTAGACTAATCAAGATTTTGAGAAAAGAAGAATCACAAAGTACCAACATCAGTAAGAAAAGAGGAACCATCACTACAGATCCTTCAGCTATTAAAAGGATAACAAGAAAAAACTTTTTAGAAGGAAACACAGGAGATCTTCATGGCTTTCAGATAATCAAAGATTTTTTAGATAATTTTTTTTTAAAAAGCATAAACCATGAATGAAAAAAAGATAAAGTGGGCAAGCCACAGACAAGGAGAAAACATGTATAATGCATATATCTTCCAAAAGATTTATCTAGAATATATTTTTTAACTCTCTGAATTCAATCAGTAGGGGAAAAAAATTAAAAATGGGAAAATATTTGAACAGACGTTTCATATGCTCACAAGTGATACAAGAATGCTCAGTAAGCACATGAAAAAATGCTTGACATCAACAATAATGAAGAAAATTCAAATTAAAACCACAATGTAATACCACTGCAAATCCACCAAAATAACTAAAAATACTGACAAGTGTTGATGCAAATGTGGAGCAACTAGAATTCTTATATACTACTGGTGGAAAACTAAAATGATAAAACTACTTTAGAAAACAGTTTAGAAAGTTAAACATGCCTATCATACAAACCAACAATTCTATTTCTAGGTATTTACCTATAATAAATGAAAACATATTTTCACACAAAAATTTGTACAAAAAAAATATTTTCACACAAAAATTTCACATAAAAATTTTCATGGCAATTTTATCATGATAGCCAAACCCTGGAAACTGTCCAGTTTTTATCAACAGATGAATGTATAAACAAATTGTGATATATTTATACAATGGAATACTACTCAGTAATAAGAACGAACTACTGATATACACAGCAGCATAGATGCATCTCAAAAACATAGCATTATCCTGAGTGAAAGAAGCAAGACACAAAAATATATATACTGTATTATTCCTTTTTAGGACTTGATATGTACTTCGAGGCTGGATTTTGCTGATTGCCTACCCGTGGTGCAGTTCAACATGACCATGCATTTTTTTGCAAATTGGAAGCTGGATTGAAGGGTTTGATCAGACTCAAACTTGATGTCTTTGGAATCAATTGGTGGCATATTCTTTCATCGATGGGCACATAATGTCAGGTTATTTGCTCTCTTTTTATGTTAGCAAATGATGATATCTTAATCTATCATTTTATTGGCTGGAAGAAGTTTATAATGAGATGCTTTTTCTCATTTGCTCTTTGGTTTTTCAGTGATACAGTTCTTAAAGGAAAGCAAAGGTAAGTGTTTAGCCATTCCTTTTATTTAACCTGTTTTTAAGATGATGATTTAGTTACTTATCATCCAATTAGTGTTTTGGTTTTTTTAATGTCATTAGAAATGAATGAACTTAAGAATATTTTATGGGTTCCAATTCATTGCAATTCTTATCCTGGTTAGGCTCAAATTATCTTATCTTTGGAAGTAGGATGTGGGAATAGAATAGAATGGAATGGAATGGAATGGAATAGTAGTGGGAGCCTCATTAAATTGGCTTCTGAGTCCTTTGGACTAAAGACCTTAATAGTCTTAAATAGTTTCCTTGATATCTAGTATGTCAAGGTGTTCCAGATGCATCTTGTTTATTTCCTGTCCTATATCTAGAATCACCCATTTGTTTAAGAAATGCTGATTTCTTTGAATAGAAAATAGCATTTCAAAACCACCAATTGAGTACAGATAAGCTCAGTGCTATTGTCTGGTCATAGCTTTTAGGCTTTTTCAGGGGACAATGAATAGATAGATAGATAGATAGATAGATAGATAGATAGATAGATAGATAGATAGATAGATAGATAGATAGACAGATAGACACACAGACAAACAGACACACAGAGACAGACAGACACAATATGTTTTTAGGTTATGTTGCTTATTCTGGTGTTGCCAATTAAATTTAGAAATATCGGATTTTTATTTATCATCTTCTATATGACATATCTGTCTCCTTTTTTTCACTCTGAGAATCATGGTTCTCAAGGATACAGGGGATACAATTAGAACATCCCACAATTATTTATTTGCTTTATCTCATATGACACATACAAGTCATAGAAAAGCAATGCTAAAACTACCACCACCACCAATTATGATGACTAAAAAAGTTTTAGACATTTTTGCATGTGTAATTCCTGTTTTCTCTACTTTTTTATGCATACATGTGCAATTTTTTCACACACTATCAGTACTCATACCTATCCTGAAGCCAGTAATATGGGTCTAAATGTAAGAATGATTACTCTTCGATTTAGTTATCTTACAGTCCCTACCCATCAAAAATCAGATGTGGCTAGGATACACTTCCTGGTGTACTTGCATTAAAAAGTATTTTTCTTTATTATAGTGCATTGTTTATTGACTACACCATCTTTTGCCCAGTGTCTGCATTGCTAACTCTGTCATATATCAACATTCCACATGTGTGAACATGTTTCTGAGCTCTATTTGTCTATCCCTGAGCCAACACCACATAATGTTAACTACCATAGCTTTATAATAACTATTATACCTAGTAGAGCAAGTGTCCCTGTCTGGTAGAAACAAACAAAAATCCTCTCTGAAGGAGAAAACTTTACAATCAAGCCTCAAAAAACCCCATAGTTAAGGTTCCATGTTACATATGCTCATGGCACACAAACAAAACACGCAACCATAAATGAGAGTCAGCAAAAACATGAAACCACAGAATCAGACCTGCAAAGACTCAGATTATTAGAATTATCAGATACAAAATATATAATATATAAGATATATAAACTTATATTAATATTTATAAAGAAATAAATTTTTAAAAAAGAGTTCTAGAAAGAATCTTCAGAAATGAAAATCATAATAATTGAAAGCAGAATCTGGATGGATGAATTTAACATTATATTAAACAGAGTTAAAAGAACAATTAGTGACATGGAAGGTAAAGTTGAAGAAGTTATATACAATATAAGACAGAGACAAAGAAAAGGGAACTATGAAAAAGAGATTAAGAAACATAGAGGGCAGTGTGTTTAGGTCAAGTATACACATAATTTCAATTCTATGAAGAAATAGTAAGAATGAGGGAAAGGAACATTAAAAGACATAAAAACTAACTTTTCCAAAAGAGGTTAAGAACACCAAATCACAGATTAAGGAAGTTCCTCAAAGTGCCAACCACCATAAATGAAGAGAAATACACAACAGAGTGACAAATTCAGAGTAATAATGACATGGAGAAGATAATAGAAGCAGCCAAACAAAATAAATTAAAAATAAAAAATAAAAAACAAAACCATTTGCAATGAGTGATAGCTGACTTCTCAGCAACCATAATGGAAACCAGAAGAACAGAAAATAAACTTTAAAAGTACTTAAAAAAGCAACTTGCAACTTAGAATTCCATATTTAGCAATATAATCTTTCAAAAATAAAGGCATTTTCAGACCCAAGAGGATTTACTGCCAACTCATTTTCGCAAAAGGAACTTCTAATGATGGTACTTCATGTCTGAAGGAAAATCTCCAATATATGAAAATGGAAAGCATAAATATTGCCCATGTACAGCAGTAAAACTAATGTCTAATTTGTGAGACTAAAATATCAAGAGAGGATAACATTAATGTAAGGGAGGTGGTCATGGGTGTGACAACATTTTAAGATTTTTATATGGAAAGTAAAGCTATTAATATTAAACTCTGTTAATTACGCATGTTAAAATTTCTTGGATAATCACTAAAGAAATAGAAATATCTATAAATGTTAGCTCTTATCATTATTATCATTATTATTCTAGGAATCTTACAGAATGAAAGAAAGAGACAGAGAGAAAGACAGACAGACACAGAGAGACAGAGGAAGGATTCTGTAGTCAAATCAGTTTTGAATTAAACACATTTCCTGCCTTGATTTCCTTAAGCTTTTTCTCAGCTAATGTGCACTGTAAATTCCTGAGTGGAGACTGCAGAGGGTTTGAAAATTTTCCTGTGTTTCTTTGAAATCAGAATCCTTATTTTGCGGAATTTCTATTAACATACTGGGATACTTGACAGTTTGGGGAACACCTTTCAAGTTGAATCTGAATCCATGAGAGCTTAACTTGTCTTTTTAAGGGAATGATAGAACCACGTAGGTTTGAAGAGACTAATAGAGTCTATCCTAGAAAGACCTCAGGTTTGAATAAGACATTCAGGGAGAATTGAAAATACTATTGTCCAATGATACCAGGAAGGGTGGGACACGTTGCAATCTGTTAAATTGGAAAAACAAAAATAAAAGCACTGCCTAGCAAATACGTTGGAAAGCTTCTGCTATAAGACTGTTGGAGCATCTGGGAACACTGCCAAGCAATTCTGGGGAACAGACTTGGCACTGATTGTGGCCTTGTGTTTTTTATGAAAGAAAAAAGATTAATTTATTTTATAAGTCATAATACACACTACCTAGAAGCCAAATTGCCAGTTAAAATTCTATTTGCAAGCAGGTGTAGGGTTTCAGCACAACTTTCACCTAACCTCATAGGATACTGCCTCTTCATAATTAAATACAAGTGTGATGCAAACCATCTTTTCAGCTGTATTTTCAGTGTTTCAAAATGTTAAAAAAGATAATAAAAACAGCAGGGTAGCAATGTCTTTAGTCCTAATGGAATCTTATGTATCTGTTCTAAATGCAGCTGTTTGGTTTATACAAGGTACTTCAAAAAGTTCATGGAAAGATTCATACTATCCTTTAATTCTATTTTCCATGGACTTTTTAAAGTACACTCTATAGTCCAGAGGAAATAAATAATCACATGTAGAAAGGAGTTTTGCACTTATCAATTTAATCAATCGTTTCCTCTACAACTTAACAGTTTAATGAGTCCAAAGAGAAGGGTGAAAGGTATTTTGCTGGTTAGTTTTTCTGATTCCACGCTGCTTAGAATATAAGGTGCTATCTTTTTTGTAGTTCATATTACTTTCATTGCAATTGATGTTATTTAAACCCACTGATTCTTCATGTAACTCTGTGCACATATCAGGCTTGTTGTCTCTGAGGACTCAAAGAAATCTGCAGGCTTTAATCTTCACAGTTCCCATGGAGGAAGACAGGCTGAATCAGGATTGAGCTCTGGCCTGGAAAGATTTTAATAAGTGCAAAAAAGAGAAGCCTTTCACCCTCTTCTCCTCTACTGGAATTCCCTCAGCACATTTTTCTCTTGCTCTCCAAGTTCAAAGTCTACCTCTTCCATGAAGTTTCCCTTGACAGCCCTGGTCCACCTTAATCATGTTCCTTTTCTGAACCCCTACAGCCCATATCTCGTTCTCCTCAAGGCAGTATTCAAATTCTGCTGCCTTGCATTGACCCTGATTATTAACCTGATCTTCTCCTCCAAACAATGAGCTTCTTGAAGTCAAACCCAGGTCTTGTATTTCTGATTCCTGTTCAGTTCAGTGAGGGGTTGCAGATGGTAGCTCCTAAATACTTGCTGGTAAAGTGAAAAGAATTAGAGAGTTCAATTGTTTAGGAACCAATTACACAAGCTGCTCTCTGACAGTAGGGAGCTTTGGGGTTATCTGTGTTGGGGTTACTTGTGGGTCATGATTCTTGCCATCTATTTTCAAAGACCTTAAGGAAACTACTGAGTACTCTCCAGAGCATCCAATCTCTCAGAATCCTTGTCTTCTCTGTGCTTATTACTGGCTTAGACCAAAGGCAAAATAAAGACCCCTCACAGCCCCCTAACACGTTTATATTTTAAAGCACTGCTTTGAAGATGAGGATTTGGAAAGGTGTTTAGCTCTTGTAAACTCCTCCTCCAAGGTTTTGCAAAGTCAACAGGAGGCATCTTTTTTTTTTTTTTGTCCTTTTCGTGATCGGCACTCAGCCAGTGAGCGCACCGGCCAGTCCTATATAGGATCCGAACCCGAACCCGCGGCGGGAGTGTCGCCGCGCTGAGCGCCATACTCTACCAAGTGCGCCACGGGCTCGGCCCAACAGGAGGCATCTTGATGATAGTTCTCTGTTCTCAACACACAGCTAGTTCACTAAAGCAAGGATCGCAGGCCGCCTCTTCTTGCAAAGGGGCACAAGCCTGCGCAGGAAGGCCAGACCCAGCGCGCCTGGCTGCTCACGCATGGCCCGAATGGGAGCCGGGCAGAGGACGGGGACACAGCCCTGAGCCCCACCGGCTGGGGACGCGTATGTGCCACCCACGGGCGGGCTGCACCCCCTCCAGTGTGCCCGCGCGGAAGACGCACTTGCAGGCGCCAGGACGTGGTGCTGACCAAAGGGAGCAGCGCAACCGCTGTCTGGTTTATTTCAGGGGCAGCGTTTCCACGGGAAAGGGAATTATCTAGTCCGAGATCCTTCGGTGGCTTCCTTTGACATCACTTCTGTGTCCTTCAATTGTTTGCACATTTGGGGAACTCTAGGGCCCTCCTAGACCACACAGGTGTGTAATTTTAATAAACCACAATTCATGAAAATCGGAGCTTACAAAATTGGTAAATTATGGGGATGGATTATTGTAACCACTAAAGGGTTTCGTGATCAAATTCAGGGTCCCTTTTATTAGTCAATAATTCTGCTAGTGTATATAACACTATATTTACAGATTTCCTTTTTCCTGACGTCAGAAGTGAAGTAATCGCTGTTTCTAGCTACAAAGCACACCATGGTTGGTAAAACCACATGTTTTTGACTTCAGACAAGACTTGGGTTCGAGACCAGACTCTGCCGCTTACTTGCTATGTGTTCAAAGAAGTTTATTATCTTCTCAAAAATGAAAAATTAAAACGTTTGCAAGGATTAAGTAACATACCTAAGGCACGTAGCATGTAGTAAGAGCTCAATATATGAGTTGACAATTCTTATTTTTCTTGTTATGAACGTTTATAAAAGGTTGGTTTCCTCACATTGATTTAAATGCAGCTTTTTCATGTTTTTGTTTAAGTGTCAGATCTACCTTCATTGCTGGGACCCCATCCCCTTTAATCATTCTGCCCATTGCCTCTCCTGCCAGTGGTTTTGGTTCTATGGCTCTGGGGCTCCCCCAAGAAGGACTTTGGTCCACTCATCACAGAATGGGGTAGAAAAGGCTACTCCTGGGTCACACTGGCTCCAGGTAGAGATTCTGAAACTAAATGGAGTTTCTCTCTAAAATCATGTTTCTCAACGTGTAGCCCATGAACCCCTCTATCAGAATCACTTTGTTAAAATGCAGATTCCTAGAATCACACCCCAGGGCTTTTGAAGCTGAATGCTTTGGAGGGTGAGGAAGGAGGTAAATAAAGTAGTGTAATAAACTCCCAGGCTATTCCAATGCTAATGAAATGAAGTTTTAGAATTGCGCCAGTGTAGTTTCCAAGTCTGTCCAATTATAGAATGGCCTGGGGATGCTTATTAAAGACAGAAGTTCCTGGGCCCACCCCAGAATTCCAGTGGAGGGGCCTGACGATGTGTATTTTAAAGAAATAGCCCCAGATAACTCTGATGATCTGGCAAGTCCAAGAAATGCTGTTCTAGAATGACTAACCAGTGATGTGATTCATGTTGGTGCTGATGGTGTTGGTGGTAGTAGCAGTAATGGAGTAGGGACAGGATGGGGGTTTGAATCATACAGAGAGTGGCTTGGGTCCAGAGTTGAGCCCCCATTGTTAGGGCTCATCTTTTGCTTTATAACACCTCCTTTGGGTATGACAGCTTGTGCCCAGCCATTCCCACAGTGTTTGAGAAAGCAAAGCAAATCCAAGGGTGAATAGTGAAGCTCCTCGGCAGAGACCAGCAATCCCAGACGAGCAATCATGAGACCCTGCATAAATGGAAAGAATAACTGCTTATCTTAACAGCCATTCCTGGTTCTCTCCTATAGGCTGGTTGCAATTCCTGCCTATATTTTTCCCCCCAAATTGCCTCCTTTCTTTAACATAGTCTAGGTAGGTTTGTAACCCGAATGGCTTTAACTAAAACAACGCCCTGCCACCAGGTGCTGGCCGTTTGGTGACCTGAGACTGAGCTCCACCTTATGTACCCTCCTTCTGTGCCTCTGTGCCAGCCTCCGCATCTGGACTGGTTCTCTCAGAGCTTGTGCTGCATCTCAGCTTCCCCTCAGCACCACCTGCCCAGTGATGACAAGACATCGTGCTTTGTGCCCATGTTTTAATCTGGGGTAGTGCTTCGACCTCACATTTTATTGACAGATGTGGCTGCCAGGTGGGAAAGCTAGTTGTTGTAGAGATGCTGTCTTGGGACATCCATCCTCTCCCCATGATGGTCTTCTTTCCAGCAAAACTGGATGATGCTATCCAGTGATGGAACAGCAGCCTATGACCAGAGCAGCGTCTGCCTCTCTCCATCTTCAATTGATGGCCATGTGATGCCTGGTTCTGTAGTTTGCTCCCAGCTACTCTTGAGCCTGGCTCACCCCCTAAAGGCAACACTAGTTTTTCCTTTTCCTTCTTGTAGGCATTAGCAGCGATCCAAAGGGTGACAGGGGAATGTGTTCCATCACATTCCAGCCAGCAAGCATTTAGAGATGAGGGCCTCTTCCAGCCGAGATATTGTAGTAGGCTCAGAGGGGCGTTCGAAGATAAGTAAGATAAAATCCAAGCCAGAAAGAAATTCAAATGAGGAGTGTAGGGGCATTCTAGTGGGTGACATAACCCAGGGTCATCCATGCTATGAAAATATGAGAGTCAGCATATTAAGCAAAGAAATAATGTAGAAATTTTTTGTTTGTGATACATGTATATATCTGTATCTACATAAAACTGAATATTACCGGGAAAAATAATTGCTAATGCACATTGTATTAAGTGCTGTGTTGCCAACTAACCTAAACCAACTTGGTCATTCACAGCTGTTGGGTTCTTTTGTGAATAATGGTGGCCTCCAATGACTAATGGTAGGGGACAGCTCTAGGTCTCTTTCTTGACAAACTTGCTGCCAGGTGGCACATTACAAAGAAAACAAATCTCAGACCAAACCCTGTAACACACACACACACACACACACACACACACACACACACACACACACACACACACACACACATTTATTAGCACACAAGCACAAAAAGCATCATACAATATGCTCTTATTGATTCCCTCCCCTGGTCCCTCTGCCAGACATGTTTCATGCAGGTTTTGCTAGTGGCAGATATAGCAATATTTTCTCAGGAGGGTCAGCTAGCCGCCATTGAGTCAGAATCAGACAATAAATCTTCTGGTAAAAGACAGGACACAGGACCAAATGGGACTTCTAGGCCTGCGGTGTCACACTGAGAGGTATCAGGCAGGACTGATTTTCTGCTTGTGTTCGTACACAGGTGGAGAGGTCTGTGTATTCCTAATCAATTCAGTCTATTGAACACTACTCAACTTGTCTTTGAAAAATTGAGACAGCGTGACCCCCACTTTCATAACATATGCAATTCGCTTCTGTGAAACTGCTTGCTGTGTGACAAGGTAGGTGGAATTGCTTAAAAATTGTTGTTTGAAAATCCCTCTCAGCTCTTTAGCCCCCCTTGATAGAAGTTAAAAGCTAAATATAAGCCTACACTTAGAGAAGTTTGAGTTTTGTTTGCTGTTCCCCACCCAAGCTGCCCCTGAGTGTTTAACTGGCTTGTTTCAGCTTCTGTTATCAGCTTGCACGGGGCCTCCCCAAACCCCCTCCTCACGCCAGGAGGGTATGTGTGTCTGTGTGTGACTATACTACAGGTATGTGACTATCTGATAATTTTAACTGTGTGACTAATGTTAAAATGTGCCTTTTTAAAAAACCCCTAAACTTCAAGTCAGGGCTATTCTCTTCTGAGACTTTCTTGGAGAGACAGTCACCAGACGGCCAATAAAAACCCCCTTTTAAATTCTCAGCTGGGTTTTCTGTTTCCTTTTCCATGTGGCAGCCTCACAACAAAATGATTTCTGGCTCCATTTATGCTAGTGAACTATTCCTCCACCACAGATGGAGATGGAAGTAGTTGAAGCACTTGTAGTACTATGGAGTGTGGCCTCCTGAGTGGGACTTTAAAAATTCTAACTAAACATCTCTGGACAGCTTATTCCTGATTAGGAATGCTAATCAGCTTGTAGATTAAAACTAACACACATACACAAACACACAAACACTCATATCATAATACTCATGCCAAAATATTTTAAAGTAAATTAGACAACAAGTGGACAATATAACAAACCTTCTATTTAGTTGTCTTCATAATGTCAACAAGAGGATTAATGCCTAAACGCACAATGCATAAGGAAAAATAAATACAGTTACTTAACAGTTAATTTGAACAAGCCTATCTGTGACACACGGAAAAGGATAGATAATGTCTGATTTATTTCTGATGTCAAACTTCAATTCCATTAAGGAACATCACATCTGACTGAGGAAAATTACTCTACCTTGGTTCTATCGGGTCCTCATCCTCCAAAACAAGGTTTGCTTATTCATTCATTTCTTCATTTAACTAACATTTTCTGAGTCTCTAGTCTGTGCCAGGACTGAAGTCACAAAGATGAATGCCAGTGGTCACTGTCCTCAAGGAGCCTCCAGTCCAGTGGAAAAACCTGACTTTTGAGTAAAAGTCACAAGTGGGAATCCCAGACCACAAATTCAGGTTAGCAAGAATTATTAACTTTTCTTCTATAACCACATTTAATTCCTATCTTGATCTCTCAGTATGCTTATAGTAAGAACTCGGCTCTTAGCCAATATAGTGTAATCTCAGACAATGTCCCCCTTTCTTTCTCCCTAGGGCTGCATTTCATTTCCACTGGTTCCACGACATCACTGGGAGGAACACCCTTGTCTAACATGTGGGCATCTGCTGTAGTATCTGAGCTCTTATCTGATTTCCAGTTACCAACATATTCAGGACACGTGGTGCCCGCCCCTTCCTACTTAGAAATCCTTTTGCCGCAGACCCTTCTCCAGCTCCTCCAGCTCCCTTCTAGGGTGTGGGAAGTGGAACTCTCAGATGCTCTCCTGCTCACCTGTGCCAGCTCTCCCATGCCCTCTCCTTGCCCACCCGCCCCCTCCGCCAGTCACTGGCCAGTGGCTTAATCTATACTGCTCCTGCCTCCCTTTTCTCTGCCTCCAGTCCATAGGATCTTCCAAATCAGTTGTTTAAGGAATAAACTTCATGCAGTAAGACATTCAGGACCTAGACTTTTGATCCTCGAAAATAGTAACCTTTAAACAATGAACTTCCAACTCGAGTCTATTTTGGGAGACTCAAAAAGCTAATATTAACTCATTTCCTGCCCTTTGAATGTTTTATTTAACAGAGCCCTACTCTGGAAGGTAGTGAGTTATAGACTTTATAGACCGTCCTTTCATCCTAAATGTGGGGAAGAAGAGAGGTGTCAGAAAATACTGGAGAAAGAAGTATAGGACTTTTCTTAATGCTGTCCCTCAATATAGGTAATGCTTATAGAGTGCAAGAAGAGCTTTGATAGAATAGACCATAACATGTCACAAGAATGCATGAGAAGGACACTTAAAGCTGACCAGGAGGTTCAGGAAAGACTTCTTGGAGGAAGGAGTTAGCTAAGAGCATCAGGGGGTTTGGGAGGCAGAGAAAGCACAACAAAGGCTGTAGGCATGACAGAGAATATGTCCTATTTGGGGATCTGCAAGCAATTTAATGTGGCTGAAATATAATTTATGGTAGGAGGGGAGCTTGGTAAAATATGAGATTGAACTGGTAAACTGGGCTCAGATCATGAATCTTAAAGGCAATGGAAAGTCACAGAAGGATGTTTTAAAGAGGAGAGTGACATTATCAAACTTACACTGGAGTGAGGTCAATCTGCAGTTAGTGAGACCTGACTAAAAGGCAGTTGTGCAGCACTCAAGGAGACCAGTTAAAATGGGCTTTCTGGAACCAAGGGAGAGATTATGAGGCTCTGATTTGATATAATGGCAAATGAGGGTGAAGAGAAAGGGAGATATAAGAGACATAATTCAGAGGTAGACTTGATGGGATTTAGTAATGGACTGAATGTGGGTGTGAAGAAGGAATATTCAAGAATGACTCTCATGTTTTTAGTGGATGATGATATTCTTCAGACAAAGAATAGAGCTGATTGGGGGGCTGAGGGGGGAGGATGAAGTAAAAATACTAATGTATGCGAGACATCCAAACAGAGTTGCCCTGTAGGGTTGGGAGCGCAGGCAAGACATCTAGGCTGGAGGTGAGAACCAGAATTCTGTTTCACAGACAAAGTGGCTGAAGTCATGGGTGAATTAAGATGATTAAGAGAGAATATACGCAGTTCGTAAAGAAGAGGAATATTCCAGGTTCTCAAAGATCACCAGCATTTAACCTTCAGTCCCTCTTGTGTGTTCTCTTCTGTTTCCCAAGCTGGTTTGAATCAGAATGGAAATTGTCTGTTTTGGGATCTTAATGACAAGGGCAGAGAATTCTGTCATTCAGTTTACAATTGTTAAAGTCTAACTTTGGAAATAGCACTTCAACACTGTTTCAACCACTTCAGAGATCTGGTTGGAGCATAGTGTCAGTCTCATTAAAGCTATTGTCTATGCCCTCTGATAACTGGCACATGGTATCTCCATCTCTAGCCTGACCTGTGACAGGGGAGAGGAGCAGGAATGTTTCCATGGCTCCCAAACCTAGAGGCGAGGACAATGTTCAGATTTTGTGCTGCTAAGAACATCTTCATCTCTTCTCAGAAGTTCTCAACTCTTTACTTATTGTATTACATGGTGAGGTGTCTCATGGGCTGTAGCAGCATTTCTTAATGTTTTGATATCACAAAACAACAACTGATGACAATTTTATGCATAGGCTTGTGAAATGTTTCTTTAAAAACTATTTTGTTAGGACAACAACAGAAACCCCAAAGTAATATATGGTAAAAACAAAGCAAAATCATTTGATCTTGAAAAGAAAGAAAAGAACCTTGCTTTTATATCTTTTATAATCACAATAAAATGGTTATTTATTGTAAGACTTGAAAGTATTTTTCCATTTACTCACAGCACACCTGCAGGTTATTCATGGAACACCAGGGTTCCATGGAACACAGTATGAGAAACACTGTTGTGGTGATTTAATTGTGATGATCCACAATTCCATGCTCATCACATGGGGCTCTATTATTTTTAAATCTGAAAGACACATAGAGAAAAATGAGAAGAATTGCCCCAGGAAGCTGGTTAGTTCTGTCCTTCAGTCTCTACTATCCTCGTCCTTAGTGACCTTGGAGAGAGCAGGGCTCTGGAAGGCCATGGGAAGACCCTGTAAAGTGGAAGGCAGTGCTGGGTGATGCTCGGCAGCAGCTGCAGCAGAGAGAGTGCAGGAGCAGTCATCACACAGGCCACCCGGGGTCAGAGCTGCCAAGCCACTGACAGCAACCAGCTTAGTTACCAACAGGCCTCACCTCCACATCACAGGAGAGGGGTGGAAAAGGTTGGTGAGGGGGCCCTGGCCTTCTCATCTCCTGTGCTGGGTTTCTCTCTCTCTCTTTCTCTCTCATAATGTGTGAGTATGTGCAATAAATTGTTAAAGGATATTTCTTATTTATTTATTTTATTTTTTTAAATTTTGTTTTGTCGATATACATTGTGGCTGATTATTGCTCCCCATCACCAAAACCTCCCTCCCTCCCCCCGCCCAACAATGTCCTTTCTGTTTGCTTGTCGTATCAACTTCAAGTAATTGTGATTGTTATATCTTCTTCCCCCCCCCCGGTTCTTTTTTGTTGTGTGTGTGTGTGTGTGTGTGTGTGTGAATTTATATATTAATTTTTAGCTCCCACCAATAAGTGAGAACATGTGGTATTTCTCTTTCTGTGCCTGACTTGTTTCACTTAATATAATGCTCTCAAGGTCCATGTTGTTGCAAATGGCAGTATTTCATTCATTTTTATAGCTGAGTAGTATTCCATTGTGTAGATGTATCACATTTTCTGTATCCACTCATCTGATGATGGACATTTGGGCTGGTTCCAACTCTTGGCTATTGTAAAGAGTGCTGCGATGAACATTGGGGAACAGGTGTACCTTCGACTTGATGATTTCCATTCCTCTGGGTATATTCCCAACAGTGGGATAGCTGGGTCGTATGGTAGATCTATCTGCAATTGTTTGAGGAACCTCCATGCCATTTTCCATAGAGGCTGCACCATTTTGCAGTCCCACCAGCAATGTATGAGAGTTCCCTTTTCTCCGCAACCTCGTCAGCATTTATCGTTCAGGGTCTTTTGGATTTTAGCCATCCTAACTGGGGTTAGATGGTATCTCAGTGTGGTTTTGATTTGCATTTCCCAGATGCTGAGTGATGTTGAGCATTTTTTTATATGTCTGTTGGCCATTTGTATATCTTCCTTAGAGAAATGCCTACTTAGCTCTTTTGCCCATTTTTTAATTGGGTTGCTTGTTTTCTTCTTGTAAAGTTATTTGAGTTCCTTATATATTCTGGATATTAATCCTTTGTCAGATGTATATTTTGCAAGTATTTTCTCCCACTCTGTTGGTTGTCTTTTAACTCTGTTAATTGTTTCTTTTGCTGTGCAGAAGCTTTTCAGTTTGATATAATCCCATTTGTTTATTTTTCCTTTGGTTGCCCATGCTTTTGGGTTCATATTCATGAAGTCTGTATCCAGTCCTATTTCCTGAAGTGTTTCTCCTATGTTTTCTTTAAGAAGTTTTATTGTTTCAGGGTGTATATTTAAATCCTTAATCCATTTTGAGTTGATTTTAGTATACGGTAAGAGGTATGGATCTAGTTTCATTCTCCTGCATATGGATATCCAGTTATCCCAGCACCATTTGCTGAAGAGGCAGTCCCTTCCCCAGTGAATAGGCTTGGTGCCTTTGTCAAAGATCAGATGGCAGTAAGTGTGTGGGTTGATTTCTTGATTCTCTATTCTATTCCATTGGTCAGTGTGTCTGTTTTTATGCCAGTACCATACTGTTTTGGTTATTATAGCTTTGTAGTATAGTTTAAAGTCAGATAGTGATATGCCTCCAGCTTTATTTTTTTTGCTCAGCATTGCTTTGGCTATGCGTGGTCTTTTATTGTTCCATATAAATGTCTGGATAGTTCTTTCCATTTCTGAGAAAAATGTCTTTGGAATTTTAATGGGGATTGCATTGAATTTGTATATCACTTTGGGTAGTATGGACATTTTCACTATGTTGATTCTTCCAATCGAAGAGCATGGGATATCTTTCCATCTTCTTGTATCCTCTCTTATTTCTCTCAGCAGTGGTTTGTAGTTCTCATTATAGAGATTTTTCACCTCCTTGGTTAACTCAATTCCTAAGCATTTTATTTTTTTGGTGGTGATTGTAAATGGGCAGGCTTTTTTGATTTCTCGTTCTGCATGTTCACTATTGGAGAAAAGAAATGCTACTGATTTTTGTGTGTTGATTTTGTATCCTGCTACTGTGCTGAAGTCATTTATCAAATGCAAGAGTTTTTTTGTAGAGGTTTTAGGCTTTTCCATATATAGGATCATGTCATCTGCAAACAGGGACAGTTTGACTTCATCTTTTCCAATCTGGATGTCCTTTATTTCCTTCTCTTCTCTTATTGCTCTGGCTAGTACTTCCAACACTATGTTGAATAGGAGTGGTGAGAGTAGGCATCCTTGTCTAGTTCCTGTTCTTAAAGGAAAAGCTTTCAGCTTTTCCCCATTCAGGATGATATTGGCAGTGGGTTTATCATACATTGCTTTAATTATGTTGAGATACTTTCCCTCTATACCTAACTTATAGAGGGTCTTTGTCATGAATGTTTTTTGAAAAGATAAATAAAATTGACAAACCATTAGCATGGCTAACTAAAAAAAGAAGAGAGAAGACTCAAATAACAAAAATTAGAAATGAAAAAGGTGATATTACAACTGATTCATCTGAAATACAAGGAATCATTCGAGACTACTATAAGCAACTATACGCCAACAAATTTGAAAATCTGGAGGAAATGGATAAATTTCTGGACACACACAAGCTCCCAAAACTGAACCATGAAGACGTAGAAAATTTGAACAGACCAATAACAATAAAGGAGATTGAAGCTGTTATCAGAAGGCTCCCAACAAAGAAAAGCCCAGGACCAGATGGATTCACAGCAGAATTTCACCAAACATTCAAAGAGGAATTGACACCGATTCTTTACAAACTATTCCAAAAGATTAAAACAGATGGAAACCTCCCAAACTCATTCTATGAAGCAAACATCATCCTGATACCAAAACCAGGTAAAGATATAACCAAAAAAGAAAACTACAGGCCGATATCCTTGATGAATATAGATGCAAAAATCTTCACTAAAATACTAGCAAACAGAATACAGCAACACATACGTTAAATTATTCACCACGATCAAGTGGGATTCATCCCAGGGATGCAAGTTTGGTTCAACATATGCAAATCAATAAATGTGATACACCATATTAATAACGTCAAACACAAGGACCATATGATCATCTCTGTAGATGCTGAAAAAGCATTTGATAAAGTTCAGGATATTTTTTATTTAAAAAGATAAAATCATGACTGCTATACAAACAGAAAATGAAAGCATGTCAAATTTTACATTTCATTCATTAATAAGTACGGAACCCAGTAAGACAGTATAACTGGTTTAAAGAATTCCAAGAACCACACATAAATAGGGAATAAAGACTTCAGAAATGAATTCATGAATAGATGCAAGATACATCCACCCTCAGAACGATAATCAATAATCTGCATTTCTATAAACAAGAATCATTTGCATTAACATCAGTGTTCTGCAAACAGAGTTTAAGATAGTTCAGAGAAAATAAAAGGTAGAGATAATCCAGATGCGGGAGCTACTTAGAATAGTTTCTAGATCACAGTAAGTACAATGTAAGTTTTAGCTATTACTTGTTATTACAAAAGTGTGTGTTTGGAATTAGACAGGCTAGAGTTTAAGTCTCAGCCACTCAACATTCGGGCAAGAAAATTCATTTTTCTCAGCCCAGATTTTTTTTTATCAGTGTGTACTATCACAGCTATTTTGTGAATAATGAGGAATAAATAAAATAATGCTTGTAAAATACTCTGTATATGACTTAGCACAAGGTAAGCATTCATTAGTGGTAGTGTTCTTTTTATTAGTATATTTGGTGATTTTAATGAGGCTAAAACTTCTTTTTATGTAACCAATTGTTGCTATTTTCATTGTAGGTATAATCAGCCAAAATTCCTTTTGTATGTAAAGTTTTAAACCTTGGATAAGTAAGTGAACCCCAAATATTGTGTCTGGCAAAATGGTGCTTATTATTTCTGAACTTGTTGCCAAAACTAATCATTGAGTAGGTCTCTTTTTCTTTTCTTTTTTTCTTTTCTAAAAATTAGGCATAAGTGCATCCATGTCCCTGGACATGGCAAGGGATTGTCAATGCTCCCTAGGAATAAAGCACACAGCACAGAAACTTTTATCTAGTTTAGATAAATAACTAGTTTCATAAATAACTATTTATGAAAGAGATCACACAACATCATGAGTCATTGACTGTCACTTCAAGAAACTCATTGATTCACAGAATGGTATGACAGACAGGAAACTTCAGGAAAACAAATCCATTCGTCCCTTTATTTTAGATATAGAAAACTATTATTCAGAAAAGTGAAGTACATTGTCCAATGCCACACAGCCATCAGCAAAGTTGGAACCAGAAGCCAAACCTCCCAATTCATAAGTTAATTTTCTCTGAGTTTTTCTATCTTACATCCTAATCTAGTTGAGAATAGATGAAAAAATAGAAGACTAGCCTTCCTCCATACATACTGATTTGAGCAATCAAGGCCCACAGAAATGATAGGCAAGCTTCCCTGCTGCACCCATCAGAAATGCCAGAAAAGGAGGTTCCACTTGACCAGAGCTGAGCAGCCACTGTCCAGGGTGAAATGAGCGACTGCAGCATCTGCAGCATCTCATGATTTATTAACTGCTACTGGTGTCCATGAAATATTCATTCACTTTTTCCTACAATTAATGCTACACTGCATCAATAAACCATTGCTCCCCCATCTGTTTAGGTGTGCAGCTTGGAGAAGAAAAGCTTCACACAAAATTGAAAAGAACCTTTCTTCTTTCTTTCTTTCTTTCTTTTTTTTTCATGTTTAGCCCAGAGGCAAAACACCAATTGACTTCTTGGTTTGTTGTCCTTTTCCCAAAAGCACAGTAAGGACTGACTCCCTGGGCTCCTGGACAAGGAGAAGCCCTGGCACCTAGGCAAGCACCAAAGTAGCTGGAGAGAAGAGGGAAAGACTTCACGTGGTTGGCTGGCTAGTTGCAAGATTCCCGGATTCAGCTGGAGCTTATTTTCCCCTGTAATCAGTAAAGCAGGGCACCTCCAGGAGCCAGGGCTTGCCTGACTTTGTTTCCAAAGGCTGGTGTCAAGCATTGGACCTGGGGTGCTCCATGCAGCCTCCCGTTTGTGGTTAGAAGCACTGCTCATCAGGAGCAGAAAGAGGAAACTCTGCCCCGTGTCCCTACTCCCACTTCTTTTCAGGCTTCTTCATAGACTTTGCGTACCCCATAACCGTGGTTGCTGCCCTGCCACCCTCTTTTCTCCTCACTGTGTATATTCCCCACTGATGTTCGTACCCACGATCATGCATTCTCCCTCTATCAGTAATAATCGGTAAATCTCTCTCTCTCTCTTCAGCTTCAGATCTATGTGTCCAACTGCACCATCTGTCTGTATCAGGTAACCCATTGCCCCTGAAACTCAATAGGTCTAAACTGAACGTATTATTACCCTCCAACACTCCCTCCCCCTCCTTCACTCACCACACCTGCTCCACCTATAAATCTCATCTTCCAGAAAGGAATCTCCATCATGTTACATAAGCTGCACACCTGGGGTCATCCTCGATTCCCTCCTCTTTCTTACCTCCATGTTTCAGTTATCTATTGCTGCTAAGTATTTAAGCAAAACGTAGTGCCTTAAAACAATAACACTCACTTATTTCGTTCATGAATTTGTCATTTGGACAGGGCTCAGAGGAATGACTTGTCTTTGCTGCATGTGATGTCATCTGGGATGTCTTGTTTAAGGACCCATTTCCAATATAACTCACCCGCATGGCTGACAAAATGGTGCTGGTTGTCAGCAGGGAGCTCACCCAGGGCGTTTGGCCAAGAAGTCTCAGCTCCTCTCCACTGGGGCTTCCTCATGGGGCTCCTTGGTCTTCCTTACAGCATGGTGGCTGGGTTTCAAAAGTAAGTGTTCCGGCCGAGCCCGTGGCGCACTCGGTAGAGTGCAGCGCTGGGAGCGCTGCGACACTCCGCCAGCGGGTTCGGATCCTATATAGAAATGACCGGTGCGCTCACTGGCTGAGTACCGGTCACGAAAAAGACAAAAAAAAAAAAAAAAAAAAAAAGTAAGTGTTCCAAGAGATAGGAAGTGAAATATACAGGTCTCTTAAGGCCTGGGCCCCAAAACTGGCACAGCATGGCTTCTGCTGGATTCTATTGATCAAGCGGTCACAGAGCCCATCCAGATTCAAAGGGAAGGAACATAACGCCCACCTCTTCAGGGGGAGTGTCAAAGAATTTAAGGCTGTCTTTAATCTACCACACCCTACATCCAATCAGACTCTTGGCAATCCTCTCCCTGTATCCGTGCCTTTTCACATGATGTTCCTTTAGTTTTGAATGCCATTCTTCACACCTTGTCCTATTTCTTACTCTTTCTCCAAGATTCTGCTCAAGAGTTAACTCCCCAAACCTTTCTTAAGTGTACCTCGTCCAGGTGTAACATAACACAGTACATTAGCATTTATTATTCTGTATTATAATTGTTCATGAGCGAGACTTCCCTATATGACTGTGAATAACAAGAAAGACCATATCTTGCCCATTTTTGCATGGAGCTGAGCAAAGTAAAGGACCACAGCAAACATTTGCTGAATGGATAAATGTTTCCTCATCTTCATCTCTCAATAGTCCTGTGAGGTGGTAGAAGTTGATTATTATTCCTATTTTACTGCTCTGACTTGCTTATCTTAGACAAAAGACAACATGGCAAAGAGTAACAGCATTACCCAAGGTCACTCAGCCTGGACATTAACTCAGTATAGTCAGAAGAGTTCAGTTCCCCAAAGTTTAACATCATAGATCTAGGGACAAGGTCAGCAAGGCTAAGAAAAAGCCCAACCAGAATGGACTAAGTTGTTTAGCAGAAAAGGCCTCTGAGATTACCCCCTCTAGTCTGTGTTCACTGGGGGAATGCCATTGACCTTGTGCACACTGCCAGGAAACTAAGAACACCAGAAGAGATGAAAGACAGTCTGATAGAATCTGTTAAAAAAGAGAGAGGGGCATGGTACAGTGCTTTGTACAATAAGAAATATGGATCTTACGCAGATTCACAAAATGGCAGTAGGAAACTGAGCATTTGCAGTGATTCTCAAGTGACTCTTCAGGGCAGAGAGAGGCAGCTATTATCAGAAAGAGAGGTGGTGTCTAGGGGCCCAAGTGTTGGGTTGAACTCGAAAATTCATTGAGGTTTTAACTCAATTATAATAAAATATCCCTCAAGGACATATGACATCCTGTGCTCCAGTTTCATGATTAATAAGCCCGTTCTGTTCACTAATTTTGTTTCTTACATATTTTTTTATTACAACCATATTCTCTTGATAGTGGATGTAGGTATTCCAGTCACTAGAAAGTAACTTTTCTTATTGTAAATTCATACATTGATATTGCAGCTTTTAAACTAGTTTCTTTAAATTCTGTTAGTTGGAGAAATTCCCCTGCACTCAGATTAATGGATTTTTTATTTGAATTTTAACTATCTTAGTTTTTAAAAATTGCACAAATAATTCATAAATACTTGCTCATTGTAAGAGATCCAAACAATTGAAGTAAGGTATACATGAAAGCTCTCTTTTAACACCAAGCCACTGTCTCACTCCCAGCCTCAGAGATAATCATTGTTATGAGTCCAATATGCAGCCCTCAGTTCCTTTTTTATACATTTCTTTATAGAGGTGTGTGTGCATTTATAAATGTCCCTTTCAATTTTTATACAAATCATGTCATACTGCAGATTTCCTTTTTCTTTTATTTCTTTCCTTTTTTATTTACTATTAGAAATACTCCTGCAATAAAAGTCTTTAATCAAACATTTTGGCGCATGTGTGTATATTTTTGTGAGATATGTGGCAGGTAACATAATGCCCCTCCCCCAAATGTCTACATGCTAATCCCTGGGACTTGTGAGTATGTTAGATTGCGTGACAAAGAGAAATTAAAGGTGCAGATAAAATGAAGTTTCCTAATAAGCTGACTTTACAATAGGGAGATTATCCTGGAATATCCAGGTGGGCCCAATGTCATCACAAGGGTCCTTAAAAGTACAAGAGGGAATCAAAAGATGGAACTGGAGAGATGGCAGTGTGAAAAGGCCTAGGCCCGATGGTGCCTGCTTTGAAGATGGAGGAAGGGGCCGTGATCCAAGAAATGTGGGCAGCCTATGGAAGCTGGAAAAAACAAACAAACAGATTCTCTCCTAAAGACTCTGGAAAGGAACACAACCCTGCCGACACCTTGACTTTAGCTCAGAGAGACCCATTTTATTCTTTTCAACCACAGAACTGTAAGATAATAAATGTGTTGTTTTAAGCCACTCAATTGGCAGTAATTTGTTAGAGCAGTCACAGAAAACTACTGGGTCCTGAGGAATGCACATTTTAAAAATTTACTGGATAATAAAAATGGCTTTTAAAGAAAAAAAAAACTTAAAATTTACAATTCTATGACCAGTAAGAGAAAGCCCATTTCTTCAGCACTAGATTTTATCGATCCTTTTAATTTTTAGTAATTTAATGGGTGAAAAATTATTATCACTTTGTTGTTGAGATTGAGGACCTTTTTAGTGCTTAGTTCTCTGTTTACAAATTCGATGTTTATCTTTTCTTATTTTTATACAAGTTTGATGATGTTCTTTTTTATTGATTTATAGGGGCTCTTTAGATAGTATGTTAATCCTGTGCCTGATATACATGCTGCAAATATCTTCTCCCAATTCATTACATCTCTATTAATTCCAGTTGTGAATCTTTTGTCATATAAACAAACATTTCCTTCATGACTAGGGTTTTGTGTCTTGTTTAGGAAAAGAGTGTTTTTTTAAAAATTGTGGTGATAGGATATAAATAAGATTTACCATTTTAAGCATTTTTACACATACAGTTCCATGGAATTCATTACATTCCACAATGCTGTGTGACTTCCCCCTCTATTTCCAAAACTATTTTGTCATCCTAAACACAAACTCTGTACCATTAAGCAATAACTTCCCATTATTCTTTCCCTTTAGTAAAAGATTAATGTCTTAACTAGAAAAACTGCAAATGCCTGCCTGACCCGAGTAATAAATAGCTTGAGTGACCTTGAGTAAGACTTTGATCATTAGTTTCCTTATCAAAATGATGACTCTATTCATTCGAATATTACTTACTCTGAACCCACTTTATCTAGATGCTGGGGAGACATAAATCAACACAGCGTTCCAGAAATTTGCAGTTTACTGGGAGATATAGACAATGAAAGAACCATTAACAATAACAATAGAGACAACATGAGATAGAGGTTTGTGCAGAACCCTCCAGAACTCCACATCAAGATGATGAGGTTTTGTAGGGGTTGTCCAGGTGAGGCAGGAGAACAGGAAGGGCACACCAGGCAGTTGGAGCTGCAGGTACAGAGGCTTGGGGGCAAGAGAGAGAATGACAACCAGTTCATAGCATAAGGGTGATGGTGGTGGGGAGTTATGAGTCTGCCAAGGTAGACAGGGACTGTTGTGGTCCATCCCATTCAGTTTAGCCTTTTGCCTGAGGACAGTAGAAAGCCTCTGAAGTTTGAAATGGGAGTGATCTGTGGACTCACCTTTAATGGAGACTACTTTCATGGTTCTCCCAGGCTCATCCATGTTCCTGCTAATGACAAGATTTTATTTGTTTTCATGGCTGAGTAGTATTCCATTGTGTATACTTTCTTTATCCATTCATCCATCAATGGACACCTAGGTTGATTCCACATCTTGGCTATTGTGAACAGTGCTGTAACAAACAGGGGGATGCAGATATCTCTTTGACATGGTAATTTCCCTTCCTTTAGATGAATATCCAGTAGTGGGATTTCTGGATCACCTGGTACCTCTATTTTTAGTTTTTTGAGGAACATACATATAGTTTACCATAATAGCTGTACTAATTTACATACCCACCAATAGTGTGTAAGAGCTCTCCTTTCTTTGCATGCTTTCCAGCATTTGTTATTTGTCATCTGTTTGATAAAAGCTATTCAACTAGGGTGACAGGATATCTCACTGTGGCTTTGATTTGCATTTCCCTGATGATCAGTGATGTTGAGCATTTTTTCATATACCTGTTGGCCATTTGTATATCTTCTTTTGAGAAATGTCTATTCAAGTCATTTGCCCATTTTATAATCGGATTGTTTTGTTAAGTTCTTTGTATATTCTGGATATTAATCTCTTGTCAGATGAATAGTTTGCATATATTTTCTCTCATTCTGCTGGTTGCCTCTTCGCTGTGTTAATTGTTTCTTTTGCTGTGCAGAAGCTTTATAATCTGATGTAATTCCATTTGTCTAGTTTTGCTTTTGTTATCTGTGATTTAGAAGTCTTTTCCATAAAATTTTTGCCCAGACTGATGTGTTAAAGTGTTTCCCCTATGATTTCTTTTAGGAGTTTTACAGTTTCGGGTCTTATATTTAAGGCTTTAATCCATTTTGAGTTGATTTTGCTATCTGTTGAGAGTTGAGGGTCTAGTTTCTTTTTTCTGCATATGGATATCCAGTTTTCCCAGCAGTGTTTATTGAAGAGGCTGTCCTTTGCCCAATGTATGTTCTTGGAGCCTTTGTCAAAGATCAGTTAGCTGTAGATACACAGATTTATTTCTGAGTTCTCTATTCTGTTCCATTGGACCATGTATCTGTTTTTATGCTAGTACTGTGCTGTTTTGATTATTATAGCTTTGCAGTCTATTTTGAAGTCAGGTAGTGTAATGCCTCTAGCTTTGCTTTTGTTTGTTTGTTTGTTTGTTTGTTTTTTGCTTAGGATTGCTTTGGCTTTTCAGGGTCTTCTGTGGGTCCATATGAATTTTAAGATTTTTTTTTTCTATTTCTGTCAAGAATGTCATTGTTATTTTGATGAGGATTGCATTGAATCTTTAGAATGCTTTGGGTAGTGTGGTCATTTTGACAATATTAATTTTTCCAATCCATGAACATGGAATATCTTTCAGTTTTTTTGTGTCCTCTTTAATTTCTTTCATTAATGTTTTCCAATATTCATTTTAGAGGTCTTTCACCTCCTTGGTTAAATTTATTCCTAGGTATTTGATTTTTTGAGTAGCTATTGTAAATGGGATCACTTTTTTCATTTCTGTTTCTACTAGTTCATTGTTGGTGTAAAGAAATGCTACTGATATTTGTATGTTGATTTTGTATCCTGCAACTTTATTGAATTCATTTATCAGTTCTAAGAGTTTTTTGGTGCAGCCTTCAGCTTTTTCTATATATAAGATCATGTCATCTGCAAACAGGGACAATTTTACTTCCTCTTTTCCTGTTTGGATACCCTTTATTTCTTTCTCTTGTCTAATTGCTTTGGCTAGAATGTCCTGTACTATGTTAACTCAGAGTGGTGAGAGTGGGTATCCTTGTCTTGTTTATGTTCTTAGAGAAAAAGCTTTCAACTTTTCCCCATTCAGGATGACGTTAGCTGGGTTTGTCACATTTGGCCTTTATTGTGTTGAGATACTTTCCTCCTATACTTAATTTTTTGAGAGTTTTTATCATGAAGAAATATTTAATTTTGTCAAACACAATTTCTGCATCAATTGATATAATCTCATAGTTTTTGTCCTTCATTCTATTGGTGTGATGTGTCACATTTATTGATTCACGTATGTTGAACCATCCTTGTATCCCTGGGATAAATCCCACTTGGTTAGGATGCATAATCTTATTTATGTGCTATTGAATTTGGTTTGTTAGTATTGTTTTGAGAATTTTTGCACCTAGATTCATCAGGGATAATGGCCTGTAGTTTTCCTTTTTTGTTATGTTCTTGTCTGCTTTTGGTATCAGGGTGATGCTGGCCTCATAAAATGGGTTTGGGAGAATACCCTCTGCTATGATGTTTTGTAATAGTTTGAGAAAAAATGGTATTAATTATTTAAATATTTGGTAGAATTCAGCAGTGAAGCCATCCAGTCCTGGGCTTTTCTTTGCTGTGAGACTGCTGATTACTGATTCAATCTCATTACTTGTTATTGGTTTGTTTGGGTGTTATGTTTCTTCTTGGTTCAGTCTTGGTAGGTTGTCTGTGTCCAAAAATTTATTCATTTCCTCCAGGTTTTCCAATTTGTTGGTGTATGGTTGTTCATAATAGGCTCTAGTGATTCTTTGTATTTCTGTGGTATCAACTGTAATTTCTCCTTTTTCCTTTCTGATTTTCATTATTTGAGTCTTCTTTTTTCTTAGTCTAGCTAATGATTTGTCAACTTTATCTCCTCAAACAACCACTCCATTTTCATTGATCTTTGGTATAGCTTTTGGTCTCTGTTTCATTTGGTCTGCTCTAATATTATTTCTTTTTGTCTACTAATTTTGGAATTGGATTGTTCTTGCTTTTCTAGTTCCTTGAGGCACGACATTAGCATGTTTATTTGTAATCTTTCTATTTTTTCGACATGAGCACTTAGTGCCATTAACCTTCCTCTTAGTGCTGCTTTTGCAATATCCCATAGGTTTTGGTATGTTGTGC
Organism: Cynocephalus volans; assembly: GCF_027409185.1. NCBI lineage: Eukaryota > Metazoa > Chordata > Mammalia > Dermoptera > Cynocephalidae > Cynocephalus > Cynocephalus volans. The sequence goes on from NC_084467.1 coordinate 143,771,676, forward strand.
TTCTATTTTAATTTGTCTCAAGGAATTTTTTATTTCCTGCTTAATTTCTTCTTTAGCCCATTGGTCATTCAGGAGCATGTTGTTTAATTTCCATGTATTTGTTCAGTTTCCAAAGTTTCACTTGTTATTGATTTCTAGTTTTATTCCATTGCAGACTTTACTGAAGCACTACATTTGTCACGGGGAATTACAATACAGAAGAGAAAATCATTAAACTATAGACTGAACATGAGTTTTACCTTGCTCTGAGGAACAAGTGCTTCCCCCAACTCCACCCTCATCCCCAGCTCTGCTTCTGCTCCCAAGTGACTGAACAACATGGGGGGGAAGACATGTCTCTGTCAGGAACAAAACTTTCCTTGTCACAGTACTATTTTTCTCAGCTCTCTGTTTCACTGAGAAATGGAAAAAATATTGAACAGCATTTCCCAGACCTACTGCTGGCTAATAGCATCAACAGCTAATGTTTTATGAAATCCAACCCATCTGATGTGGTGCATTAAGCAGAACCCGCTAGGTTAACATTTGCCCCTTTCCTGCTCTCCCCAGGTCATTGGGCCTGTGCTACTATGTGAAGAAGCTCTACTGGAGCCAAAGCTCTGTCTGTGTCCAGCAACAGTGATGGGAAATGACTGCCAGCTCAACACTGCCATTACCTCTTGGGGTTGACACTTTGGCGGACATTTCAAAGACAGCTGAGTGTGTTGATACTGTAAGTTTGGTTATCACACATTTCCAGGACAAGGGCCCAAGGAATCCCCTAATACCATTTGGTTGATATTAATTACATCTATTTCTCCTCATAGTTTAAAACAGTAGCTGAGCTATTGGTGCTTTGGTATCAAGATGCCAAGGCCCACTCATGGCACATCTGGCTCCAAATGGCAACAAGTGAGTGGGGAAGGAAACAGACCTAAAAATCAATTCAGAAAGTTGTAATAATAATCATAATAAATCTGCATGTGCTATTTGATCCTTCAATTGGGTAGGTATTTTTATTCCTGTTTTAAAGATGAGAAAACTGAAGCTCAAAGACTTCAGAAACTTGTCCACAGTCATATATCTTGCTGAGAAGAGGTATACGGACTTATGTGATTCAGGGCCCAAGTGTTCTAATATCTTTGCCTGGATCCTATTGTTAAAGGAAAAAATTATTCATGACATTAGTTAAGACTGTAAGGCAGACTTTATTTAGGACTACCATGACAGGGGCAGGAACTACTGCAATGGGGTTCAGCAGTAGGTTCAACTTCAAATACAACAAGGAAAAGTGGGGATTAATAGGCAAAGCAGGGAGATGTCAGTGGATAGAGAATTACTAAGAAGATACGGTGATTCTTTGCTAAACTAACCTAACAGGATTCCTGCTGAAGTCAGGCCAGAGAAATGAGGTTTTATCTGGGGATGATGGAGGATGAGGAATTTGGTCAGATGCAAGCCCTGAGAATGATCAGATACCAAAAACGGGGGATTCTGGCTAAACCAACTTGACAGGATTCTTGCTGAAACTGGGCGATGCAAAGACAAAACACAGAAGTCCAAAAGTCAAGGCCTAGTTTGGAAGAGATTCAGAGGAGCCTTACTAAAGTGTGGTCAAGGAGAGACTCTTTGTCACCACTGTGTCCTGCTGCCCCTGGCCAAGGAGCACCATCATCCGGAAGTCAATAAACAGGTCCAGTAAGTTTTGGGTTTGGTTTTGAAGAAAGGGAGAAACAAAATCTGGCAAACAGGAAGAAACGACATTATTTTGAGGGGTCAGGGGTTGGGTGGAACAATCGTTTATTAAATCCTGGATATTACATGCACCTGACAAGGAAATAGCACTAAGGCTCAAGATCCTACCAAGGGAAGAGCTCCCAAATCCACCATTTTTCTCAGGGAAATTTAGTGCTTAACCTGCCATCAGTTTAGCACTATGGATTGTTAGCCTCTGGGTCCCTACATGGTCACAGCCTCCATTCTGAGGGTTTCCAGTTCTACGAGGAATTGGGAGCAGAGGAAAGACAAGACTGAAATGGGCTGGTGATGGAAACCTTATCCTCTCTTAGAGCTTGAAAAAGTAGACCATGCCCCATCCGGGAGCATCAGCTGGATGCCACGGGGCTATTTGTGGCTTGACAGCCTCTGCTGAATTATTGATGCCCCTCACTACCTTGGGACCTCCCCTGTTAACAAATCACACTCCATATTAAAATTTAAAGAGGTAAATGAGGGCAATCTCTTTCCCTATTATTGCCCTCTTCTTTCGCCATCTGAGCTCTAATTTTTAAGTCAATCAGCCTGAAAGGCTTCTCTTGGGACATGGCACAGATCAGAAAGCCAAGCCCAGGCCAGGAAAACCAAAGGCCATGAGTGAGACTGGGACCTGAGACCTGAGTCAATTAATGGTGTCTGAGCAACTCAGGGACAGGTGAGCACGGACTCTTTCTGAGTCATTGAGACACATAAGAAAAAACTCCATTTACCCCTTTACTGGGACACCTGGGCCCATGCCCAGTTTGTCACCTAGCAAGTGTTTCCCTAAAGCAGAGGATAAAAACTTTTAAGTTGTCGTCCAAATTTGGACTTTGGATGTTTTGTTTGGCCTGAAAAGTAGTGCTGTTGTTGTTGCTGTCGTTTAATGAAAATAGTTGCCAAAATTTTCAAAATCTGGTTTTCTGACTTCTTTTGGGAGATCAGAGGGTTGGGCTTTCATCTGCATATTGTACCACTTAACAGGGGCCTATCGTGGCTGCTTCTTTAAATGAGGTATGGCCTCTTTGCTTTGCCAAAGTTCTTACCATTTCCTATTAATGGTTGAATCTGGACCCTTGGTCTCAAAAAAGATGGCAAACGAGTTTTTCTATATGCCAACTCAAGTCTGTTATAGGGCTGCCTGTCGTACCATAATGGATCTGAGGTTAGCTATGGTAGAAGGTTGTGTCGTTTGCAGTTATTCATCTCCCCTTCCCTGTAAGAGGATTATACATCTCTGACCTTTGCTGTGTGACCATGTGTGGATCATTCAAGCAGAAGTTTTAAGAGGCATCATGGGTTATCACCAGCTCTCTGGCTCTTTTATTCTGCCGTGGGAACTGTTCACCCTACGATCCTTCACCCTGGATCCCAGAAGGAAAAGGACACATGGGCCAGACCAGCAGCTGACTTATAGCTTAAAGCTGAGCCACTGTTCGGAGCAGAGCTGCAGCCAGCCACAGCCTTCATTAACATGAGTGAACAATAAATGTTGTAAGCCACTGAGAATCGGGGTTTTTTTCATTACTGTAGTAAAGAGGACCAATACAGCAAGACTAGGCCTGTTAGGAAAGGGTACTGTGATTTAAAAAAAAAAAAAAAAAAAAAAAGACAGTGCTTTTCTATTTTCTGAGGAGAGAAAAATGGTAGCATTAGGAAATTTCTAAATATTAATTTTAACTGTCTTCAATTTAAAAATAACTTAAAGTATTCTGAAAAGATCATTGCAGTGGCAGTAAAATAACTGAGTTGAGCTCCTGAATCCACACTGGTGATCATGTTGTAAAATTTTCAATTGTTTTCCTTTTATTAAAGATAAATATATTTTAAAATCTTACGTGTATTGAAGTTGTAGTATCTGTTAATTTCATTTCTAATAGTAAAAGGGGCAATACAAAATACTTGTTATACAAAGGGGGTCTAGCATCTGCTAGGGTTTTACCCACTACCTTAATGTGAGGATCAAATGGCCTAGAATATTTAAAATGTTCTGTCAGCTTTACGTGACTAATAGTGAACTCCAATTTTTACTAGTTTTATAATAATGTGACATCTCTTTCTCATTTTCTCCATTAGGAGGTAGATTAGGCATTAATATCCCTATTTGACAGATACAGAGACTGAGGCAGCACACAGGGAAGGGATTTGTCAGCGAGTTTGGGGGAGAATTGAGGGACTGTCAGTATATCCCCTAGTCCCCTGACTGCCACCAGTCTGTTGCGTTACACAAAGAGGGAGCCAACCAGGGGCTTTTGAACAATTTTACTAATACGCAGATTTTTAGTCTAATGCTGTCAGCTATAATGAGACGTGCTGATTTCTTGGAAATACTGTAATCAAAACCTAATTAACCTCAATATCTACTTCCATATACACCTTCTACACCCTTCCTACGTCATTGCTTCTCATTTGCATTTTTCAGTTTATAATGTCAATATTCACCAGTCCCTTTTAATTTTTGATTAACCTGGTGGTCCTCTGAACCATCTGGTGGTAGGCATGACAGTTATTCTTAAGATAGTCAAGGTTTAATTTGCATATGGATCATATTATTTTGAAAATATCTGTGGTATACAAAGTTAAAGTTGGGATTTTTATATTTTGGCATGATTTTGTCATTTTGAATCCTGTTGTCTGTTACAACTTCGAGTTATCCTTTTGGACGTCAAAGGCAATTTTATCTCTCTGGGAGGCATCTCCATATCCTGTCCCATGAGTGGCCAGAACACCTTGAAGGGCAAGTACCTATACTGAGTGCCCAGTGCTAACCGACGCAACACCCCTTTTCAGAAGATGCTGTTTTGGGGTAAAAGCTGGGTCACTGGTTCAAAATCTGCTACTGCACATGCACGCTGGATTCCCCAAGGATTTGGGAATGCCCTGTCAATTGCTCAGGATTAGAAGGCAGTCAAGCTATGTGGAACCCTATGCACTTATGGTTACTTTTGTTCTCCATGTTCTTGCTGATTTCAACCCTCTTTTCTAAAAGTAGGCTTATGATGCGGCCCCATTGGCTAGCAGACATCTTTTCCATCGACTGAAAATGCACTTGATTTTTTTAAAAAAGGAAATCCACTGGATCAGAATGAAGCAGGTCAGAGACCACCAGGTCGTGGACATACTTCCCTGGGGTCTGCAGAGCTCGGAAGAGCTGTTTGGGCTGAAGCTGGGAGGCCACATGTAATCCTGGTCTGCACAGAAACGCTGACCCGGAGGCACCAGATCGCTGCGTGGCCTCCCTCCCCCCCGCCAGCCCTACCCAGGACCAGTCTTGGCTTGAGATTTTTACCATCCCTCCAATGCTAATGTTTCTTAAAGACCCAAGACAGATGGTAAATTCTCCTCAGGGTGGAGCGTGGCGACAAGGGGCTCCTCAAAGCGCCACATTCAGTATGCGTCCCCACACAACAACTAACGATGGCCCAGCTCTCCACGTTCCTCCCGCTTCAGAGGGCCACCGACTTCCTATCCACGAGGGATGGGGAGGAGGCCCAGCTCAGGCGTCTGTCACCTTTTCCCAAAATGCTTTGCGACCTTAGGCAAGATGGCCGATGCCGGCGCGCCTGCTGCGCGCAGCCGCATGCGCACCTCGCACCCCTGCCCCAGCCGCGCAACGAAAACAACGCACGCCCGTTCCCTGTGTGATCGCACAGGCATGAGTCATGGCCGCCGTGTTCCGCGTGAGCAGGCCAACGCTCCCGGACGTCTGTTGCCCGCGGCCTCGCTGTAGAAGATGGCGGCGCCAGTACCGAAGTCAGGCCTTTCACTCTGAAACGGCCTTCTCCTGCCGCGGTGGCCTCCCGGGACCTGCGAAGTCCATGCTCCTCCTGTGCGACAGGACACACCTGCGCCCGTTTCCCTCCTGGCAGGTAGGTCCCCCGCAGCCTCCCGCCACGGTTTAGCTTCTGACACACCAGGAATCTCCATAGCTGTGTCCCGTCTCCACCCTGGAGTCAACAATTCCTTTAATTTGCAGTCTTGTCTCGTGGAGGGAAAGGGAGTGATGAGATCCTGTCTTTCTCGGTCCCTCAGCAAACACACTGAAACTGTGTGATCCTCTTCCCTAAGGTTTCTCAAGGACTCCTTATGACCTACTGGATAAGTCCATACTTTTTAGTCCACCATGGAAGCCCGTATTTCTAACTTGTTTCTGTTCTTGCCTCTCTTCCTTCTGGTCATCTTTTCCGGGCTGTGTCCCTCACTTTCACCTCTGAATCCTCCTTTAGGGCTTAAAGGCCCTCGCTCCTGCAGGGTGCCGGCCCCGCCGCCTCTCCCCTCGCCAGGCCCAGAGCGTTTGGTTTGTGCCCCTCTAAGATACCACGTTCTGGGCTGTCTGGTGTGTTTATGCGTGTGTGTGTGTGTGTGTGTGTGTGTGTGTGTGTGTGTGTGTGTGTGTGTGTGTGTGTGTGTGTGTGTGCGTGCGTGTGTGCGTGTGTGCGTGTGTGATCTTTCCTAGTAGTGGGAAAAGTCCTTGAGGGAAGGGGTCCCATCTTGTATAGCCCCTACTGCTAGAGGAAGGAAAGGGCAGAGGGAATCACCTTGCCCAGAGAAGGAATGCAGAGAGGCTGAGAATAAGGCACAGGTGCATAAACATGCACAATAATTACCTCATTAATATCAAAACCAGTAGGAAACATTCTCATTCCAGAGGGCAGGGCTGGGCCAGGCTCCTTCCTTGGAGGCATGGGGCTGTCTTGCTATCTTTCTTCAGCCCCTGCAGCTGTGGAGAAGGAGCCAAGGCCATGGAAGAGCCCCCATCTAACCCCACCTCCCATCCTCACCTGCCTGTGATTGCTTTAGGTGCTGACATGATAGTACCTCCCATTAGCCTTCACATCTGGGGCCCCATTTATAGGCCTAGCCATAATATCATCCTACCTTAGAGACTGACGTGTGGGGAAATTACCTAATTTGCAAAAGCTGTTTTGCAGTACAAGACAGTGGAGAAAAACGTGGGAGATCAAGCTCTCACATATACAAGCTGCCCTTGGGGGAATGCAGAGGAAACTTTATTTTGTGGCTTTTCCCTAATGCACCTTCCTCACTTCCAGCCTGCAGAAAAGTGAGGTGTCCTCCACATCCCTTTCTTCCAGACCAGGCCAATTCCCTTCCCTTAGTTAGAGCCTGCTGGGGGCCTTCTCTCACAGATAAGGGAACAGAGACATCCAGGCTGAAGTGACTTGCTCGAAGTTACTGAGCATATTGGTGGCTAAGCTAAGATTTATATCAGAAGTTGCTAATGACAGAGTCTGACCTCCAACCACCAGCCTGGGTCAATGACTATCTCTTTATAACATGCTTTTCCTTTTTGCTCCCTTGACAGCTCCTCACCAATGTTTTCTTATTTAATTACTTTTCATGTAATCTGCTCCTGCAGACTTACCCTCTGTGTTGCCAATATTTATAGCTTTTTTCAACAGTTGCCTAGAAAATGTGTGTCTTAGTCTGTTTTGTGCTGCTGTAACAGAATACCACAGACTGGGTAATTTATAAAGAAAAGAAGTTTATTTCTTACAGTCTGGAGTCTGGGAATCAAAGGTCAAAAGGTCCACATCTGGTGAGGCCTTCTTGCTGTATCATCCCATGGCAGAAGGTGTAAAGGCAAGAGAGCGTGAAAGAGCAAAAGATAAAGGGGGCTGAATTCATCCCTTTTATCAGGACCCCACTTCTGCAAGAACTAACCCACTCCCATGATAACGCCATTAATTCATTTATGACAGCAGAGCCCTCATGACCTAATCACCTCTTAAAGGTCTCACCTCTCAACACTGCTGCATTGGGGATTAAGTTTCTAACACATGAACTTTGGGGGACGCTTCCAGACCACAGCATGGTGCGTGCCTTGTTATTTGGCAAGTGCTGTCACAGGTACAAGAAACCTCTGTTGTTTCATGTCCACTCCCATAACCACCACTGCTTTTTCAAAATGAAATGAAAATCTTACAAAGCATCCCAGAAGCCACTGGCTGAAGAAGCCATTTTACCTTTAGAGCTGGTTTTCACTTGCTCAGCATCATGGCCCACTGAGGGCAAAGGAGCCCTCCACAAAGACAAAGACTTTACTGCAGCCTCTTGGTGGTTTATACCAGTTGTGTGACCTGCAAGGGCACAGGGGCAAGAGCTAGTGGGCAGGACTGGGGGTGGGAGTGGAAGAAAGAGTTTTCATACAGGGAAGGTCAAAAGGATTTAAGTTCTATTCTGCAGTAGACATTGTATAGCATATTAGACAAATCATATAGCTTGTCTGTGCTCTACTTCTTTGGGTAAAATGAAGAGGATAATAACCCTGGGACCTTGGCCAAATGACTTAATCTCATCAATTCCCAGTTCTTTCAACCAGAACAAAAGAATAATAATCAGTACCTACCTCATAATGTTGTTGTGAGGCCTAAATGAGTCAATGTATATAAAATACTCAGCATATGACTGAATTCCATCAGTGCCTCAATGCAGTAACAACAGTCAGAGCAAAGATGAACCAGCTCAAATATCTAGAGTTCTGGGACTAGTTTATTGATTCCCTCATGGCATTTGACAAGCTGATCCAAAATTTTATATGGAAGAGCAAAGGACAAAGGATAATAACAGGCAGTTTTGACAAAGAACAAAGCGGAGACTTGCCTCACCAGGCATCAAGACTTCTTATAGTGTTTGTGTTAGTCAGGGTTCCCCAGAGAAACAGAACCAATAAGATGTATCAAGATATATACAAGAGGGAGTTATTATGAGGGTTGGCTTATGAGATGATGTAGGCTGAGAAGTACCACAGTCTGCCATCTGCAAACTGGAGGCCCAGGAAAGCCAAACCCTGAGAACCAGGAGTACTGATGTCTGAGGGCAGGAGAAGATGGATGTCCCGGCTCAGCAGAGCAAATTCTCTCTTCGTCTGTCTTTTTGTTCTACGCAGGCCCTCAACAGGTCGGATGATGCCCGTCCACACTGATGAGGGCGACCTTCATTACTCAGTCCACTGATCCATGTGCTAATCTCTTCCTGAAACACCTTCATAGACACACCCAGAAATAATGTTTTGCCACCTATACGAGCATCCCTTAGTCCTCAAGTTGACACATAAAATTAAGTGTCACAACAATTAAGGCAGATGGTACTGGGGCAGGAATAGAAAAATAGACCAGCAGAATAGAAAACAATAACAACAAAGCATTCATATGTGAAAACTTAATATGACTGAGTAGGAAAAGGATGGACAACTGGTAATCCATATGGAGAAGAATAAAAACACATCACACACAAAAAATCAAGTTCAAGTGGATTAAAAAGCTCTATGTGAAAACAAAAATACACTTTTAGAAAACAAAAAACTAAGAAACATCTTTGACTTAAGAGCTAGGGAAGGATCTCTTAGACAATGCACAAAAACCAAAAACCATAAACACAGTAGTGACAAAATTAACTACATTAGAGTTAAGTTTAGGACTTTTTAATGAAAGACACCATAAACAAAGATTAAAGGTAAGTAAGCCCAAAACTAAGAGAAAATATAGGAAATGCAAATGATAAAGCCCTAGTATCTGAAATTTTAACAGAACAAATCAATAAGAAAAAAAAATTAGAAAATAGGCAAAACATAGGATGATAGTAATTGCCAATAAACACGTAAAAAAATGCTCACGGTCCCCAGTAACTAATGAACTATAATTGAAACCACAATAAGATATCATTACTCCCTCAGCAAGTTGACCAAAATTTTTAAAATGTAAGCAAGGATTTAGATGGATGGAAATACTGCCACACAACTTTGAACCTCGTTCTAATAAATTTGAGCCAGAGATTGTACTTCTGTGCATATAATCTAATGAACCTTTGTCACAACTGCATAGGAGATTTACAGAGCAGTATTGATTGCAACATTGTTAGTCATAGAACAAAAAAGGAAGAAACGATCTAGGTGACCATCAAGAGTGGATAAATAAGCTGTGATATACTTGTACAATGGAATTTCATGTAGGAATTAAAATGAATGAACTAGAATTACATATATCAACATGGATACCTCTCATAAACATAATATTGAATAAAATAAACCAAATCACAGAGTATGTATAATAGGACACCACTTGTATAAAGTTTAAAAGACTATAAGGTGGTCCTATTTATTATTTATGGATTCACACAGAAAACAGATATGTAAAGAGCAGTATAAAACATGAATGGGAATGATAAACATGAAAGTTAGGATGACAGCTTCCTGCAGGGTGGCTTAGACGAGGGGGACATAGGAAGTTTCCATTATGCTGTAATATTTTATTACAATAAAAAAATCTCCAAGCAAATATGTCAAAATGTTAAGATTTGATAAAGTTATTTGTTGGGCAGAAAAGTGTTCATTGTTATTTTCTCTCATTTTGTACATCATTACAGAATTTTGCAATACATTTGAAAAGATTTTAAATTGGCCTTTACTTCCAGTGTGAAGGAAGGTGACAGGATAACTGTTTCTGTTAAAGTGCTGATGTATGACCTGCCCCCTCCTTCGGAGAGCCCAGACAGTGATCTCTAATACCTAGTACAATGCCTGGCCCCAGCAGAGCACGCAATGAATAGCGGCGGAAAGAATGAAAGAATGAATGGATGAAGGAGTGACCTGTGTTTGGTAACAGAGGTGCGATCGTCAGGACACCATGCCCTTTCTATCATTAAGTCACACTGTGAGAGCCATTTCCTTTCCATCCATCTCACTCAGCCTGAGTTGCCATCTAGTACAATAATTCAGGGGAGTTGAGTTTGGGGACCATTGCTTGCAGGACAGTGAGGAGCTGCAATTCAGTCCTGACTGTGCTCTGACGTCATTAGTGTGTTTCCAGCATCGTTGCTGCTTGGAGGAATGATCCTCTCTCAGAGCAGCCACCGCTGTCTTTCTCATATTATAGCAATAATAATAATAACCAACAACACACCCAAGGAAATAAAATCACCAGGGAGACCTTCTTCTTTAATTAAGTTCTAATGAGTTACAGTCCTACTATGCATGGGACTCAGTTCTCCTTATCAATAGGGGATTGCTGTGAATGTGGGATGCATTTTCTTTTGCAGCCCTGCAGCTCTTTCCTCTTCATCTTCTTCTCCTGGTGCTGTTGCTTCTCTCTGTGCATGCATATGCACGCATGTGAAATACAGGACATCCAAACCTCTTCACTTATCTAGTCAACGTGAAGTTCTAAGATTCTTTGGGTGTCATCCAAGGAAATGAACTTGGAAGCTTGACTGGTTGGTTAATGGTGTTAATGAAGATAAAGTCTTAGATTCTATCCCACAAAAGCCGGAACGATTTCCTCTGTTCTATAGATACAGAGAGTGTTGCAAATCTTTGTAAATGTATCACGTTTACGTGAGGGGGTCAGACAAGGCATGAATCACATCAAATGCACCATCACCATTGGAACTCAAAAATGTCCCCACTTTGGTGATTCTGTGGATTCTTTCTATGAGGAAAAGAGAGAAGTTTCTATAAGTAAAAAGGGCTAGCAGTATTCCAACTCACCTACAAAATGTGGAACTGAAAAAATAGCCTGGGCCAATTCCCATCTTTATTGCTAAAGAGTAGAAAATAGAGACTTGGTCATTCTCACTGTCATTTATGTGATTTTTCTGAATCTGAGGGTCTATAATGAGGAAAAATGAGACAAACTCAAGCAAAGAGAAACTTGGGCTGAATCTTGGGGGGGGAAATATAATCACGGTGAAATTCATTAGAAGGTGTAATAGTTTCCCAAGGGGAATGACGTAAACCTCATAGCCACAGTCATTTAAATTTAGTCCTAACCATGCTTTTGTGAGCAGACCCCTGGGAACAATCCTGCATTGAAGAGAGGATGGGGAAGGCGACAGGCCAGATGACCTAATAGATCTTCTCCAACTTAATTTCTTGGATTGTGGGATCCTAATTAAAATGAACTATATTGCCTATTATGAACCATCTATATTAATATTCTCTAAGGTCTCCAGGCAAGTCAAGGGGGGTTCAGCTTTTTCTTTTCTCTAGAGCCGGAGTCCATGAGCCACCTTAACCACAGAACTGCTGCCCATGCACTGAGTTCTTGCAGCTGACAATGCTTGACTTTCAAAAACTATTTAAAAGGAATAGAGCACATATTATAAACTAACGTTGTATTCAAAGTAATACAGTGAAATGAGAAGCATGCTTTGATATCATTTGAGATGCAATGTGACAATAAATATTTTTCTGGTTAACAACACATTGGTGAGCCAGCCCTGGGATGGCAGCAGTTGTCACCATAAAATTCCCAAGATGAAAATCTGCTTTCTCACGTGAGGCCCTGACTTTCCCTTTTGCTTCAACTGATGTTTGAGATGGAAGATTGATAACTGGAGAAATCTCAGCAGAGGTTCTGCCATCACAGACCTGAGCAATTCTCCACTAATGTTAGCCTCTCTTCCTCGACTTTCCTCTAGGAATGGACTCTGGTAAGGATGCTCAGACAAGGGCACTGGTGGGCTGGCCAGGGCTGATCTGGCCAGTGAAGGGCAGAGGGCACTGTAACCTCCAGGGTGGCCACAGTTTAGGGCAGGTAGAACAGGTAGGTGGTCTGTTGCCCCATGTGGTGTTTTAGGTGAATGCAGTTGCTAGAAAAGAACAGCGGCCACATCCAGCGGGTAAATATTCCACCCTCAGGATCCCCAGATGGTTCTTTTTTTTTTTTTTTTTTTAATTTTATTTTGTCGATATACATTGTGGCTGATTATTGCTCCCCATCACCAAAACCTCCCTCCCTTCTCCCTCCCCCCCTCCCCCCCAACAATGTCCTTTCTGTTTGCTTGTCGTACTTCAAGTAATTGTGGTTGTTATATCTTCTTCCCCCCCCCGGTTTTTTTTTTTGTGTGTGTGTGTGTGTGTGTGTGTGTGTGTGTGTGTGTGTGTGTGAATTTATATATTAATTTTTAGCTCCCACCAATAAGTGAGAACATGTCGTATTTCTCTTTCTGTGCCTGACTTGTTTCACTTAATATAATTCTCTCAATGTCCATCCATGCTGTTGCACATGGCAGTATTTCATTCGTTTTTATAGCTGAGTAGTATTCCATTGTGTAGATATACCACATTTTCCGTATCCACTCATCTGATGATGGACATTTGGGCTGGTTCCAACTCTTGGCTATTAAAGAGTGCTGCGATGAACATTGGGGAACAGGTATACCTTCGACTTGATGATTTCCATTCCTCTGGGTATATTCCCAACAGTGGGATAGCTGGGTCGTATGGTAGATCTATCTGCAATTGTTTGAGTAACCTCTGTACCATTTTCCATAGAGGCTGCACCATTTTGCAGTCCCACCAGCAATGTATGAGAGTTCCCTTTTCTCCGCAACCTCGTCAGCATTTATCGTTCAGGGTCTTTTGGATTTTAGCCATCCTAACTGGGGTGAGATGGTATCTCAGTGTGGTTTTGATTTGCATTTCCCAGATGCTGAGTGATGTTGAGCATTTTTTCATATGTCTGTTGGCCATTTGTATATCTTCCTTAGAGAAATGCCTACTTAGCTCTTTTTTCCCATTTTTTAATTGGGTTGCTTGTTTTTTTCTTGTAAAGTTGTTTGAGTTCCCTATATATTCTGGATATTAATCCTTTGTCAGATGTATATTTTGCAAATATTTTCTCCCACTCTGTTGGTTGTCTTTTAACTCTGTTAATTGTTTCTTTTGCTGTGCAGAAGCTTTTTAGTTTGATATAATCCCATTTGTTTATTTTTCCTTTGGTTGCCCATGCTTTTGGGGTCGTATTCATGAAATCTGTGTCCAGTCCTATTTCCTGAAGTGTTTCTCCTATGTTTTCTTTAAGAAGTTTTATTGTTTCAGAGTGTATATTTAAATCCTTAATCCATTTTGAGTTGATTTTAGTATATGGTGAGTGGTATGGATCTAGTTTCATTCTCCTGCATATGGATATCCAGTTATCCCAGCACCTTCCCCAGTGAATAGGCTTGGTGCCTTTGTCAAAGATCAGATGGCAGTAAGTGTGTGGGTTGATTTCTGGATTCTCTATTCTATTCCATTGGTCAGTGTGTCTGTTTTTATGCCAGTACCATACTGTTTTGGTTATTATAGCTTTGTAGTATAGCTTAAAGTGAGGTAGTGTTATGCCTCCAGCTTTATTTTTTTTGCTCAGCATTGCTTTGGCTATGCGTGGTCTTTTATTATTCCATATAAATGTCTGGAATAGTTCTTTCCATTTCTGAGAAAAATGTCTTTGGAATTTTGATGGGGATTGCATTGAATTTGTATATCACTTTGGGTAGTATGGACATTTTCACTGTGTTGATTTTTCCAATGCAAGAGCATGTGATATCTTTCCATCTTCTTGTATCCTCTCTAATTTCTCTCAGCAGTGGTTTGTAGTTCTCATTATATAGATTTTTCACCTCCTTTGTTAACTCTATTCCTAAGTATTTTATTTTTTTGGTGGCTATTGTAAATGGGCAGGCTTTCTTGATTTCTCGCTCTGCATGTTCACTATTGGAGAAAAGAAATGCTACTGATTTTTGTGTGTTGATTTTGTATCCTGCTACTGTGCTGAAATAATTTATCAATTCCAAGAGTTTTTTTGTAGCGGTTTTAGGCTGTTCGATATATAGGATCATGTCATCTGCAAACAGGGACAGTTTGACTTCATCTTTTCCAATCTGGATGCCCCCCAGATGGTTCTTGATGGGCAACAGAACTCTCCCAGCAGGTAGTAGACCCTGGCACGCATCAGAGAGTAATATCAAGCTCTACCTATTTAAAATTTATAAACTGGATTCTAATTGGCCTTCAGGGAGTTTCCATGGAATTTGGAGATACCACTTTGCAACAGTACAAGATTACAGCACCAGGTAGTCATGAAGACTGTAAAATCCCTGTTCCTTTAAAAAGTCAACTGATGTCCCCTCACTATGAAATTGTCTCTGACTCCGTCAGTCAGATCGCAGGTGTTCCCACTTCCATTACAGTATTTCTAGCACGTAATTGTCAGTGTACATATCTATGTTCTACAAACAGGGGAGAGACTGCCGTCTTATCTGTTTTCTGCAGAGTATAGCTCAGTTCCTGATACTGAAGGCACTTAATAAATACTTGTCAGGTTATTACAGCTATAGCTTAGAACTTTGTTTTCTTCGTCTGTAAAAAGGCATAACAATACTAACTCACTGGGCTGTTCTGAGGATTAAATGCCATGCAAATAATGTACTTACTTAGCTCAGTGCCCAGCACTTAAATAAAGTATAGTTCCTTTCCCCACTTTTTTTTTGGTATGGGAGGGTTATTTGCTTCTGGTTTTGATAGATACCGGTAAAAAAATGTTTTTTAAAACAGCAAACAAACCAGATTGTTCCAGACTTGCAATCCGAATTTTGTTGTAGATTTACTGGGTTTCTGTAGTGGGCCAAAACTGTGTATCCTATAAGCATTATAGAGGTTATATCACCTCCGCCCAAATATCTGGCTGTTAAACCTTCTCACTGCCCACTTGGCTAGCTATACAGCATAAATAAGTGAGATTTCTGAGATGTTCTGACTTGATTCTATTACACACATCCATGAAATAAACTTCAAGAATGAGTATCTATCATCAGTGATGATAAAAGTGAATATTGGAAGGTGGCCTTATTTGTTGAGTCTGATGAGAATTTCATCTCTGTTGGCCCAGAATACTTCCAGATCTTCCTTGAATCTCCCCTAGAGGTGTCTTAACTCTTCTTTGTTGCTTACTTTTACAAAAGTACCTACAGAGTGACTTTTAAAGAAGGTTCATGCCATCAAAACACACGGAGTGTGATGCTGGGTTTGCAGGGCCATCATGGCACTGGTGGGCAGGAACTCACATGTACACTAGCCTGCTTCCAACCAAAGCCAGGCTTCGTCTTTCCCACCAGCTGTGACTTTACCTTCTTCAGATGCACTCAGGTCACAGCATGCCCTGCAGGTCAGTCCTCTCTGCCGTCCTCTCACTGCCGCACCAGGCACTGGACCTATGAGAAGCAAAGTAGAGCTGGGAGGAGGCAAACACTGCCAGCACCCAGTTGTCACCCGGAGGCATTTCAGAGGCCTATTTCCCCTTGCTCTATGGTACGCCCAGTACCTGGCAAGGGATCAGGCTCTGCCACCCCAGGCCCTATACCCACTCTGGCCCCTCACCCCCAGTGCTCTGGGTCCCCAGTTCTTCCATGATCAAATCTCTCAACTGTGTGAAACTTGAGTTGTCCTGGAGTCAGCGAGCCACTGCCTTCTCTATTTCATGCTGTTAGCCAGCTGAGCTCCTGACCCGATGACGCGTTCTCATCACTGCGATTGCCTCCTTGGCGGGCGGAAGTTCCACTTCTGCTCTGTTGCCCCAATTGCCCTCTGCTGGCCATCAGTGGGTACTGCGGTCAACCTTGAAAAGTCCTTTTTCACCCTCAGCGTGTAACAGGAACTCTTTCTTTGTTCTTTCCTAATTCTCATGCTTTCTTCTTCTTCTTTTTTAAAATTTAGTTGTACTGTCTGAGAGTTTTCCAAAGCAACACTGAAACATCCTTCCTCCCCGTGCCTCCAGTGACCATCTCACAGCTCTGCTGTGAAGCATCTCTTACAGCATCCGACACTGGCCAGCTGCTTGGTTAAGTGGGTCCATAATGACTGAAATGAGGCATGGCTGAAATGGTTATGGAGCACTGTCTGGAGTTTGTGGGTGTGGGGTTTATCAACTGGAGGACTTTTTGTTAGAGTAGCATTTCAACCTCAGCATTATTGACATTGTGGGCTAATGGGGGGAAAAATCTGTGGATTCTTGGACATGTATATGTATAACTAAGTCTCTTAAAAACTGTGTATCCTGGGGGGTTCAGAGTTACAGTGTGAGCTATCAAGATGCCAGCTCCCCGTGGTGGCAAGAGATCAGACATACCTGTTGCTTTGAGATGCTTTTGCAGGCAGGAAAGCACTTAATCCCTTTGCCCAGCCATTTTAATAATGCAGAGAAAGATGACAGACTACATGTGGTTTCAAAGGCAACTGATAAGCAGAAAATTCCACCTGATTTTCTTTAAGAGAAATGTCTTGGAGCTTTTTTCAACTATCCCCCCAAAAGAACACCAGTGTGCCTTGCTATGTGTGGGGGAAGGTCAAGATTCAGAAAACATTGACCAATTATTGCTTTTTTCTTTGTCAGAAAGCAGGTTGAGGACTGCTGGAGCCAGCCTGTTTGCAGAAACTGTGCTATAGAACTGAACAAGAGTGACTCAAGTTCTATAATGTGTTTTGTGGTATAGTGAAACCCTTCTTGGTGAAGGTCAGGAGTTTTACTTATGTATAGCTCTGCATTCCTTAGCAGTCATCCTACGAGGTAAACTCAAAGATCAATCTTCAAAAATTGAGCAGAAGTAGCCTTGATTTTATATATGGGAATTCCTGTCCATTTGGAAAAAGGAATAGCCTTTTTCCTTAGCTTTCATACCATCTTTCTCTTCCTTCTTCCACTTCTCTGGCCACCTATTTTCACTGTCCATAGTGGACGTCCTTTGCCTACTCTTTAAAAGTCAGTGCTCCCTGGGGTTCTCTCCAAGGCCTGTCTCTAGTTCTTGTTGTTCATGCTCTCGTGAGGTGGTCTCATTGATTCCTAGTTTCACTCCCCACCCCCAGGCTGATGACCAGCCAGTGCCCCCTGAACCCGCAGATACTCCACAGGCACCTCACATGAAGTGCAGGCTTCTTCTCCATCCTGACACGCCAGCACTACCACCCGCAGTCCTGTTTTTTCTTCTAGGTTTTCACCCTTGATGGGGGTGAACCACTACCAAACCACTCAAGCCAGAGACCTGGAGAGAAGCTAGCTGTCTTAGGTCTCTCCGTTCCTTCCAACCCTTCTTTTTGCCTCCCTATAGTCTCCCTTACTCACCCCCTCACTTTCTTCATCCTCATTGCTACCACCTTGACTTGTCAGGCTTCACTATCTTGTGCCCAAACCCTGTGGTAGGCTTCGTCTCTAGTCTCCCTTACAGTTTGTTCTCACACACTGTAGACAGTACACAAGCCTGATCCTTACTTTCCTCAAAACGTCCTTCAGTGACTCTCCACTCCTTTCTGGATAAAGTCCAAACTCTTCAGCATGGCCCGCCTACCTCCACAGTGGCCAGCTGTGGCCACCCCCAGACCCCAGTTGCCCCTCAACCATCAAGAACTCTTGCATTTTCACAAATGGGCTAAACTGGTTCCCACCTTTTTCTCTGTTCCCGAAATGCCTTTCCTTCCCTCGTCTGCCTGGTGAATACCTATTCATCTTTCCTGCTCAAGCCTTTCCTAATTCCCCCTGGAAGAGTTGATCTCACCCACTCACTGTGTCCTGCCACTCCTTTCTCTGTGCCTCTCATAGCCCCCACAACAATGTATTTGTACTTGCTCTGTGAAGGTGGTCGTCTTCCTCTTCTAAACCCAAACCTCTTTGATGATGCAGACCTCATCCATCTAAACTTTGTATTCTCAGCACTAGTGCAGTGCCTGCCATCATGCAGTCAATATAAGAGGCAGTTGTTACTGTCATTATCATCCTGTAATGAAAATGATAATAATAATCATGTTATATTTGGGCAAGACTTAATCTTTCATTCAACAAGTACTTATAGAAGGGCTGTTGTAATCTAAGCACTTTGCTAAGTGCAGAGATGAATAACATATATGTCTCTCCTTATTTCAAGAGGTGGACAGGACTTCTGACACATAATGATGCTACAGTGAAATGAGAGCCTGTGGCACTGGCTTGGGAGTGATCACTTCTTGTTCTGTCCAGATAACCACTTGCCTAAATTTTAAAACATTTTTGTTATTTCATCTGGACAATGCAATTAATATATATTATTATTATTACCGAATGTTGAAAAAAGATTTAAAATAAGCCAAAGAACTTATGCTCAACATTGAGCTTTTTAAAAAGGGCCTTTTACTCCGTGGTTTGTTTTCAATCTTATTTTTCTCTTTTGTCTCTACAAATTTTAGACCAATTGTTTTTGGAGCAAGAAGATTTTGAGGTTTTAAGTGGTCCTGTAGACTCCGTTATCTGTTATCTTTTAATTTTTTATTATTTTATTATTTTTTATTTTTAAAAATTTATTTATTGAATCAAAATCAATTATGCATATTTTTATATGTATAAACATAAAATTTGGGGTTGAACATTGAGATATGTTGATTAAATCAATATTACTAGCATATATATTGTTACAAATCATAATTATTCTTTACGCCCCTTGTCCAATCTCTCCCCATCTCCCATTTCCTCCCCCTCCCCCCTTTAATTGCCCTAGATTTCTTCTCTCCTTCGGAAAGAATAATGGTTACTCTGTTAATTTGTGGCCTAGATGATCTGTCCAATGCTGAGAGATGTGATCAGGTCCCCCAATATTATCATAGAGCAGATGCTTCTTCTGTCACTCAGAAGTGTGTTTTGTGGAAAGAGACATCCTCTTCTTTTCTTTGTCTCTGCTGGTGACTCTTCTTGTGTGAATGCACTCCAGTGGCTGGTGGACCATCTGCATGGTGGTTGTGGTGTCTAGCCACTTTTGCAGCAGCCATGGTTATTGTGGTGGCTGTGGTGGGCCACCCACATGGAGGTGCTGTTTTTGGTATGCTCCTTGGTGCTGGTGGTATGCCTGGTTGTGAGGTGTGTCTGGTCCCCTTCTCCATGCCTCTGGTCCCTGGGTAGGCCCCAAGGCACTGGTGCCATGTGCCTGGTTGTGGGAGGGGTGGCTGGCCCCCTTCTCCATGCCTTGGGTCACCGGGCAAGACCCAAGGAGCTGGCTTGGTGTGTCTGGTTGTGGGAGAGGGATTCATTCCCCTTCTCCAGGCCCTGGGTCTCTGGGAAGGACCCAAGGCACTGGCACCATGTGCCTGGTTGTGGGAGGAGGGTCTGTTCCTCTTATCCATGCCTTGGGTACCCATGTGGGCCCCGAGGTGCTGGCATTTTGTGCCTGGTGTGGGAGGAGGGTCTGATCCCTGGCTCCATACCTCAGGTCCCTGGATGGGACCTGAGGCACTGGCTTGGTGTGCCTGATTGTGGTAGAGAGGTCCAGTCCCCTTCTCCATGCCTCGGGTCCCTGGGTGGGCCCCAAGGTGCTGGCTCAGTGTGCCTGGTTGTGGGAGAGAGGTCCGGTCCCCTTCTCCTTGCCTCGGATCCCCGGGCAGGACCCGAGGTGCTGGCTTGGTGTGCCTGGTTGTCGGAAAGGGGTCCAGTCCCTTTCTCCATGCCTCAGGTCCCTAGGCTGGCCCCGAGGCACTGGCGCAGTTTGCATGGAAGTGGGAGTGGGGTTCGGTGTCCAGATCCAAGCCTCCAGTCTCAGGCAGGCCCCAAGGTGCTGGTGGTGTGCCGGGGCCAGAACTAATTTTTTGTCCTTTGCTTCTAACATGGGGGAACTTCCTGTGGGAACCAGTACTTGAGCTGTGTGGTTGTTTAAATTGCTACTTTGCTGCTGTTTCCCTAGGGAAGGCTTTTTGTGCAGCTCAGGGTTTAATGGTTGAGCTTATAAGTACTTCCGGCTCTCCAGAGACCTGGCGGATCTGTGTTCTGTAGAATCTCTGATCTGGGCCTGAGTTTTTCATCAAACTGCACCCCATGCAATTCTGCATTCCTGACCAGTCTCCTCTGAGTGGTCCTGTGCTGATTGGAGGGCAGGTCGTCTGTCCTTGCTGTGTCCTGGTGTTCTCCTGGTGTTCCCACCTCACCCACCGCCCATGCTCCAAACACTTCCCATGGGATGGGCCCAGCACTGGTCCCTTGCGATGACTCACCGGCCCTGAATGGTTCCCTTTTTTCAGTTGTTCTGGCTCCTTGCTCCTACGTGGGTCCATGGGAACCCTATTAGTGGTCTTGCTGTCCTGGCAGCTGCCAAGGCCCTCTTCTCTCCTGCTGCCTCCAAGTACCTCCATCTGAAGGGCACAGCTGCAGCTCCTGCCAGCCCCTGCTGCATGTGCTCATCAGCTCAAGCCTTAAAGCAGCTGTGTCCCAAAATGCTCAAAGCAGCTTTTTCTTTCTCTCATCGTAGTTTCTCCATAGGCCTTCATGAACTCCATAGGTCTCTCCTCCTCTTCTCCTGAGCTCCAGCGGCCCCAGCTTGGCTGATGTTACATTTTTATAGTTGTAAATTTGGTTGATTTGTGGGAGAGAGTGACGCTGGGAACTGTCTATTACGCCATCTTGACCAGAACCCTCCTACCTGTTATCTTTTTAATGGGATCCTGTTTTTTTGTTCTTATTGTTGCTTTTTTACAAAAGTAAAAACCCTATAGATATAGACACAGGAAGAAGTAAAAACCTGGATATTCTTTTTAATCTTATACTTTGTGGCAGTTGTCACACTGCAGTTTTTCCTGTAACAAAGCCACCCTTTTTGAATACATCTACTTACAAGTAAGAAAGGCATACAGTTTGCTCATTTTGCACACATTTACATGAAAGTTTTGTGTCTCGGGGCAAATGCGACTCAGCATATTTTGGTTGAGGACACCCTTTGACCTCACTATTTTCTGGTGTATCACAAGGAAAACCCTGGTGTTGTATAGGTGACAGTCCACGACCTCATCCCTGTTCAAGCTGGCTGCTGCAAAGATTTCCTGAGGCATATTTGCCAGGAGCACTCAGCTATGAATCAGGACACTCAAGATAGTGGCTTTAACACAGCAAACCTAAACATAGGATTTGCTTTCAGATGTTCTGGAAAATTCCACATCTTTAGGGCATAGACTTTTCCTGAAGAAATAAGGCTATATATATATATATATATTTTTTTTTTTTTGGTCTTTTTCGTGACCGGCACTCAGCCAGTGAGTGCACCAGCCATTCCTATACAGGATCCGAACCCGCTATGTAGGATCCGAACCCGCGGCAGGAGCGTCGCCACGCTCCCAGCGCCACACTCTCCGAGTGCGCCACGGGCTTGGCCCAAGGCTATATTTTTTAATGAGGTGTTGAGATCTTGAACAGAAGTGTCAGGGGAAATGCCTCTGTGCTCAGAGCCCCAAGTGCAGGCTCCTCCCTCTGAGCTATGAACAGAGTTGCAGGCCTTTCCTCAGAGTTTGGTTTTAGCATTCTTCATCTTCACGTACCCGGGAGAAGAGCAGCCACAGGGGCCCCAGCACCTGCAGGCCACGTGAGGAGGATGTCATTGGCAAGAGAGGGATGAAACTTGGGACAGAACAGGATTTTGTTCCCAGCTTCACAATAATATTAACAGCCACCAAGTTTGTGCAGCCCTTCCTACGTGTCAGGCACTAATTGACAAGCCTTATACATACATATGGACACGCACACATAAATTCTTGCTTTTAACGGACATTGTTTTATAAATGAGGCTCAGAGAAGTGAAGTAGTGCCCCAAACAATCAGGAACGATGGTATTTCTAGGTTCACTGGATTCTAAACTGTTCTCATGACTATGCCTCTCAGCTGTTGGGCTCATGGGAACTTCATCTGGGATAACTGGGGGAAAGGCACAGAAGCTTGGAATGGGAAGGACCAAGGATTGGGGTAGGGGGTGGGAAGTGGGGACATGGGTCTGCTTCCAGGACCTAGCCACACCCCATATCACCTGTCCACATGTCCAGATTGGAACAGGAGAGAAGAAAGGGCTGGCAGTTAAGGCTAAGCATGTCATCAGGACAGCACTGCATGCTCGCAGGATAGGGCAGACATGCAGGTTTATGGGGACAAGAGTAGGGGATGGGTGGGATGAAATGAGCTGTCGTTTGGAGAGTGTTAGTAGCCAAGGCAAGTTACGTACCTGGCTTTAGTCCTCAGGGACAATTCCAGACTCCACCAAGGGTTAAGTATGAAGCTCTGTCTAGAGAGGACCAGGAAGAGGGTGTCCAGAGACAACATGCTGAAAGCCTTTAGGATCTGGTGTGCAGTGCTGGGGAAGGTGAGGTCCAACAGGGAAAGGCAGTGCTGCTATTGAGCTCAGCAAGCAGTTATTTTGGAAATGTGGATGGGAAATGATTAAGGTGTGTCCTTCTCCATCCCAGCCATTGAGGACTCCAGACACAAGCCCAGTGTGGGGCGTGATGCTCCCTAAGGAGCCTGCGTGAGAGCAGAGGGCCATTTGGACTGGCCCGTAGGCTGCCATGCTTTGAGCCCACGAAAGCCCTCTCAAAACTCTAGGGCAGAAATTGAAACCCTAGTCAGGGAGGCACTACCCACTCCTTAATCCATAGGAGGCGGGCAGCTTCCTTAAGAGGCAGAGGTGTGGACAAGAAGGGACAATAAACTTTGGGTGCGGAGAGGTGAAAGGTCAAGCACAGAGGGTTCCCTGGGGTCACTGCTGACCCTTGTAGTTAATAGGCAAATCCTTGACTTCACCCTCACAGACAGCCTTCAATCTTCTCCTTCCCCAGGTTTTTCCATCTCAGAAATGGCAACGTCCCTCTTCGGGCCCGAGTTCGGCAGTCACCCCCATAGCCAGTCCATCAGCAAATTCTGGGACTTTGCCTTTGTAAATCTAGGTTCCTCTACCCTCTCCCCACCCCTATCCCCAGCCCAAACATGCTTGTGCCTTGTGTGGGCTCTTTCAGTCAGTTACCTGCTGACCGCCCCGTGTCCTTCTTTGCCCACTACAATTAATTTCCCACTATCTCCAGAGTTCAACTCTTTGAAAACAAGGTCATATCCTATAACTCCTCTGTCCCCAAACCTTTCAGTGGCTTCCCCTCCTCATTTAGTATAAAGCCCAAAGTTCTCGCTGCAGCCTACAAGCCCCTACCTAAATCGTTCCCCACATCACCCAGCTCCCCCACTGTCCACTTGCTCACTGGCCACTTCCGGCCTCACTAGCCACCTGCTCCTCCTCCATCACACCCAGCGTGTTCCCGCATAGAGGTCTCTGCATTGCTGTTTTCTCTGCCTGGAATGCTCTGTGTGCCCAGACAGCCATGTGGCTGGTTTTATTGCCTCACTTCCTTCAGGGTCGCGGTCCACCCTCTCCCATCATTCCTTGTTGTGCTCCTGATTCCAGTTTCCGTGACTTGCTGTTTATCACGTGCTTGCTCTCCCACCTAAAGCACTGTGCTTGACTGCAAGGAAATGGGGTGTTTCCCATTCGTCCTACTTTATCTGCAGTAATTCCACAGCTTAGCAGTTCAGGTTAACTTTGAACTTCTTTTTTTTTTTTTTTCTGTTTGAGAGACTTGATATTCTTTAAATGTACTTTTTAATTAAATCCAACCTAGACAACCTCTCCCTACTCAGCCTCTTCAGTGAGTAAAGAGGTTCATGTGGGGGAAATTGACTAGGATTAGGTTCTGTTTCCCTCTGCTATGAATTCTTTATTCCCGTAACTACAAAGAGGCTTCATCTAAAGTATTTGCCTTTCTGCCTCTAAAGCTACTGAGGGCCCATTTGTTGCTGATTTCTGCAGAAATCCTCTTTTGATTCCACATTGTTGCTTCCAACCACCTAAAACCAGCTTGGGAACTGTTGAGTTGAGAACGCTACTATAAAGTCTCAATTAAGGAAATGCTTGGGGGAAGAAGTGTTCGAGGTTGTTTTATTCTTTTAAAAATGTTTATATATTATTTTTTGCTTTCTTCTAAAAATTGAATGTAGAAAAAAATTTTGGTAGAAAAGACATTATGGCAAGTTAAAAATAGCAGACAAGGCATATTCATTTACCTTTTCTTGCTTAAAAAAGAATTAAAAACCCACCAAAAATCAGGAAAGGAATAAGGGACTTAGGTCCACAACGACAAAAAGAAAAGGAGAGGATTGATTACTGAATGAAGGATGAAAACAAATATCTGGAAAGCAGATCTCAGATGGAGATGACCGTCAGGGGAAGGTCTCAGTTTGGAAACACCTAGAGCAGACTTGTTCATGGAGGGGCTAGTCATGACATAGAGCCACAAATAGGGGGATTAATTAATAGTTTGTATTTGCAATAGTCTACTTCCTACCCATACCACTGACAAATAGGTCAGTGGTGTTCTCCACAGAGAGAATGAATGATCCCAGAGAAAAGACCTCTGGGATTTAGAGTTCCTTCATAATAGTAGTGAGTTTCCTACCTGATTGAAGTGAAGTCATAAATCGACAAGCCGAATGTTCCCATCTTCCAGTTAGCTTTTTAATTATTCTTAAGTATAAAAGGACATTTAAGAATCATTTAAAGAAAGCCTCTACTATGAAAGTATGTCAAATTAACAAAGAGGAAGAAAAAGATCTCAGAGGAAACAAATTAAGCTGAACTTCAAAAAGTATGTATACACCAAATGTGTGGAAAAACAAAACAAACTGTTTTTCCTCTACCCTCACAGCACAATTATCAACACAGAACACTGACTTGGGACTTCTGTGACCAAACGTATGGGGGTTTTCTCCCCTGCAGCAAGCAAGCAATCCCGCAGTGGACACCACCAGCTGGGTGGCTTCTAATTCAGTTCATTTCCAACACTACCTGGAGATAACTCGGATTCCACAGGTTGAGGGTTCGGTCTTCAAGACTGCCCCCCCGCCCCAATTCTGATGCCAGTCACAAGCTACAGGTTGTTTTATCTGGGCTTCTGACTGACTGACTATAAATTGGGGTTCCCACAACCCCTTCTTTGGGTTCAATTAATTTGTTGAGTAGTTTACAGAACTCAGGGAAACACGTTTACCCATTTGCTATATAGGATGTCACAAAGGATACAGATGAAGAGATGCACAGGGTGAGGTACAGAGGAAGGGGTGCAGAGCTTCCATCCTCTCCCCAGATGTGCCACCCTCCAGGAACCTCCATGTGTTCAGCTATCCAGAGAATCTCCAAACCCAGGCCTCTTAGGTTTTTATGGAGACTTCATTACATAGGCATTATTAATTAGGTCATTGGCTACTGGTGATCAACTTAACCTTCAGCCCCTCTCCGCTCCTTGGAGGTTAGGGGGTGGGACTGCCTTGGTCTTTCTGGTGAATAGTCCCCATCCTGAAGCTACCTAGGAGCTGCCAGCCATCAGTCAATCTATTAGCATATAAAAAGACAGCACTTTAGAGATTCTAAGGATTTTAGGACTTGTGTGCCAGGAGATGGAGATGAAGACCAAATATATTTTCACAATGTCACATTATTACATTTGTAAAACAAGAACAGGCTGCTATGAAAAATGAATAATTACAGGGGAAAACACTCGTGGGAATTATGATATAGTTGCTGAAATAAAAATTCAAAAGACCAGTTGCAGGAGAAAGTTGAGAAACTCTTTCCAAAATTAGAAAAAAGAAAAAAACTGAAAAAGGTGAGAAACATTGAATCAACCCAGGGGCCAAAAATCCAACCAAAAGGAGCTCTAGAAAGAGAAAACAGAGGGGAAAAAATTATGAAGGAATGAATGCAAATGATTATGCGTCTCCAGAGTGAAAGGGCCTATCAAGTACCTGGCACAGTGTCCAAAAACCAGCCCCACATTTAGGCACGTTTTAATATTAAATATATGGAGACTATCCCAAAAGTTTAGAGGGAGAAATAAAAAAGCAAACAAACAAGATCACCTGAAAGTAATAAGAATTAGACTTATATCAGACTTCTCCTCTGTAACATTGAACACTAGAAGACAGAGAAGCAATGTCTTCAAAGTTCTAAGGCAAAATGATTTTCTACTTGGAACTTTCTGCCCAAGCAACGAATCACATGTGAAAGTAGAATAAAATCATCCTTTCAGTCATTTACAAACTTTGGAAATTTACCTTTTTCACACACTCTTTTCTTAGAAAGTAACTTGAAGATGCTCCAGCAAAATGAGGACATAAGCCAAGACGGAGAAGAGTGGGTTCCAGGGGACAGTGGATATTCTCCAAGAATGCATTGGAGGGTTATGTGAACCTAAACAGGAAGGGGAGGTCTCTGTGTTTAAAGGGGACTCAGTAGATTTCAGCACGTGGATTAAAGAGAACGGTACAAAAGGCTTACAAGGAAATGCAAGTTTCCCCCACTCTCAGGCCAAAGGCATTCTCTTCTCATTTGAACCTTTTACTCTGGTTTCTTACTCCATATTTTAATTTTATGTGTCTATTGCTATTTCCTTATTTACCAATTTTAGACATGACTTATTGACTTCTTGCCATGATGGGTAAGATTTTAGCTCACACATCTTTACTTCATACATCCTTCTCAATATAGTTAAAACAGTATTTTTAGTTCTTTTGTTATTTATCTTTGTAACTTTAAACTGTATGTATATATATATATACACACACACATATGTACATATATATATATGTAGCCATGTGTTGCTTAACACAGGAATACATTCTGAAAAATGCATCGTTAGGCAATTTTGTCATTGTACAAACGTCATAGATTGTACTTACACAAACCTAGATAGTATAGCCTACTACACACCTAGGCTATGTGGTTTAGCCATTATAATCTTATGGGACCACCATTGTATATGCAGTACATGACTGTATCTATATAGAGAGAGACAGAGAAATTTATATCTTAAAGTTTCAAAAGTAATATGTGTATATACACACACACAAACACACACACACACCTTTATTTCTTGTGCTACTGAAAATAGTCTTTTTAGTCCCTGTTGAATAATGGGAAGCTGCCCTCTCCTTCAATTCTCTCCCGCTCTTCCACTTTGCTGTTTCTGTCTTCTGTAGTTTTACTTTTGCATTATCAAGGTTAATAATATTTACATTCTGTTTCATAGTCATAATTATATCTTCCATTTTTGGCTATAGATTAATTCTAAAGTTGAAAGAAACATTCAGTATTTATATTATATTTATTATGTAAAGATTATCCACTGCACAGCTAGGTAGTATACAAAGATTGTATTTCTTCTACAGATTTTTTGTTTTCTGGGGATTTCTACCTGCCTCCTCTGTTTAAAAGATATATATATATATATATATATATATATATATATATATATATATATATATATGAGTTTAGTTCAAAAAGTTCATGGAAAATAGAATTAAAAGATACAAATTTTTCCACGAACTTTTCGAAGTTACCCTTGGATGTCTTTATATATATATGTATTCTAAAATTACAGAGGTGAAAAACTAAAAATACTGTTTGAGAGGATGTGTGAAATGGTGTAAGTGAGCTAAAACCTCAGCCATCATAGCAGAAAGTCAATAAATGATGTCTAAAACTGGGAAATCAAGAAATAACACACAAGCATATAATTTAAAGACAGGGAGTTAAAAACCAAGGTAAACCATCAAATGATTTTGAAGAATTAGCCTTGGGAGAGGGTGTACAGTTCCATTTCATTTTGAGCTTCTCTGTACTGTTCTTTTTAATCAATGTGCAAAATGAATTTGAAATGTAAAAACACTTTTTTTTAAAAGAAAATATACTAGAATTATGTACTATGATGAACACTATCCTTGCTATTGGAATATCTGGATTCTGGTCACTAATGTACAATTTTACTGAAATGTTTTTGTACAATTTCAATAGAAAATGCATGGCTTTGCAATCAGAAGAACTACATACCTTGATCTTACTCTGGTGGTTTCCATAAGCCCAATTCATTTTACCAGTGACCTTGTGTGTATATTACCATTACTCTTTTAAGCAGCTATTACATTTTAATCTGCATCTCTTCCACCTTCTACTTCTCCAACAAGTATCCTGTGTAGTTCATGTATTTGTCATTAGAAAGATCAAAGGAGTTGGGGTGAGTAGGCTGGGTGAAAGAACAGACTGACGTTTACTAACCCTGGATCGAGCAAGTCACTTAACTTGTCCTGTGGACTCTGTGTGGTGAGAGTATACCGAAAAAGTGTATTTTTGTGTGGTTAAAGTGTGATATAAACAAAGATTATTATTCTGTGTGAGCCAACACTCAGGACTGCTTCATCTTTCTATCCCTGCGGCTGAAACCCGGGATGGAGTGGCATATGCTCCACTTGTCCCTGAGGGGCTGTAAACTCAGCCAGGGAACTGTCCAATGCACAGTCTCTGGGGTCAGCCTGTAGCATAGGCTCAGCCTGGGGAAGAGGAGACTCAGTGGCCCAGGGACCGTCCTCCTCAGGGGGCAACAAGTGCTGAGCACAGGCTTCCTCTTCTGCCGCTATGGCTGAACAGTGATTAATGCCAAATTAACACCTTGCTCAGCGACCTTTTAGCATTAGCTGCTGCTCTCCTTCACTTCTCATAAGTATTTGCAAATATTAGCTTCTCAGATCGTTTCTCCTTATCAGCAACTTTCACAGATGACAGGGAGATTGTTAATCTGATTGGCATTCAGTTTGCATCCTTTGCCTCATCATGAATGTGTCTGTACTCTGGCATCTCCTCAGAAATCTGATAACCAGCCCAACAATCTCTACAGTTTTATAGAGGGAGAGTGTCAGCAGGAAGATACCCACAGGAGCCCTGGAGGGCTGGCTTCAGAGGCAGAGTTTGGGAAAGGCGAAGGCTGCCTCCCAGCTCTCCAGCGGACCCAAGGATAGGTGAACATCAGCTTCACATCATGTAATCAATGTTCAGTTTTTTTAAAAAATTAAGTTGCTGGTTCTTCCTGCATTAAGCTTTTTTCTTTTTCTTTTTAAATTTGCTTGCACCTTCAACACAAAAATCATGTACTGCTTAGGTCATGAAAGCCAGAACATAGAGCTCGGAAATTAGGGTTGATAAGAGGCCAGTCCTCTCCTTCCTGTTGTTTCCTCTTAGTGGTCCTAACCCCACTGCCTGCCCGGCACACTAGAACCTTTCGTTTGCTAGAGTTGTCCTTAGCTGCTCACAATAGTGGCAGGTCTCTTCAGCATGAAGTACTAGATGAAACATTTTGCATTTGCAGTCATTTAAATTTATTTTTATTTCCAGTCTCTTATATCTTCACCCTTTATTGAAATCCCTGTTCTAGAAATGTTTGATTGGTCTTCATTTTCCCTAAATAAGCAGTAGTAAAGTGTACTGTGGATAGTTTAATTTTGCTGTTAAATGTATTTTAGAGAGAAGTGGCAGAAATGTGTCATATTTTTTTCTCCCTTGTCACCAGCAGTATGAGCTAAATTACTTATAGTTTGATACTCACAAAACAGAGAAGGATTCGGGATATTTACTTTTCACAAAAGAAAAAGGGATTGAGGGCCAACTCCGTGGCTCACTCGGGAGAGTGCGGCGCTGGGAGCACTGAGGCCGCGGGTTCGGATCCTATATAAGGATGGCCGGTGCGCTCACTGGCTGAGCACGGTGTGGGCAACACCATGCCAAGGGTTACGATCCCCTTACTGGTCACCAAAAAAAAAAAAAAAAAAGGATTGAAACTGAACACTTTGTTAATTGAATGTATTTGCTCCAGGGAGCCACTTCTGGGCCCTAATAAGAAAGTCTGCAGCTTCCCAGTGATACCCATGCCTAGCAGAGTGCCTGACACATAAAATGTTTGCAGAATTGCAAATTTGAAAGTAGTGGATAGACTAGGTATCTCGATAAGTGAAATCTTAAATCAATAATAAGCAAATAAAGTCAGCAAGCATTTTGGAAAATGCTGAGCAGTTTAGAGCCTCTTAGCCACAGGATACACTGAGCAGTAGCATAATGCTCCCAGTTACTATGAGTTCTAGTTACAGGCTGTGGATTCCACCAGAGGAGACCGGCTATGCTTAGATCCCAGCTCCTATGGCCTGATAAAGTTCAATGACAATGACCACACCCCACGGTTCCTCATAGAGAGTTTGGGTAGGATCAAGAGATTCAGGAATTCTTATCAGTGTGGCTTGACAAGGTCCTTCATTTGTCATATTCCAATCATCCCATCTTGTATACTTAATGAGGGTTCTATGGATGTTTTCGTTTTCTCTGCCATAGGAGATATTGACACACCTGAAACCATGGCCCCCGTCATTGTGGTTCCCCCAGGCAACAGAAGTGTGGTGGCTGGGTCCAGTGAGATCACCTTGGAATGCATAGCCAGTGCCAGGTATGAGATACGCTTTCTTCCTAGGAATACCAGTCATTACTTTGTGATGAGAGAATGATGGAAGGACAATGACGCATGTGGCTTACTGCTCTAACAGTGGTCTTGTTTGTCCAGATGCACTATAAGCACAACATATAGGAAGATCAGAACTGGATGTGGCAACTTTCCCAAAGCCTCCTATAGCAATAGGGTGGTGCTTTTCAATTTAGCCATGGGTGATAGTAGGTGGCCTCCTCTGAGATTCTAGCTAGGGAGGAGAGAGGAGTGAAGCCTCTAGGTAGCCAAGGAAAGAGTTAATTGCACTTCTCCTCTGTAGTCCTAGGTGTTCTCTGCCTGGTTAGTATTTGCTCCAGAATCAAGTTTGTATGATCATGCTTCCCATGTAGCTGCATCCCTAGTAGTATTTATTTTAAACATTCTTTTCTTGAGCAAATGGAATCATTAGCACTTATGTTCCATTGCTGCTGCAATTAGCTATCCTTGCTCAATAGCCCTTGAGCAGAATGTATTGCTGATGGGTGCTGTAAGGGAATAGAGTTATATCTGGATTGATTTTTACATGTCCATTGTTCAACCCACCATAGTTCCTGGTAGAATTAGCTTTGTCAAGCTTGTGCTGAATGCCTGAAATTATCGCCATCCACATGATTTACAATTATTGTCACTGATGCCCTTTATTCTCACAGGCCTGTGGAAGAGCTGAGTGTGAACTGGAAGAGAAATGGAGTGAGAATCACCAGTGGACTCCACAGCTTTGGGAGACGCCTCACCATCAGCAACCCAACATCAGCGGACACGGGGGCGTACATCTGCGAGGCGATGCTGAGCGGGAGCGCTTTTGAACCAGCTACAGCGAAGGCCTTTCTTTCCATCGTAGGTAATGCTCACAGCAGTAAATGGTATTGTCAGCATCCTTGATAGCATCCCCACACTGACACTTCTGTGGAAACAAAATAACACCTCTCTCACCGACTTTATTCTTAACTCACAAATAGAAGTGAGATTGAGCTTATCTTCCAAATTCATCCTGTTCTTTTCCAAGAATATAAGTCCATTAAATCCAAAGTGTTGATGTTCTGAATGCTTCCAAGAAATGTTCTAATGAATATTTCCAATCATAAAGCTTGGGAAATAGAGTGGTAAATCCTTGTTTTATGTCTCACCTTCCCATCCTAGCCTCTATGCCACTGACCTTTCCTATAACTCTTGGCTATTGTCATCAGTGTTCAGTAATTATCCTATTATTGTTCTTATTTTTTGACCCAGAAAAAAGTTAAAAACTATTCGATTTTACCTTTTGTTAAACTAAAAAATGAGAAGAGAGATGCTTCCTAAAAATGGGCAAAGTACTATTCCTGAACCAAAGAGAGTAAGGAGATAAAATTAAGTACATTTAAATTGCCTAGCTCTAAATACTAGAAAATATTGGTGTTTAGGAAGTGTGTGTTGTATAGGGGCTAAGAGAATCCTAAATTTATTATCAGATTATGATAAGATTACATTAAATTGTGAGGCAAGTACTTTTATTCCTTTCATTTTTCCAGTCACTGTCATACATTTATTCTTCTTAAGTGGCTGTGCTCACTATTGCAGTGACCTGTCTTCCTCAGTGGTAGCCACTGCTGACAAGACAGTGCATCAGAAGTCCATTCTAGGAAGGAGAATCTCTACTTTGTCTCTCCACTTTGGAAATAAGGGGACTTGAGAACAGGAGAGGTCAAATACGAAGAAGACCTTCAGAGAGCAATAGCTCCTTAAATAATATATTTTGCAGTTTACCACTTTGCAAAATCAGAAAAGAATAAAAGCTTGTATTTTCCTGTAAAATTAGTAAGGGTATCAAGGAATACTGCATAAAAGGCAGTTTGCCTTGAACATGTCACATTCTTTAAATCATTAGCAATGGCTTTGTGCCTTGAATATGACTCTGCTAAACACAATGCAAAGCAAGTCTATCAGCCCCTCTGAAAGAAGTGTAGGAGTGCTAAAAGTATCAGAGAAAGCAGGATTCGAGTCACAAATCATTGCTGATTCTACACCAGGGATCTGAGCTGGTTCTTTTACTGCCTTTCTCATCCATAGTTTTGCTATTGATGTAAATACCATATCCCATTCTCTGCAAAGACTTTTTCATCAAGGTTGATCTATAGCTATATAAGCACAGCACATTATAGATTGAACCAAAATTAAAATTTGTAACGTGTAAATCTCTACTAGACAGGACTATATTGTCTTAAAACATTTTAAGGTAATTTAAACAAGAGAAGAAACTTATCTCCCTATAAACTAGAATGTTTGTTTCAATCATAATTCCTTTTTAAAATATTTAAATCTATCCTACAAACTTTGGTTTTGCATTTATATCTGAATCCAAAGCAAATTGCTTTTGTGTTCTCTGGAGTTACCATCTCTCTGTGCTCTGACTTTTAAAGGTATAGGAACACACTTCACTTCTTTATGATATTGATTTAAATCCCCTTTTTTTCAAAAGAATTTTCTGTGACAGGTAGGATTTTGTGGTTGGATCATACTAGAAAAGCCCTGAAGAGAGTGTCTCTGTCAATTCAAAAGATCATAACCCCATGCCCAGCCTCCATGGAGGGATCCTCAGGAAACATTACCAATTTCACAGGGCTGTCACCAGTGGAGCTTTGAAAAGAGCTATTGATATGAACATGCAGATGAAAGAAAGCAGAAACAAATTGGCTCCCAATTACTTTAATTTCATACTGATGAGACCAGACAGAATAGTTTTGGCTGTTTACTCCACCTGTCAACCTCCTTGCTGTACTGCTTAATTTCTGTCGTTTAAACAGGAGCAGGGAGGTCTGATTCCAGGCAATACTGTGCCTGCGGAAAGGTCTGTGTGACTGATTCCCCACTACTGCACGATCAACTAGCCTCCATGTAGTGCTGCTTAATAAGCTTTCTTCTTCTCTTGACCTTCCCCTTGACCACCTCCCTTGCTACCCCCATACCACACAATCCTACACACTCCACATGGCTGCTCTGTTCCCTGAATACACTAAGGCAGCAACCCAGCATGTTCCCTCACCCTTCCCGCCTCAGTGCATGACTTCCGACTGCTGGCACCTTCATTTCCTTCCTGGAAGTGTTCTCTGGCCACTGGAGCTAACTTTGCCCACTGTAGTAGGCTGGCAGTGCTGGGGGTTAACACCCCAGGATCAGCCCTCAGAGTCTGATGGGAGCTGGCAGATAAATACCCACGCTCCCTCACCCCTTATGGGTGGGGATATAATTCGGAGGTTGTGTTGTACACTGACTTTCAGAGTTTCCCCAGTGGGGTGAAACTCCAGTTGCCCACAGTGAGAGCTACCTTGATAACATGCTCTTTTCAGCTGACCTCCCAATTCCCCTAATGGTGTTTCTGTCACCTCCCAAATAAACTATTGGCATCAAACCTTGTCTCAGGGATT
Source organism: Cynocephalus volans (assembly GCF_027409185.1). NCBI lineage: Eukaryota > Metazoa > Chordata > Mammalia > Dermoptera > Cynocephalidae > Cynocephalus > Cynocephalus volans. Next base: position 143,805,747 of record NC_084467.1, read on the forward strand.
GCTTCTGGGGGAGCCAACCCAAGACTTGGGTCATGTTCTTTCAGACCCTTGAGCATCTGCTCGTGCCTGTGCTTGGGATGAGTGCCCTTCTACCCCTAGGTACCACCTCACCTGGTTAGTGAAATGTGTATATCCCTCAAGACTCCTCTCACTCATTGCCTCTGCTGTGACTCTCTGGGACTTTTCGCCAGAGAGAGGACTGATTCTCTCTCAGCTGCGGCCTCATAGCATCTGGGATACATGGAGGGGCAGTGTTGTGTGACGTGTAATTGTATGGGCTTTGGAGACAGAACTGGGTCCACATTCTTACTGCACCATTCACTGGCTTGAACAAGTGTCTTTGCCTCTGTCAGCCTCAGTTTCCACATCCATAAAATAGAGACAATGTAGATAAAAAAAAATGATATCAGCTCAAATTGTGACAATTAAGTGAACTAATTTGTGTCACAGAAGCACTAAAATGGCAGCTTTATCTGCTGTTGACATAACTCTCTGATAATGTATGTCTCATTGCATTAGTTATTTACCAATAATCAGTTACATGACACACATTTTTCATATTTACTGTCTCTGAAATGGGGATGTACCTCACAATCCATAAAAGCATTTTTTTCTTTCTTGGGGATGAATAAAATGATGATGCCTCTTATCAACGACTGCAGCATCTTGGATTCAGTGAGCAGCTGTGTGTGCGTCTTCCCCTCCAGGACGACAGATTCAATGTTTTCTCCTCATCACACACAGAGCAGTGCCATCTGCAAGCGTGCCCTGTTCCTGTCCCATGTGTATCCTGCCACACAGCTCTTTTGTGCCCGCTCAGAAACTTGGAGGGTGATAGTAGCCATTGTACAGAGCTAGCTCTCAAATTATTCTGACATTTACATACAAATCCTTCAGAAATTCCAATACCTTAACTATTACTAAAATAACAAATTACTTATAGCATCTCTTGGATGAACCACTACCACAATTGAGTTCTTCTTTAGGTATACTTTAAGGCCTTCTAGAGATGAAACTGCACACCTCTTAAATGTCCACATACCAACATAAAATAAATTTCTTCCTTCCTTCCTTCCATCCATCCTCTTACTTCCTTTCCCCCACTTACTATAAAAATATGTATTTAGTTTTACATCTCAGACACTGAGCTGGGTGTTGGGGACAGTAGAGTGAAGAAGTAGCCCCAGTCCCAGCCATAAAGAATTCTTGTATGGAAGACAAGAATAGTTATATTATTATAACTACAAGGTAGTTATAATATATAACTACCTTGTTATATATTATAACTAATGTTATAATATATTACATTATAATATAACAAGGTAGTATTATAACTACCTTGTTATATTATAACAAGGTAGTTATAATACAGCTCAGCGAGTGCTCAGATGGTGGGACGCACAGTGTCACTGGGCAGGTGTGGGGGGGTGGAGGCTTCCCTGGCTCACGGGAGAGGAAATCAGAAAAGCTTTGCAGAAGGTGAACACTTGAACTGAATTTTGAAGGTTGAGTCAAAATTTTCCAACAAGACAAAGTTGAGAAAGACATCCCATGCAGAGGGAATAGAATGGATACATTACTTTTGTATTGCTATTGTGAGAAATTACCACAAATTTAACAGCTTAAAATAATGCAAATTTATAAATCACAATTATATAGGTCAGAAATTGGGGTGGGCTCAGCTGGCTTTTCTGTTTCAGGTCTCACAAGGCTACAATAAAGGTTTTGACTGGCTTGGGCTCTTATCTGGAGGCGCTGTGGGGGAATCCAGTGCCAGCCTTCTTCAGATTGTTAGCAGAATTAGGTTCATGTGGTTGTGGGACTGGCTGCTGACCAGGGTCATTCTCTGATTCTAGAGGCTACCACATCCCTGGCTTGTGGCCACCTTCATCTCCAAAGCCAGCAGCAGTAGGCCAAATCCTTTTCACGCTTGGAATCTCTCTGCCCTCCCTTCTGCCTTTTTTCTCCTGCTTCCAGCTAGAGAAAGTTCTCTGCTTTTAAGGGCTCATGTGATAAGAACTGGGCCCACCCAGGTAATCCAAGACAATTTCTCTAATCCCATCTGCAAAGTCCCTCTTGCCACATATTCATAGCATATTCATAGGTTCCAGGGATTTGGGTATGGACATGTCTGGGTGTCATCCTGCCCACCACAGTGGACAAAGACAACCAAGTGTGGTCAGTGATGGCAAGCCAAAGGCAAAGCATGGGATTTGCTGGTCCCTGAGATGGGCATTCTGGAAGGGAAGGGAAGACAGACCAGGGAGCATCTTTGGGTCTTTTGGTAATCTCCAGTCAGAACAAGCTTTGCAGCTCAGAAACCATAGCCCACCATCAGGGACAGGAACACACGATAAGTCCTCGGTGTGCATGGGCTGTCTCTACCATGGCTGCCTCCCATGGGCCAGAACCCACACTTTGTCACCCTGGCATTTTGGAGAGTAGGGGATTTGATAGAGGCTGTAGATGTGGGCCCTTCCTGGGAGGTATCCCCACTTCCATTTCTGAGATTGGACAACTGGAGGCTTGTGCTGATCCTGCAGGCAGCTGGCGCGGGCTGAGCAATGAGGTAGATGACCAGCCTCTTCTGGCCTTTCCTCAACACTCTGAATTCACACAGGGCATGAGAACCTTTTCCTGATGTCTTCATATTGTTTCAAGAGAGATAGAAGTATTCGTTTCAATCCCTAGTTTTGCTGGCTGCAGTTGGGATCAATTTTTAAAAATCCAACCTGAGCCTGTGCTGGCAGTGGACCCTTTCTAGACAGAATTGTCGCTGATTGGCTAAGACATGTACTCACCCCCTTACCCTTTGAAGATCAAGTGGTTGATAAAGTCTATGCACAAGATGACTTATTCCCCACTGTTCAATTTACAGTCTTTTCATGGTTGATATGCCTGGTATTTTCCCTCACTTTTTTTCCTTATAGCAGCCCATGTGTTAAAAAAGTATCTGGGTGTGAGGAGAAAAATCTTCCGAGCACCTCCTGAGTTAGGATAATACAAAACGTCAGCAGTCAGGGAAACTGTAACCTGTAAAAAGGTGAGGGAAATTATATCATGAAGATCAGAAGTCACATGGCCCTGTAGACCCTTCAGGGCCGTTGGCAGCTCCAGGCCTACTCTGCTGGCTCAGCCACCTGGAAAATTTTCTGGCACAAGGTAAGAGCATCAACAATGAACAAACATGTTCTGCCCCTGCCACTCCTGGCCTTCCTAGTTTTGAACTAGTGAAACCTCCCTGGGTATTAGTTCCTGCAAGCACTGGCAAGCTGCCCTTCCAGACCCAGGTGGCATGGTGTGTGCAAAGCCCACATGATAACTGGCTGGGGTGGGGAGATGATAATGCTCAGAAAGGATGGCTTTGGCCAGGCCTGAAGGTCCCTAATGCACGTCTCAGCCCCAGAACCATGTGCTTGCTCTGCCCACTCCAGCTTTGGTTCACTGTGTGGAGTACCCTGTCTGTGACCCCAGCTAGGTCCCTCCCTGGCACTTGGAGGAAGCTGTGGGGCATTGTGCCAGACAGCATTTGTAATCATACCTCGGGGAGAGCAGTCTGGTCCTGTAGGTGCTTACTATTTACATATATAGATTTTATATTATCAAAGTGTAACTCAGATGAATCTTGAGGGAATTATGCTGAGTGAAAAAAGCCAATTCCAAAGGTTAAATATTGTATGATCCCATTTATATAACATTCTTGAAATGACAGACTTATGAAAATAGAGAGCAGATTAGTGATTTCCAGAAGTTAGGGATTGGGGCTCAGGGTGGGCATGGTTATAGGAGGGCAACATCCTTGTGATAATGGGCCCATTCTGTATCTTAATGTGGTGGTGGACACATGAGCCTGTTATGTGACAACATTGCACAGAACTAAACTCTCTCTCTCTCTCTCTCTCTCTCTCTCTCTCTCTCACACACACACACACACACACACACAGGAGCACAAACAAAACTGGGGAGATCTGAATAAAATAGGTTGATTTTATCAATATCAACATCCTGGTTGCCATACTGTACTATAGTTTGATTTTTCTGTATTATTTTTTACAACTGCATGGGACCCTACAGTTATCTAAAAATAAAATGTTTAACTATAAAAAGGGAAACTATAATCAATCATAAGCAAATGTTGATATTTGTCATGATTTTTTCCTTTTTCCCTCACATCCCTTTAATCAGATCATGATGGTAGATATTGACTTCAGCATTCACTGGTGAATGTGGGGCATGACCTGCACACAAAGGCCTTGACAGGATGCAGCTCCTGTGTAGTTAGAACATAAATAATGTGCTATCATTATTATTGAGTAAGGAAATGTGACTGAAGGGGGGATATTATGAGTGTGCAATGAAGACCAGCTTGAAAATGTAGATATAAATCTTTGCAGTATTTCTTTAGACCCGGTCTGCACACACAAAAAACTAAGCAGAGGATTCTGCTTCCATCTAGTGAATTTGCACCCACCTCCTCAGCTGGAGTGGATAATTCAGGCAGATTGTTTCTGCTTGAGAGGTCTAGGTAATTGCAGAATTGATACCTAACTTTGCCTCCATTTAGAAACCTTCAGCCTTTTCTCCTTAATCATTTCTTTGAAATGCTAAGTTTTCATTTCTTTTTCCTCTTTTAGGTTCCACCCTGTTTTAAAGATACAGTCAATATAGGAGTCATGCCAAGCTATATTATCCACATTCAACACAATTACAAAGGAAATAAATCACTCTGGAAGATAGTTCCCAGAAATTAATTATCACTTAGAAAGTGAATACAACAGCCTTTTGTTATCATGATAATGAAATCACTACCACCTTAATACTTGAGGAACTTGGCCATGCCTCTATTGAATTTCTGCTGAATAATCTGAGAAAAATTTTGCATTTTACTCTCCAAGGAAACTCACTGTTTAATACAACCACTATTTTTTTGTTGTTGAACAAGCAAGTGGAGTATCTAATGATATACAAGTGGTTAAGGGTTTCCTTTGCTACTAAAGATGGATGAAAGCCCCCTGCCTTTTTTTCCTTGGCTATTATTTTGCATTCCACTGAAGTATTAAATCTATATTTTGGAGAAGAAGAACTGCTAAGATTTTTTTAAATGTGTTAATAGGTTGCACTGTTCCCTGATACAGGCCTGGTGCCTTGCCGGCACTTTATTTAACATGCTTCATGAGTTGCTGTTTAGTTTAGATACTGAAGCAAACTTACTGTAAATATAATCCTTTATGAACCTCTTGGGATAGTCATCCTAAAATGTGGATTAAGATATTCTATGATTCAAGCCCATAAAGTGAAAAGTAGCCATCGCCCTGAGTAGTAATTTGTTTTCTGAAACCTTAGAATATAAATTGCCTTTGGCCTCTGCTCACTGAATTCTGAGTTTGTGTGTATGACGGCAACTAATGATGAAGTTTTAAAAAATAGTTTTTAAAAGGAGCTCAAACTATTTTAGGCTATCATGGTCTTTGATATATCCTTCTTTTGCTTAGGGGCCATTTTTTTTCTTGTTTAAAGAGCCACCATATTTTACTGCTGAACCCGAGAGTCGGATTTTAGTAGAAGTGGAAGAAACCATGGACATCATGTGTCAAGCTATGGGTGAGTCTGGAGAGGCTCTTGAAGAAGGAGCCATGATTTGGCAGAATGAAAATTATGCTTTTCCAGGGCAGAATGTTTATTGTTTTAGGAAGACATTGAGAGTGATGGTTAAGAACAGACTTTGGGGTGGGGTAGAACTCAGTGACTGTTGTGTGACCTTGGAGAAGGTGTTTGACCTTGCTGAGGTTTTGCTTCCTTATCTGTAAAACAGGTAAGTATTGCTAAAGGGGTGGTAATATTTACCCAAGGGAACAAAAAGGAGGGCTTAACCAAATCCATACCAAGCAGAGAGAGGATGTAGTCATGTTCTGTTGACTCCCCTTCAAATGCCCTGATTCCACAAGAACATGACCCCCATAGACTTGGGACAGAAAATTCATTCTTATCCATGGGGTATTGGGACTGGTGACCAAATCTGTTCTGTAGGAAGAGAGATTATTTTGTATTTTTTGAATAGGAAATTTTCCTATTTTTCTGCCTTTTCAGCTTTGGGTCTATCAACTCTTCCTTTGTTATTAAGGTAATCCCAACTCTCTTCCCTGTGTCTTTATTGCTAGTGAAAATGATAGTAAGAGAATGAGCGGGAATAAACTACAAGGGCAAAGGAATCAGAGAGTAGGTGAGATAGCTCAAAAGACCTGTGGAGGATAGAAAGTATTTGGAGGCACAGGAGCTAGTTAGCAGAACTGAGATAACTACAGTCAAAGAGCCTGCAGACCAATTTTCCCTTGCATGCTGGAAAGGCTAAGAACAGAGGTTGTGAAGGGTCAGGGTAAGGGGCAGGATGGAAGTGGCAGGATTGGTAGAAAGTTTATATGTAGCATGGTCACCAACCAGTTCTGCACTGTTTCCTACCACCATCTATCCCCATTCCCCAGGACCAAATATTTATTCAGTGGAGAAATTGATCTAGAGAGAGCCTCCACACTCAGGAATTACAGTTGTAGCAGAGGGTGGGTGAGGACATGAGAGATGAAGTCTGTATACTGAATGGTGGAACCACCAGCCCATTTTCTGCCCTGCTTCCCAAATACCAGCAACTGGATGTTTATGTCACATAGTAGAAGCCAAGGGTGTTGTCTCTGAAGTAGCTGAATGGATTCAAAGAGGAGACTTTCAGGTATCTACATCTGTCAGTCAGGAAAACAAATCATACTAGGTATTTCAACAGAGGGATTTAATGTATGGTATTGACTTCATAGCCAGTGGCGGGCTGGCACCACCTGGTGGCTGCTGGAAGCTTTGAGGGGCACAGTGGAAGTGGCTTGAGAGTACAAAAGAAGCTGGAGGCTTCAAAGCAGCTGCTCCTGGAGCCAAGTGTTGCTCCCAGAGCACTGCCACTGCCAAGAGCGGGCAATGGGAAAGAATCCCTTCTTTCCTCCTCCCCTCTTTCTGTGGCCACACATTGACAAGTCCTAACAGGGAGCCAGCCGGAAAACGAGTTTGTGAAACTAGTCTGCAGAGAGCAGGGTACGGAAGTGTGGGTTTGGAGCTTAGCGAACAGAAATGAGTGGTGCACAGAGACGAGTACTAGATCAAATGGTTGAAAAACATGAAAATGATTGTCTTTGGGTAGTGGGGCTGGGGACTGGGAAGGGATGGGGCAGGGACTGCCGGGTTTTTGGAGAGAAGTTAAAGTACGTGGAAATTAGCTTGTAGTCAAAGGAGGTTTGACTCTGTAGCCCCCCTGCTTGGTTTGAATCACAGCTCCACCACTCAATCATTGTGTTACATTGGGCAAGTTACTTAACCTCTATGTGCCTCAGTTTCCTCATCTGTAAAATGGGTCTAATAACAGTGCCTAGGTCCTAGGGTGTTATGAAAATTACCTAATATTTGTAAATTCCTTAGAACAGTGTCTAGTATGTAGTATACATTATATAAGGGCTGGTTAAACAAATACCTTAACTGTGGTTTATTAAGGGCTGAGATGGTGGGCAAAACCTGAATTTAGGTAAGCAGGAGCTTAGTGTTGCTAGATCAGTCCATCTAGTGTAACTACAGCCAGTGAGTAGGAATCTCGGAAGCAGATTTAACCCTTGGGAACTGTTTTGAACAATTTAGATACCAGGGCTCCAGATTTTACAAGGAAACTGAGGCATAAACCATGTCTTATGGACCAAGTCATCACAGTATGAACATGAGGAAAGACTGACTTCATGGCAGCTGGTCATTTTAAGGCTTTCCTCACCCTGTGGTGATGAGCCCCAAATAGCACAATGTTCCAGATCCTTCTATCCAGAGAGATGAGGCTGCTAATGTGATTCCTTCCTGGCCTTCATTCCTTTAATTCCCAGCCTGAGGCCAAGTGGTATGGCACTGATTGCTCCCTGTGTGGGGAGGAAGATTGAGGAAGGTTGGCCTGGGTAGGGGGGGTGGGGGGGAGGGTCATACCAGGTGCCCACTGAGCTGAAGGAATTTCCTATATTCGAAAGGGGAATCAATTTGTAAAATAGACTTTAATTAAGGGTAATCAGTCCAGGATGTGCTCTAGGGATGCAATTCAATTCTGGGTCCTTTAGCCAGATACAGAACAAAGTTCCTAGGTATCTGATGTTGCTTTAAAACTTGCACAGACCCTAAACTGCCTTGCTCCAGACCATCCTGGGCCCCCACTGCCATGCCCCATTATGGCCAGATCCTGATCTGCAATTCCCTGTGAAGCTATGAGTCCCACACTCCATGACTACGGGCTTGACTGCATATGCAGTTTATCCTTTCCCTCCCTGCTTTCCTCTTCCCTTTCTTCAATCATTTCTAGTGAATGTTGGAGAATTAGTTTTCTCATTTTCCTTCCTAAGATGTATGTTCTTGAAGGCATGCATTGTGTCTTATACAGATTTATATTCACTGTTCCCCTTCCCAAGCAGACCCAGCAAAGAACTGACCCATGTCAGTTTATGAATAAAAGAATTATACAAATTAGCCCTTTGTGCTCACACTTTCTTCTCCACCGAATGGCCCTCCCCAGGTGTCTGAGTATTTTTTCTCTTCCTTCCATTCACTCATCCATTTATCCATCTACTCACCCATCTATCTCATTTGGTTCTCTATACCTCTCACTCTTGAGCTTGTTGACTTAACATCAGGACCACTGATGGCTCCTGCTTAGATTCTAATTCCCTGTAACTCTTCTAGTACGCGCTCTAGACTAGCATTTTTACATAGGAAACTTATTGAATACTTTTAGTTGTGCTTTGGAACAGTGAAATGTTAACATTATAACAACTCAAGCCTTTCATACAAGGGGAAGAAAAAGAGTCATTTCATAATAATACTGAGAATTGTGTGGAAGAAAATGGGGATAAAAAATGGTTGAAGGATTCCAGAATCCTACAAATGGTAAAATGACAAAATTAGTACCATGAAGAATGATGTACTGGGAGTTCCTGTCAAGATGGCAGAATAGAGGATCCTCAGCGTCACTCTCTTCCACAAATCAACCAATTTACAACTATAAAAATGTAACATCAGCCACGCTGGGGCAGATGGAGCTCAGGGGAAGAGGAGGAGAGACCTAGGGAGTGCATGAAGGTGGGAGAAACCATGATGAGAGAAAGAAAAAACTGCTCAGAGCATTTCAGGCCACAGCTGCTTTAAGGCTGCAACTGCTGAGCACACAGAGCAGGAGCCGGCAGAAGCCGCAGCTGTGCCCTTCAGATGGAGTTACTTGGAGGCAGCAGGGGAGAAGAGAGCCTTGTTTGCTCCCAGGACAGCAAGACCACTAATAGAGTTCACATGGACCCATGCAGGAGCGAGGAGCCAGAACAGCTGTAAAAGGGGAGCCATTCAGAGGCCAGTGAGTCATTGCAAGGGACCTGCACAGGACCCGTCCTATGGGAAGTGTTTGGAGCATGGGTGGTGGGGGAGATGGGCCCACAAGGAGAACACTGGGACACAGCAAGGACAGCCGATCTGCCCCCCAGTCAGCACAGTGCTGCGCAAAAAGCCCTCCCTAGGGAAACAGCAGCAAAGCAGCAATTTAGCTCAACCACAGAGCTCAAGTACTGGTTCCTACAGGAAGTTCGCCCATTTTAGAAGGAAGCAAAGGACAAAAAATTAGTTCTGGCCAAGGCACACTACCAGCGCCTTTCAGGCCCTGCAGGGGACATGAGGCATGGAGCCTGGGGACCGGACACCACTCTCACATCCGGGCATACCGCTAGCACCTCAGGCCTGCCTAGGGGCCTAAGGCATGGGGTCTGAGGCATGCAGCTGGAGACCGGACCCCCTCCCACAACCAGGCACACCACACCAGCACCTCGGGGCCCAGCCCCGTGACCCAAGGCATGGAGAAGGGGACCAGACCTCCCTTCCACAACCAGGCACACCATGCCAGCAACTCAGGGCCTGCCCAGGGACCCGAGGCATGGAGAAGGCGACTGGACTCCCCCCCCCCCGCCACAACCAGACACACTGCACCAGTGCCTCGGGGCCTGCCCAGGGGCCCGAGTCATGGAGAAGGGGACTGGACACCCCTCCCACAACCAGGCACACCACGCCAGCATCTTGGGGCCCGCCCAGTGACCTGAGGTATGGATCCGGGGTACCAGACACACCCCACAACGAGGCACACCACCAGCACCAAGGAGCATGCCAAAAACATCACCTCCATGTGGGTGGCCCACCACAGCCACCACAATAACCATGGCTGCCACAAAAGCAGCTGGAAACCTCAACCGCCACGCAGATGGTCCACCAACCACTGGAGTGCATTGATACAAGGAGAGTCACCAGTGGAGATAAAGAAAAGAAGAGGATGTCTCTCTCCACAAAGCCCATTTCAGAGTGACAGAAGAAGCATCTGCTCTACGAAAATATTGAGGTACCTGACCACACCTCTCAGCATTGGACAGATCATCTAGGCAAGAAATCAACAGAGTAACCATTACTCTTTCAGAAGGAGAGAAGACATCTAGGGTAATTAGAGGGGGGAGGATGAGAGAGGGATGGGGAGAGATTGGACAAGGGGCCTAAAGAATAATTCCAATTTATAACAATATATGTGCTAGGAATATTGATTTGGTCAACATAGCTCAATGTTGAACCCCCAAAATTTGTATAATCAATTTTGATTCAATAAAAATTTTTAAAATAATAAAAAATAAATAAATAAAGAAGAATGATGTACTGTTGTAAAAAATATCTACTCAAATGTCCCTTCAAAAAAAGTTTATATTTTCACCTAAGGGTTATAATTTCAGTATTTTGGTCAATTTCTATAAAGGACAACACATTTCTAAATTTGAAGGCAACCCTGCAATATTAAAAGATCTTGAAGATGATTTATTTACTTAGCTTAAAATCTTGTTGTATTCTATTCCTCTTTGAAAAGACATGATCATTATTAATAGAGTAATCATCTGCACACAAGATGCATTCCTCAGGGATAGAAAAGCTATGTATTTGAAGATCTTTATGCTCTACAAAGAAAAGCTTGCCTAACGATTGACATGAGTAACAGACTATTTCACTGCACAATGATGGTCGTTTTTACCTTATGAAAGTCTTGCTCGTGCCTTAGATAGTGTTCAGGTTTCTTTCTTAGTGCGAACTTTTAAGTAGACCCTTGAGCCTCTGCTCTTTACAGCTTTTGCATCCTTCTTGTATTGATTCTACAGCTATTGTCTGCAACTAAGCAATCTTGTTTTTTCTTTAGATTTGGGAAACTATAAACTGTATCTTTTTTAACCTTCACTCCTCTGCCACTTACTGAGCTGTTGGAAGCAAGGTTTGAAGTATAAATGGGGTGTCAGCATTCAGAATACTGAATTCTTTAATGGCTATGCAGTGTGGTTATTCTAGGATCACAGGAAGGGAGTGAGCTGAAGCACAGGTGGGGAGCAGCATTTTTGCACAATTAGAGTCATCTTGGAAAAGTATCTGGATCTGTCTAAGCCTGACTAGGATGCCCCTGCTCCTGCCCTGCTCTTTGGTGTGTACAAAAATCCTCTACTTTTTAAGCCTTCTTGCCCTGAGGGAGCTCCCAACTCCCATATATTAGTAGTGGGCTGCCCCATATATAAGAATGGAGTCCTCAGACTTAGCACATGCCAAATTTGTTCTGATAAACACGTTATTTTTATAAATTTTCTCTCATATGCTCCTTGAGTTCATTTTATGTTTAATGAATTTACCTCCTTTAGAAAAAGTATCATGAAATATTTCAGATATATAAAAGGAGAATGTAATAAATGCCTACATACCCAGTTTGCAGTCTGAAGGTGGAGAACATTGCCAATATTGTTAAAGGGCCCTTTCTACCTCTTCCACCCCTCAAGACATAGACACTGACCTGAACTTGATATTTAACATTCCCATTTCAGCTGTTTTTTTTTTTAAATTTGAAAATGATTTTTAAAATAAAGGAGAAGAAAAATGAAGACATATGTAGCAAGGGAATATAGCTTTGAGATGCATCCATGCTCTGCTTTTCAGAGGCTGGACATCATCCTCTTTCCTCCATTTCACTGGCCCTGAAGACATCTGCTTTAGGTCCTCTGTTGCTCTACATGAATTCTTGGCCGCTAAACCTGACCTTTAAAAAAAGATTAATGGGATTATTATAAAAAGTAATGATAACTATTGTTATTGTCATTACTATTACACTATTAAGTGCAAGCTATGTGCCAGGCACTCTTCTAGAAGCTTTGCAGGTGTTAACTCCTTTACTTCTTACAACAATCTTTGAGGCATAATTATTCCTTTTCTCAGATGGGGGGTGGGTGACAGAGCCTTAGTGAAGTCAAGTAGCTTGGCCAAGGTTAGTGGCACAACTAACTAACTCCAAAATCTTTTAACCACACCAAACCATCCTAGCACACTAGATGGAATTTATTACTGGGGACTCAGATATCCATGTCCTTTACCATACTTAGATGGGACAATGTGCTGTGGCTGTGATTTTTTTTTTTTTTTTCCATACAGGTACATTGGAGAGTGTCTTGTAAATTGATGCTACCTGGCATGCCAGGCCAAATGAGACTTGGTTCTCAATACACCCCTGGCACTTCCTGCAGTGTTGCTGGGAGGGGCCTGACTCAAGCCTCATAGATCATTTTCTGAGTTTATTAGAGAGAGAGGACATAAGGGACTAGAAACAAATATAAAGCACACAGAACTGTTTCAGAAATGGGACCTGAGAGGGGTGTTGGTAACTTTAAGGAACAAAAGGAGGAGGATTGGTTTGTCTTGTCGAAATTTTTCTTTTATTCCTCACTGTGTCTGGTTGTTAAATGTCTGTCTTCTGGCCAGCATTCTCTTCCTTCTCTTATATATCATGAAAAATTAAATTACATTAAATTGAAAAGTGACACGAATGTATTATAACCCATCATGTTAGATTGAGAACTGAGACCTAACTTAAAATGTGCCCTTTCTGAAAGCATCAGCTCTAGAAAGTAGTTGGTGTTCTCCCCATATTATACAGTTACATGATAAAGTCACAAACATGGTATGGTACCCATTTGTATTCTTCCCTGAGTCAAGTAGTAAAATCTGTGAAATTGACTGATTATACTCAGAATAATATTGGTGAGGATGATAAATCTAAACTGTAGCAATCATAAAATGTGTTCCTAGGAAGGTAGTGATTCATGATCAGATGCACACAGACATCACGAGAGTGCTAAGAAATAGAATTCATAACCTTTGGCTTTAGGAATCATAGACTGTTCTTTGAGCTTCACCAGCCTGCTCTGGAGTTCTACAATTTTGTGCAGTCTTTTCTTTCTTTGGCTCTCTTGATTTTCCAAGAGGCATGAGTTCAGCTTCTTGTGAGATGTCGGAAAGGAAGAAAAAATGCTTAAAGGGGCAGAAAACAGTTCTGTAAAATGAAAGGGAGAATCAAGTTTGTATGGGCTAATAAAGGGAAGACTGATGTAATTGGGTCTTTAAGTATAAGTGAATGGGATTCTAAAGAGTTTATGCTCACTGCCCACAGATGACCAGATAAAATGCAGGAGGCTTAAATACAGATAGACAGGTTTCCTTGGCTGTGAAAAAGAATTTCTTAATCGAGAGGGTAAAAGAACATAGCAGTGGGTCTCAGAGTGAAGCTTTGAAAGCTGTTTTATGTCTGTCTGTTGCTCTCCTTTGCTGGAAACAGCTCTTTAAGGAAAGGGGTTGCATCTTTATACTTTCTGCCCAGCATGGTGATGGTTTCATTCATCTCAGACTCTTCTTATGTCCTATACCCAATCCCAAAATACTCCTGTCAGCTCCACCTTCAATAAATATCCAGGTGCAACCACTTCTTATTGTCGCTCTCATCCCCACCTTGGTCCAAGCCAGTATTGTCTGGCACTTGGATTATTTTCAGCATCTCTGGGTTTGATAACAAAAATGGTTTTTATTGTTTTGTTTTCTTTCTTTTGATTATTAATAATGTTGAGCATTTTTCAAATGTGTATTATTCATTTTTAATTTTTTGATTAATTGTTTGTTTTATACATTTTTGCCAGTTTGCCTTTCAATTATCTTGTTTTTAAATAAACTGAAGTTATCAAAGTTATGTAGTCAAGTTTTTTAATCTCTTCCTTTGTTATTTATTGCATAGTTTTTATATTTAGAAAGTTGTTTACACTTAATTATATATATATATATATATACTTACCTAAATTTTATTTTTGTATTATGTTTAATTCTTAAAGTTTAATTTCTTTAACATATTCACACACATAATAATTCTGAACACATGTAAATGTGATCATATACATTTTTTAAAAGCTCATATTTTCCCCTTTCTTTTTGCTTCCTTTACCTTTTTTCTCTCTTTTCCTCCAACATATACTAATAACCTAATATGCATTTATTTTTCTGCATAGTCATTAGTTCCATGTATACATGGGAACACCTACACACACACACACACACAAACGCACAGTCTTTATTTCCAGTATTTAAAAAAATTGGATCACATTTATATGCTTTTCTGTACGTTGCTTTTCATACTCAACAATAGCTACAAAAAAGTTACTGAACCCCACTTATGTAGCTCTCATTCATTCTTTTAAATGGTTGTATAATATCCCATGCTGTGTGTTATAATTTCTAAAGTCTTTTTCCATCATTTCTTTTCTATTGGAAAATTCCAATGGAATTTTATATTACTGTATGGCTTAAGGTAAGGATCTAATTTTTTTGAATGGCTAGCCAATATTTCCTTGATGTTTTTTGAATTATCTATTCCTGTCGTATTGATTTATAGCTCCTTCTTTGTTACATAGATGACCATGGTCTGTTTTTGAGGTTCTCTAAACTAAGAAATTTGTATAGGTACAATACTATTAATGAAACTAGAGACTTTATTCTGATATTCCAAATCTTTCTCTTAATGCCCTTTTACTATTCCAGGATCCAGTCAACAATTCCACATTGCATTTAGTCATCATGTTCCTTAGACTCCTCTAATCTGTGACCGTTTCTTGGTCTTGTCTTTCATGACCTTTACACTCTTGAAGGGTACTTGTCAGTTATTTTTTAGAATGTTCCTTGATTTGGTCTTGTCTGATGTTTTCTCATGATTAAGCTGGGGTTATGGATGTGGGGGAAGGCTCCTACGGGGGTGAAGTTCTCATCTTATCATATCAGGGGCATATAACACCAACACGACTTACTCCCAGTGCTGTTAGTGTGATGGCTTGGTTAAGGTGGTGTTAGCCAGGCTTCTCCACTGTTAAGTTACTGTACTGCCATTCTGTGTTCTGTTGTTAGAAGCAAGTCACTTAGCCCAGCCCACATGCAAGGGGAAGGTAATTAAGCTCACCTACTGGGGGAGAAGTATCACAGACTTTGTGGACAATGCATTAAAACAAGCACGAAAGATTAATAAATATTTTGGGTAGATACTTTGAGGTTATGTAAATATCCTGTTTTTCCTATAAGTTTTGTCCACTAATTTTAGCATTCATCAATGGATTTTGCCTGCAGCAACTATTTCTGAGGATTTCTAATGGTCATTTTTCTATTTCCCTCATTCTTCTGCATTTATTAATTCAGATTCTCTCGTAAGGAAGATATATTTCTTCTCCTTCAATTATTTATTATTCAATCATCATTTATAATAGGGTGGGTTTAATGTCATTTGATAACTGGTAGGATAAGTCCCTCATGTTTATTACCCCTTTTGAAACAATTTTGGAGTTTTTATTATTTTTAAAATTCTTCTTATAAACCTCAAAGTATTTATTTTCCATTTGCAGGAATTTCAATTCAGATGTATTTTAGAATTTTGTTAAATCTTACAACTAAATCTGGAAAGAAATAATATCTTTATGATCCAATAATTCTCCCGACTAAAAGTGTGGTGTGCCTTCATTTTTCCAATTATTCTCCTGAGACCCCTTCTGACTTCTCCATGCTAAAGGCATATGAATATGTTAGACACTGTTTATTCTAAAACTGACATCCATGGGCCCATAATTTCTCTCTACACTTGACTGAGTTTACATGCTCTTCAAAATGGTAAATTTGGAAGTACGTGCCTTTGGCATGTACTTTTAAATTTACTGACTACGTCATTATAACATAACTTGGTTCATGTTTTTTTCTGATTTATTCTACATTTTTCTTTCTTCTTCTAGGCAACGTTTTAGTTTCTTATCTCCACAAGATGAAACAGTGTACATTCTCCAGAATTGTATAACTATTTAGGGTACTGGACAGGTTTTATTATAACTTTCAAGTATATATGATTAAAAAACCAGGCGTTTTCTGGTTAGATTATAGCAGGGACATGGATTTAATTCCCAACTCCCAATGTATCCAGTGGGCAGGTTTCAATGTAGTGGGCTTTCTACTTTATATCCTGGCATACTGTATTAGAAAGCTTCTAGCCTGTCTGATCTTATAAGGGAATGTAGCAATTCTAATTTCTTATTTTTTTTAGAAATGCCTTGTTCTATCAATTCTTAGTAAACTTGGAATTTGAGTAATGACATATATGTATTTTTATTCCCATTGTTCATCGATGAAAAGTTCTAGCCATATTGACATGCTCTTGGCTATACTAATAGCTCTTTTTTATTTTTTAAAGCAAAGTAGTTTTCTGTCATACACCAAATGATTCATAAAGTACAACAGTATTCAGAGTTTTTCATCCGATTCACTCCTGCATACACACACACCTTATCTCAGAATCAAGAGAAAAGTCCTTTATACTCTTTCAGATATCTTATCAACTTACAGAGGCTGTAGTATGTTTGAAGCCCAGGTATACCAGCAGGCTGGCCCAGTTTGTTCCTGGCCTAGCAGACATGTTCTTGCCATAATCTTGACTCTTGTCGAGGTAACCACCTTTAACTTTCTTTTTATATTGACTGCTTTGCCCCTTCCACCATAACAGAAATGTTCCAAAACACTCAGATATTTGCACAAAGAAATGTAATTTTTAGCATATTCCTTTATTTTCCTAATATATTGCAAAGAACAGTTAAACTAGCCAGACCAAACCGACAGTTTTGAACAAAGATGTTCAGAATCATAGATGCAGATGATAATATGAGACACATTACTATTTCATTTATGAAAGTGTTGTATAATTAGCTGTTTCATATATCTTTTTAAAATTAATAGCCAAAAGTAATATTTTATCAACATAACCTTTTTTTTCCTCCATGTGGTAGCTTTAATGGAAACTTTTCTAATATGTCTCCACTTTTTTTGGAGCACAGTGCATATAATTTATTCTTCTTTCAATGTTCCTGCAAGGTTATAATTAAAAGCATAAATTCCTGTTCCATGACCGACCCTTAGAGTCTCCTGAATGTTCCCCCCCTCTTTTTAACTCATTAACTAGTCTGAGCTATGCTTATGGCTACATTTATAAATAATTTATATATTTCCATTGTAGATTGTTGGTATGCTGTCTCTATCATTTTCCCTCCTCAGCCCTAAGGATTGAGCAACCAGATTATCAAGCTTGACCAAAGCAGGAAGGGGGGCCTTGGAGGGACAGATTGTGGGTCCTTATCACTGATAAGGACAGACTCTTGAGCAAGGTCTGGCAGGTTCCAGATGACATGGCTGCTCCCATCTTATATCTCCTGTCTCTCAGATTCTCTCTGTCCTTGCCTCCTTTGGCTCCTTTACCATCCTTTAACATACCAAACCTGTCCCATTTCAGTGCCTTTGCACTTGGAGCTCTTTGTCTGGATTCTTCAATCTCTATCTTTATGTGGTTCACCCTGTTTTGTTTTTCAGGTCTCAGGCTCCAGCATTTGTCTGTCCCTGTCAACTCCAGTCAAAACTCTCCTGACCAGCTGGTGTTTTCTAGGAGGATAAAGACAGCTTGCTGGTTTTAGTTTTCAGGTTGTTCTGTTCTCATAGAATGAGTTGGGAGTGATCCTTCTTTTTCTTTTCTCTGGCAGAGTTTTTCTTTGCTTTGCTTTTTTTCATTTTTTTAGCTTTTATTTGGAAGACATTTGCAAAAATTATTCAGAGAGGTTCCATGTACACTTCACCCAACAGTTATATTTTACATGATTATAAAGCCAAATGGAATGGAGTTATGTAGAAAATGTTGTGGAAGCACAGGCGAGGGAGCAATTAATTCTGCTTCCAAGGCCGGAAAAGCTTTGTTAGCAGAACTCTTTAAAAATCTTTTATTAACGGAGAATGCACCACCAGTGAGATGATTAAGAAAAGGAGATCTGGGGTAGAATGGCACTCTATGTGACTAGGGACTGTTGTAACTACTGTCTTGTCATTTGCTCCCCTTGTTTTCAATACCCCTGTTGCCCAGAAAGACTACATGTCATACAACCTCATTCCAAGAGAGTCCTTATTTATTAAGTATGTTGTCTTTATTGCCAACCACAATATAAGTTCCACAAGGGAAGGGTTTTTGTCTCTTGTTTCCCCAAGCAACTGAAGGAGTGCATGACAAATAATAAATGCTTGTTCAATGAATGAATGAAAGTCTGTGCAGTGAGCCATTTTTTACTTTCTTTCTTGATTCTCTCTCCATTTTGGTTTCCCGGGATAACTTCTCACTGGCTTTTTTCTTGTTCTTCTTCTAGCTTTTCTTCTTTTGGTGTTTATCTCTCCTTTTGGTTCTTCATACAGGATGTGAGGATTCTCTGTTGTTTAGTCCTTTGGTGCACTATTTTGTTTTCCTTTGTGCCTCCCCCACACCACACCACCCCTCCTTGGAGATCTCATTCGTTCTTCTGACTTTAAGTATCACCTCTGATCAAATGTTATCTCCAGACCTGAATGCCAGCCTGGGCATTCAGTCTTTGTTAAGTGAAATGTTGGATGAAATGATTTTAAGACCACTCTGATTCTAAAATCCTGATTATCTTTTGATTTTTTAACTTCTTTGTGTGATTTAGTAAGGTTCCCTAAAGTGGAAGGTTTGTTTTGCTGTGTCTCCTCAATTATTAATTAACCTTTTTTTCTGTTTTATGGCTTCATCTGTCCATCCCTATCCATCCATTAATTCATCTACTCAATATGTATTTGTTGAGTTTTTACTTAGTAGCACGGACACTAAGAATATAATAATGATCAAGGCAGACTGGTTTCTGCCATCAGAGCTCATGTTGGTGGGAGGAAAAGACAAACAAGCACTTTTAATATGGTTTGGTATGTCCTCAGGGAATAGTAATTTTCCCACATGTTCTGAGTTTCTGCTACTTCCATTTCCAGTCCTTTCCCTGCTTTAAAAGATAAGGTCAGTAAGGTCAAGACACACAAGATTGTATCTTGAAGAAACTTTTTCTCAGGAATACTTCACAGTAGTTCTTATTTCTATGACTGTTAGTGTAGACTTCTATAGAGAAAAATTTCAAGAGATGGACTATGTTATAAATAGATCAAGTGAGGAGAATTACAGTCTTCAAGCCATAGACCTCATAGTTCTCATGAGCAGGGCCCTTCTGTGGGCAAAACTGACTGAGCCATGTGAAATAATCCAGTGCCCATGTTTTGCAATCCCAACATGTCAACAAACTGTTATTTAAGAAACGAATTGCTTTACAAATAGGCTATTAATATTAGTTTCTCATCTCCAAGCCATTCAATATGTGATTTATAAAAACTGATTTCCTTATAACTTATGTAGAAGTTATATATATAACATATACATACATAAAATAACTTAGATGTATGGGTAAGTTAACAGTACCGGAACAGCTTGGGCAGCCATACAACACACCACAGATTGGGTAGCTTGAACAATTCTTTTCTGGAGGCTGGAAGTCCAAGATCAAGGTGCCAGCTGGGTTGGTTTCTGGTGAGGTTTCTCTTCCTGGCTTTCAGAGAGCTGCCTTGTCACTGGTCCTCACGTGACTTTTCCTCCATGTGTTGGCAGTGGGGTGGGAGGGGTGGCATGCCACTGGTTCTATTGGATTAGGGCCTCAACTTTATGACCTCATTTAACCTTAGTTAAAGGTTCTGTCTCACAGTCACATTGGGCGTTAGGGCATCAACATATTAATTTAATTTTATTTATTTTTATTTTTATTTTTTTATTATTTATTTATTTATTTATTTTTCTTAATTTTATTTTATCGATATACAATGTGGTTGATTACTGTGGCCCGTTACCGATACCTCCCTCCCTCCTCCCTCTCCCCCTCCCTCCCGACAATGTCCTTTCTGTTTGCTTGTGTATCAACTTCAAGGAATTGTAGTTGTTATGTCTTCTCCCCCCCCCCCGGTTTTTGTGTGTGTGTGTGTGTGTGTGTGTGTGTGTGAACTTATTTATTTATTTTTAGCTCCCACCAATAAGTGAGAACATGTGGTATTTCTCTTTCTGTGCCTGACTTGTTTCACTTAATATAATTCTCTCAAGGTCCATCCATGTTGTTGCAAATGGCAGTATTTCATTCGTTTTTATGGTTGAGTAGTATTCCATTGTGTAGATATACCACATTTTCTGTATCCACTCATCCGATGATGGACATGTGGGCTGGTTCCAACTCTTGGCTATTGTAAAGATTGCTGCAATGAACATTGGGGAACAGGTATACCTTCGACTTGATGATTTCCATTCCTCTGGGTATATTCCCAGCAGTGGGATAGCTGGGTCATATGGCAGATCTATCTGCAATTGTTTGAGGAACCTCCATACCATTTTCCATAGAGGCTGCACCATTTTGCAGTCCCACCAACAATGGATGAGAATTCCTTTTTCTCCACAACCACGCCAGCATTTATCGTTCAGAGTCTTTTGGGTTTTAGCCATCCTAACTGGGGTGAGATGGTATCTCAGTGTAGTTCTTTTTTTTTTTTTTTTTTTTTTTTAATTTTATTTTGTCGATATACATTGTGGCTGATTATTGCTCCCCATCACCAAAACCTCCCTCCCTTCTCCCTCCCCCCCTCCCCCCCAACAATGTCCTTTCTGTTTGCTTGTCGTATCAACTTCAAATAATTGTGGTTGTTATATCTTCTCCCCCCCCCCCGGTTTTTTTTGTGTGTGTGTGTGTGTGAATTTATATATTAATTTTTAGCTCCCACCAATAAGTGAGAACATGTGGTATTTCTCTTTCTGTGCCTGACTTGTTTCACTTAATATAATTCTCTCAAGGTCCATCCATGTTGTTGCAAATGGCAGTATTTCATTCGTTTTTATAGCTGAGTAGTATTCCATTGTGTAGATATACCACATTTTCCGTATCCACTCATCTGATGATGGGCATTTGGGCTGGTTCCAACTCTTGGCTATTGTAAAGAGTGCTGCGATAAACATTGGGGAACAGGTATACCTTTGACTTGATGATTTCCATTCCTCTGGGTATATTGCCAACAGTGGGATAGCTGGGTCGTATGGTAGATCTATCTGCAATTGTTTGAGGAACCTCCATACCATTTTCCATAGAGGCTGCACCATTTTGCAGTCCCACCAACAATGGATGAGAGTTCCTTTTTCTCCGCAACCTCGACAGCATTTATCGTTCAGAGTCTTTTGGGTTTTAGCCATCCTAACTGGGGTTAGATGGTATCTCAATGTGGTTTTGATTTGCATTTCCCGGATGCTGAGTGATGTTGAGCATTTTTTCATATGTCTGTTGGCCGTTTGTATATCTTCCTTAGAGAAATGCCTACTTAGCTCTTTTGCCCATTTTCTAATTGGGTTGCTTGTTTTTTTCCTTGTAAAGTTGTTTGAGTTCCTTGTATACTCTGGATATTAATCCTTTGTCAGATGTATATTTTGCAAATATTTTCTCCCACTCTGTTGGTTGTCTTTTAACTCTGTTAATTGTTTCTTTTGCTGTGCAGAAGCTCTTTAGTTTGACATAATCCCATTTGTTTATTTTTCCTTTGGTTGCCCGTGCTTTGGGGGTCGTATTCATGAAGTCTGTGTCCAGTCCTATTTCCTGAAGTGTTTCTCCTATGTTTTCTTTAAGAAGTTTTATTGTTTTAGGGTGTATATTTAATTCTTTAATCCATTTTGAGTTGACTTTAGTGTATGGTGAAAGGTGTGGGTCTAGTTTCATTCTCCTGCATATTGATATCCAGTTCTCCCAGCCCCATTTGCTAAAGAGGCAGTCTCTTCCCCAGTGTATAGGCCTGGAGCCTTTGTCAAAGATCAGATGGCTATAGGTGTGTGGGTTGATTTCTGGGTTCTCTATTCTATTCCATTGATCAGTGAGTCTGTTTTTATGCCAATACCATACTGTTTTGGTTATTATAGCTTTGTAGTATAGTTTAAAGTCAGGTAGTGTTATGCCTCCACCTTAATTTTTTTTGCTCAGCGTTGCTTTGGCTATGCGTGGTCTTTTGTTATTCCATATAAATGTCTGGATAGTTCTTTCCATTTCTGAGAAAAATGACATTGGAATTTTGATGGGGATTGCATTAAATTTGTATATCACTTTGGGTAGTATGGACATTTTCACTATGTTGATTCTTCCAATCCAAGAGCATGGGATATCTTTCCATCTTCTTGTATCCTCTCTAATTTCTCTCAGCAGTGGTTTGTAGTTCTCATTATAGAGATTTTTCACCTCCTTGGTTAACTCAATTCCTAAGTATTTTATTTTTTTTGGTGACTATTGTAAATGGGCAGGCTTTCTTGATTTCTCTTTCTGGATGTTCACTATTGGAGAATAGAAATGCTGCTGATTTTTGCGTGTTGATTTTGTATCCTGCTACTGTGCTGAAATCATTTATCACCTCCAAGAGTTTTTTTGTAGAGGTTTTAGGCTGTTGAATATATAGGATCTTGTCATCTGCAAACAGGGACAGTTTGACTTCATCTTTTCTAATCTGGATGCCCTTTATTTCCTTCTCTTCTCTGATTGCTCTGGCTAGTACTTCCAACACTATGTTGAATAGGAGTGGTGAGAGTGGGCATCCTTGTCTAGTTCCTGTTCTTAAAGGAAAAGCTTTCAGCTTTTCCCCATTCAGGATGATATTGGCAGTGGGTTTGTCATATATGGCTTTAATTATGTTGAGATACTTTCCCTCTATACCTAACTTATGGAGGGTCTTTGTCATGAATGAGTGCTGAACTTTATCAAATACTTTTTCAGCATCTACAGAGATGATCATATGGTCCTTGTGTTTGACTTTATTAATATGGTGTATCACGTTTATGGATTTGCGTATGTTGAACCAACCTTGCATCCCTGGGATGAATCCCACTTGATCGTGGTGGATAACTTAACGTATGTGTTGCTGTATTCTGTTTGCTAGTATTTTAGTGAGGATTTTTGCATCTATATTCATCAAGGATATCGGCCTGTAGTTTTCTTTTTTGGTTATATCTTTACCTGGTTTTGATATCAGGATGATGTTTGCTTCATAGGAAGAGTTTGGGAGATTTGCGTCTGTTTCAATCTTTTGGAATAGTTTGTAAAGAATCGGTGTCAATTCCTCTTTGAATGTTTGGTGAAATTCTGCTGTGAATCCTTCTGGTCCTGGGCTTTTCTTTGTTGGGAGCTTTCTGATAACAGCTTCAATCTCCTTTATTGTTATTGGTCTGTTCAGATTTTCTACGTCTTCATGGCTCAGTTTTGGGAGCTTGTGTGTGTCCAGAAATTTATCCATTTCCTCCAGATTTTCAAACTTCTTGGCGTATAGTCGTTTATGGTAGTCTCGAATGATTCCTTGTATTTCAGATGAAATTAGTTGTAATATCGCCTTTTTCATTTCTAATTTTTGTTATTTGAATATTCTCTCTTCTTTTTTTTGTTAGCCATACTAATGGCTTGTCAATTTTATTTATCTTTTCAAAAAACCAACTTGTTGATTCATTGATCTTTTGTATTGTTTTTTGGGTTTCAATTTCATTCAGTTCTGCTCTGATCTTAATGATTTCTTTCCGTCTGCTAACTTTAGGTTTGGATTGTTCTTGTTTTTCTAGTTCTTTAAGGTGAAGTGTTAGGTTGTTCACTTGCCATCTTTCCATTCTTCTGAGGTGAGCATTTAATGCAATATATTTCCCCCTTAATACTGCTTTTGTAGTATCCCTCACGTTTTGGTATGATGTATCATTATTTTCATTAGTTTCAATAAATTTTTTGATTTCCTGCTTGATTTCTTCTTGGACCCATATGTCATTAAGTAGAATGCTATTTAATTTCCATGTGTTTGTATAGTTTCCAGAATTTCATTTTTTATTGATTTCTAGTTTTAATCCATTACGGTCTGAGAAAATACATGGGATAATTCCAATTTTTTGGAATTTGTTGAGACTTGATTTGTGACCTAATATGTGATCTATCCTGGAGAATGATCCATGTGCTGATGAGAAGAATGAATATTCTGAGGTTGTTGGATGGAATGTTCTGTAGATATCTGCCAATTCCAATTGGTCTAGAGTATTGTTTAGATCTTGTGTTGCTCTACTGATTCTTTGCCTAGATGATCTGTCTAATATTGACAGTGGGGTGTTCTGGTCCCCTGCTATTATGGTATTAGTGTCTATTTCCTTCTTTAGTTCTAATAGAGTTTGTTTTATAAATCTGGCTGCTCCAACATTGGGTGCGTACATATTTATGATTGTTATGTCTTCTTGATGGATCAGTCCTTTTATCATTACGCAGTGTCCCTCATTGTCTCTTTTTTGGTTTTTAGTTTAAAGTCTACTTTGTCAGATATAAGAATAGCTACTCCAGCTCATTTTTCTTTTCTGTTTGCATGGTAAATCTTTTTCCATCCTTTCACTCTTAGTCTATGTGAGTCTTTATGGGTGAGGTGGGTCTCTTGAAGGCAGCATATAGTTGGGTCCTCCTTTTTAATCCAGTCAGCCAGTATGTGTCTTTTGATTGGGGAATTTAAGCCTTTTACATTAAGAGTTGTTATTGAATAGTGTTGATTTATTCCTAGCATTGTTTTGATTGTTGTTTGGTTGTCTTAGGTGTCTTTTGTTCCTTTCTTTCTGATTTACTGTTTGTTTTCTGTGCTTGTTGGTTCCTTGGGTTGTAGATAGCCTTTTTCTTTGTTTGTTTTCTCTTCATGAATGACATTTTTATTATACTAGTGCGTTTAGATTTTTTCTTGGGTTTTTATGGCAGTGGTAGTTATTTTTCAGGAACTGAACCCAGTACTCCCTTGAGAATTTCTTGTAAGGGTGGTCATGTGGTGGTGAACTCCCGCAGTTTTTGTTTGTCTGAGAAATATACTATTTGCCTTTCATGTAGGAAGGATAGCCTTGCAGGGTAGAGTATTCTTGGCCGACAATTTCTGTCTTTTAGTATTTTGAATATATCATCCCATTCCTTTCTAGCTTTTAGGGTTTGTGATGAAAAGTCTGATGTTAGCCTGATTGGGGCTCCCTTATAGGTGATTTGATGCTTCTCTCTTGCAGCTTTTAAGATCCTCTCTTTGTCTTTGAGTTTTGCCAATTTGACTATGACATGTCTTGGAGAAGACATTTTTGGGTTGAATACATTTGGAGATTGTTGAGCTTCCTGGATCTGAAGATCTGTGATTTTTCCTATACCTGGGAAGTTTTCTGCCACTATTTTGTTGAGTATGTTTTCAATGTACTCTCCTTTTTCCTCGCCTTCTGGAATACCCATGACTTGGATATTTGAGTGCTTAAGGTTGTCTGATATCTCTCTCAGATTTTCTTCAATGCCTTTGATTCCTTTTTCTTTTTGTCTGCTTGTGTTATTTCAAACAGTCCATCTTCAAGTTCAGAGGTTCTCTCTTCAACTTCCACAAGCCTGTTGGTTAAACTCTCCGTTGTGTTTTTTATTTCACTGAATAACTTCTTCAGTTTGGCAAGTCCTGCTACATTTTTTTTCAGGGCATTGATTTCCTGGTACATTTCCTCTTTCAGGTCCTGTATACTTTTCCTCATTTCATCATGATGTCTAGCTGAGTTTTCTTGTATCTCATTCAGTTTCCTTAGAATTATCACTCGAAATTCCTTGTCAGTCATTTCAAGGGCTTCTTGTTCTATAGGATCTAGAGCTTGAGATTCATTATCTTTTGCTGGTGTACTTTCTTGAGTTTTCGTATTTCTGGTATCTTTTCTTTGATGTTTATTCATTGTGGCAGGGCGTTTCACAGTCCACCAGTTTGACACTATTGACTGACTAAGATGTTGCTGTGGTTGCCAATTTGGTATGGCTACCTCAGTGACTCCCTGTTCCCTGTGCTCTGGCCTGGGCTTCTGGGATGCACCGAGGCACCACAGAGCATGTGGTCTCTGCAGAGCTTCCCCTTCCCCTGCAGGATGTCTCCCTGCTCTGTGCCCACTAGGCCGGGCTTGGGATGGAGCCGGGTGGCAGCGGTGAAGCCTACCTGCTGCTGGATTGCAGGGCAGCAGCATGTACCCTGTGGAGTTCCCGCCTCCCCTGCTGGACGACTCCCCGCTCTGTGTGCACTGGGCTGGGCTGGGAACGAAGCTGGGTGGTGGCGGTGAAGCCTACCTGTTGGATCAGGCAGTGGCAGCCTGCAGGGCATGTGGTCTCTGCGGAGCTTCTGCCTCTCCCGCTGGATGTCTCCATCTCGACTGCCGGTTGATTCGCTTCCAGCTCCAGGGACGGTGGGTGGGGGCGGGGGGTCAGAAGCCTCAGTCACCGTTGCAGCCCTGGGTGACACACGCCAGCTCAGGCCTCCATGTTTCCATGTCTGCAGCTGCAGGTGGGACGCGGGCCGTGGCTCACTGGCGGGTCGTGTGCGCGGGTTCAGGGAAGATTCCCAGTTCTCGGCAGGGTAAAGACACCCTTTTGAAGCCGTTCCTTTGTGCCGATTCTGCTACAGCTGCATCTGGCGCGGGCCTCAGGCTGCTTCTACTCGTGGCAGAAAAGCAGCAGGCAGCTCTCCTCTTCTGCCATCTTGACCTCCACTCAATTCTCGCCTCTTTAAAGTCTTTGGTTTCTGGACAGAGACCTGGAGGAGGCAGGAGAGATTGGGGTCCCCGATGTCAGGGGGCGTCGGTTCCCCCAGGGCGCAGAGTCCCCGCCCCGCCCCTGCCCCAACTCGGCCCCAAAGTGCCTTTGCCGCAAGACTTCCTGAGCTTGGCAGTCTGCGCCGAGGCGGCCTGATCGATAGGCCAGCGGTGAGCGCTAACATATTAATTTTAGAATACAATTCTGTCCATAGAAACTATGCGTTCTGTATTCCTGTTGTGTTTTCTTTCCTAAGATATAGTATTAATCTAGATTAGAAGTTCAAACTAGCCATCATGGGCTGGATAATTGTGTTTTGTTTAGCCCACACAACACTTTAAAAGTACATGAGGCAATATTTAAAAGTTGGGAGAAATATTTCCAGATTTTCTTAAAATATCTGACCATGCTAGGACCCCTTTCCCCAGTTTGAACAATCTGTACAGATGTGTGCATTCTCCTAAGGCAGAAACTTTAGTTTTCCTGTGTAAGGCACTGTTCTTTGTTATGGGAAAATACTCAGTGTGGAATTTTAAATTACGGTAGATTTAAAACAATGTGAGGGGCAGATGTTTTAAAGTGAGAGATTAGGTCTCTTTGTTCTTGAGGTAAGTATTTGTGTAGTAGACCTCCCCTAGGAGAGAAATGTTTCTGAATCTCAGACTGCTTCTTTTATATTAGGTACCTGGCTCTGGAAGCATTTGAGGTGGGACCCATGACCCAGTGGGAGTTTCTGTGATGATAGAAATGTTCTCTATTTATACTGTACAGTATGGTGGCCATTAGCTGCATGGGGCTATTGAGTACTTGAAATGTTACTGGTGTAACTGGGGAAGTGAATTTATAATTTCATATAATTTTATTTAATTTGAAATAACTTTAATTTTAGTAATCTTATGTGGCTAGAGACCACCACATTGAATGAGACAATTTTATAAGAATGCGTAACACTTTGTACACACAAAGAACTCCCGTTGAAACTATTCATTTGACCCATCATTGATCTTTACGTGGTCCTGGAATGATCTAGGAGTGGTAAGGGCTTGTCGAGACCAGTGAGACTTGGACTTCCAGGTCCCATTGAGAGCACTTGCACATATGAACAGGATGTATGTCTAAGGTTTATATGCCAAAGGTCTGTGACTGGTCATTCATTTGAGCTGTTGCATTGCACAACTTCACGGTCCATAGTTATCTATATTAATGGTAGCCCAAATGAGTGGTCATTACTTAGCTTGCATGGGTATACACTGCAACCCTGGTTAATTTATTCAACAGTCATTTATAGGATATCTTTTGTGCACCAAGCCATGTGGTAGGCATTGAACAATTAGGGAAATCAAGGGCGAGATGGGTCATCTAAATAGCCAATTAAAACAAAAGCATGTAAGCCATGATAAAGAGAAGTATGGGTTGCTGTGGAAACCCCAGGGTAGTGCACAGCACCCAGACAAGTCTGGAAGAATTGGGAGGTTTCCTCTGAGGAAGTATACTTAACTGAGACTTACAGGCTGAATGAGTTAGTTTTGAGGAGTTGGGGAGGAGGCCTTCCTGATCAAGGGGACAGCAAAGCCTGGAGTCAACAGGAGCTTCTCTATTCACAGACTTTCAGCTTACCAACTGTCATAGATAAGAACAAAGCTCTGCCCTAGCAGAGGGCCCAAACATAACTGTTCATGACCAACCTTTTAAAACTCACGGGAGTCCTCATAAATATTGAAGATCTGGTGTTGCCAGACCCACATCTGTTAAGAAAGCAATCACCTGGAGCTGCCTAGATGCTGCTGTCCTTATAGGGGCCATCAAGTCATCTCGCTCATGTCCTAACTATTCCAAGCTGTGTCTCTTACTAGGAGATGTCAGTTGTTGTTTATCATAATGTTTGTACTTTTTTTTTTTCAGTAGAGAAATCTTTTGCTGTACCCAAGTCTCTATCAAAAATAGGGAAATAGAAGTTAGAAGAAGGTAGAGAGTCTCTCACACTGCCCAATTAAGTTATTTGTGTTACCTATCTGCTTGGCCTCTGCAGGCATTAGATTGGGCAAAGGCGTGTCAACTCTGCTCTCCACTAACAGATGGTATTAATCTGGATCAGGGGTCTTCAAATCAGCGTTCAGTTGTTCAAGAGGATATTCAGTTATGGGTAGTTTTCAGGGAATCAGTTTCCACATCATCAGTTTACATGGGTTCTCTTTCTCCAAACTGCTCTGCCTGAGAAAGTGTCAGCAGTGGAGGAACAGATTCTTCTTTCTTTCACTTCTCCTTTCACAATCGCTTTTCTCCCACCTTCCAAAAGAAAATCATTCCTCCCACCAAAGCCTAATCTTTTTTGTTGCATTGCTTTGGACTGTAAAACCATCTGCTTGCCAGACAAAGGATGATTTCAAATATTGGAGTCAGTGTTGAGAAAGTGGATGACTTTAATAACTGGATAAGAAATCCCCTTGCAAGTCAGGTGGCAACAATTCTTAGCTTTCAACAAAATTGAAAGAGGACCTAATCAAGTTGTCAGCCAATAGATCATTAAAAATAATGTTTGATGATAAATGACTATGTGACTTTTGGCAGAATATTCAGAATGATATCAAGGAATTGAGTGAAATTGTTATAACAAAATTCCTTCATTTCCATTTATTTATTAATGAAAATAAGTTCTCAGAGCATACGTTTATAAAAACAAAAAATAGAAATAAAATTGATGCTGAATGCTTTTCATTTAGCTAGAAGTAATATTCATTCATGAATGCATAAACTAATTAAAAAAGAACAGTCCCATTCATCTCATTAGAGATGTGTTTCCAATAAATTTTACTTTTCATATTCAATAACTATTTGTCAAAATTTATAATGGTATATATTGGGTTGACTAATTATTAATAATAATTGTGATTGATAACCAACCTAGAAATTTTTAACATTTGGAGTTTCAGGGTCACTGGAAATTTTAAAAAATTAATGAGATGTCTATCCTTCTCGTATAGAGAAGTGTGGTACAGTGATAAATATAAGACCTTTAAGCTTTACATATACATTACAGTAAATAAAATTCTGTGCAGGGATTGAAGGAAGAAAGAAATGATGTACAATTTCCAATTGTTAAACAGGAGATTTTTAAATGGATGATGATTGGTATCAAATGATAATGGTATCTAGGTTCCTTTGGCTACATATAAAAGAATGATCTCAATTTTATTTACAATACACTGGCATTTACACTAGCATTTAATTGTAAACTTAAGATATGGGAGGGTGTATTAGTCTGTTTCTGTTGCTTATAACAAAATGCCTGAAACTGGGTGATTTAAAAAGAAAAACAAAATTTATTGCTTACAGTTTCTGAGGCTGGGAAGTCCAAAGTCCATCTGGTGGTGGTGACAGTGCCCAGGGGTCTCACGTTGCAAGATGGTGGAAGCAGAGAGAGCAGAGAGAGCAAGGCCAGCTTCCTCATGCACTCTCCTTTTAAAGCCCTCCAAACCACGACCATGACCATTTTTAGTCCATTCACTGTAGCATGGTCCTAAATCCAGTCATCTCTTCAAGGCTCCACCTTTTAATTACCATAATAGGATTCCCTACCCTCAACAGTTACAGTGGGGATTAAGCTTCTAATATATGAAACTTGGGGGACACAATTCAGGCTTCAGTAAGTTTTGGGGGAACAAATTCAATCCACTACAGAGGGGGATTCAGTTTTTCAAAATTTTTTAACAGAGTACATGAGCGAAAATATTTGAAGACTGTGTTCAGTCAAAGTGGTAATAAGAGGTATACGCTTATTTTGGAAATTGAAGTTGAAATGGGGGAAGGGAATAGAACTGGTGAGGGAATGAGTCCTGCTGAGGCTTGCTAGGATGGTGGGAGACCAGGGTCAAACCAGGAGAAAATCATGCAGCATTTTAAAAAGTGCCAGGCCAATATATTTAACAATAATCATCAAGAAATAGGAAAAGTGACAAAATAAAAATATTTTCAATATGTAAGACAGTTTATTAACTCTAGGTGCCCATGAAAATCACCTGGGCTGGGTCAGGACATTTTTTTAGTCCACAGATGATTTTAATTTACAGCCAGGGTTGTGTATTATTGGACTAAACTCAAAGTGTGGTCCTTGGACCAGTCAGCATCATCTTGGGAACTTGTTAGAAAATCAGAATTTTGGGCTCCATCCCAGTCCTACTGAATCAAATTCTGCATCTTAACAAGATACTTAGATGATTCATATGCACATTAAAGTTTGAAAAAATCAAGATTTCTAACAAGGTCCCAGGTGATGCCTGTTGCTGCTATCTCATAGACTACAATGAGTAACAAAGGTCTAGAGTGAGGTTACTCAGAGGTCCCATGGCAAAGCTGTTCAAATTATAGTCCGAGAAGCATCAGCATCACTTGGATGCTTGTTGGACGTGAAAATTCTCAGGTCCCATTCCAGATTTACTGACCAGAGTCTCTGGGAGTGGGGTCCAGGAATCTGTGTTTTCTCAAGCTTCTGGGTGATTCTGGTGAACACTAAAATTTGAGAAGGTTTGCTCTAGAGAGAATCTACATCAACTACAAATAGCCCTGAGTCCCAAGTTAGTTTAGGGAGATGGCTGGCTATGAGTTTGTTAATACCAAGAGTCCCAACTTAATGAGAGAGCTGCTTGTGACTTTTATCACAAGCTTCACCTATCTCAAAGCCCGGGAACACCTGTTCTGCAGTAGTCCTGAAAGTACCACGAAATTTATGCAGGCATGAGCTGATAGTGCCTTGCTCTTTCCCGCCACATGCATATACAACCACTTGGCACTGCCCTTACCCATGAACTGGGTGATCTAGAAGGCTGTCAGTTCCAAGACGGGGCCCAGATCAAGATAAGGCTTTACAGGAGATCCAGGTGCAAACTTCCCGTTATTCACATCATTTGATCGAGCAGATCTGATGCTGCTAGAGGCATTCTTGTTAGATAAGGATGCTGTGTGAGTCTGCATGCCCCTGTCAGAGAGTTGCAATTCAGGATCCTAGAGTTCTTAGGCAAGAACATTTGTTCTGTAGCAGAGAACTGCTCGTTATTTGAGAAAGACCAATATTTCACTCTAATGAGTTTCTGGGCCCTAATAGCCACTGAGCACCAAGTGACTAGGAACCAGAAATGCCCATCATAAGCCAGGCATTATTAGATTCTCCAAGTCATAAGGATGGTCAGGTGCAAGAGCAATTCATTGAATGGTGGAAATGGTATATTTGGGGGCTGGGCCCTTACAGATAAAGAAGACAGGAGTAAATTACATACAAGGTGGCTGCAGACTTGCATATCACCTACCTCTTTAGCACTGACACCTCTCTCCCACCTCATGGCTATAGCCTCAGTGAAAAGTTCTTATGACCAACTGATGAAGAAGTGAAAAGCTTGGGAAAAATTCACAAATGGGTCACAGTGATGGGTTGGAGACAGCTGAAAATGTAATTGTACTATACTGCCCTTCTCAGGGATGGCCCTAATTAACAGTGGTAAAGGGAAGTCCCCAGCAATACTCTCACCATCATTCTCACTGATCCAATTCCAGGCTCATGCTTCCTGTCCCTAAATCTTAAGCTCTGCTATGTTAGAGGTCCTGCGTCCTGGGAGACAGTGCCTTTACCGGAGGACATATAGAGTTTCATGGACCAACTGACAAAGAAATCACTCTGTTGGCATGGGTAATTGATTCTGACCACGAGGAGGAGCCTGGGTTGCTGCTACACAACTGAGACCCAGATGACTCACTGGTATGTCCCATGGTGCTTCCACATCCAATGACAATGATCAATGAGCAGTTGTAGCAACCAAGGGCAAGTCAACTAAATACTTTGAGGAATGTCTGGGTCATCCCTTCAGACAGGCAACCTAGACCAGCTGAAGTGCTGGCTGAGGATAAGGGAATTTCACTCCTTTTTTTCCTCCCTTTCTCTTCCCTGGACTTGTGCTCCCCAATAATCCTGAACCCAGGCTAAGACAGAGCTGTCAGAATCTATATAGCAAAGAGAAGGACAGCTACAGCCAAAAAATTTACTCTGCTATTTGTGGGGCCCAAAATAAACCAAACCTGTCTCTTTGGGGAGTGATTCTCAGAAGAATGTATATCCATCAAGGAGAAGGTGGCCCGACTCTCATTCTCTTTTGGTAGAAATGCATTGAGCAACTTCTTAAAATCCCTTACTCTGTTTGGTCTTACAAAAAAATGGGTCTAATGAATGGCCTTGGGTACTTAATAGTAGAGGAATGTCTGTAAGTCGGTGCAGCCCTTGCCTTTCCCACGATCTTGATTTCCTGAAGACTGGGCTTTAGCTGAGCTAACAGGCTTACACATTAATCTTAAGCATTAGCATGAAGCCTAATGGTATCCTGAAAGGGAAAACAAGAACCAGTTTCCTCGGCTTTTTGTTACTTATATTTACTTTAGAATTTTGCATAGCATGGGCTTACATTGCTTTGTCTTCCAGACCAAGTTGAATCTCCTGACTTCAGATCGTCTATTTTATAACTACAGATGGAATATGATTTATTAACTTTGTCTCTAGCTATTTTAAAAAGGTGCTTTTATTGTAGAGAGGCAATTGTTAAAGTTCTATCACCTGCAAAACAGGACTTGGCTCTTTCTTTTCTGAATTAACTAAAATCAATTGATGATATTCCTTCATTAGTTTTAATTCATTTTTTAGCACATCTGATTTTTTTATTCATAATGCTTTTGATGAAAATTAATTAGTTTCTTTTAGAACTGAAACAATATTATCATGGGCACTCATACATTGTTATACAAAAGGGTCTTATTATAAAGCTGGTCTCAGGATTCAGAGCATGAGTCTATTTCATAGAGAAATCACCTGATGACGAAGCCATGGGTACACTAATGCTTTTTGGCTGCTGGAGTCTGGGCCTCCATTTCCCCATCTGTATGATGAGGAATTTGAAACAATTGAACTCATAAACTTTAGTTTTATGAGCCAAACAAAACTAAACAAACTCTTATAGAATAAATATATGAAGAATATATACAAATGTTTATGTAAATATTATACTGATTTAAACACTTTTTAGCTCAATATAGAATGTCAATCAACTAGTAACCACCTAGGAAAAATGGAAACTGCTCATCTGAATGGTGAGTAGATGGAAGAAGAGGAAGAAGAGGAATGCACTCAGTCAGATCGTCCTCAAATCTAGTTACTCAGACTTAGAGGAACCACGGATATGCTCACCTGCAGGGGCCTCAGGTGTGCTAACCTAGCTCTTGAGGGACCGTCAGGCTTGGAATCCACACCTCTGCTGATCTTCCCCAGATGTACTGTGTAGGACAGGGAGAGATCACCTCCAACCACCTTCCTTTTCAGCTGGATCTCGAAACCAAATTGACACAGGCAGATTAACAAGAGAAAGCATGCAACTTTTATTATTTTTACATGTATATGGGATCATCACAAGAGAGTGAAGTCCAAAGTGGTCAAAGCAAGATACTTTTATACTTTTAGACAAAGATAAATTTGTGAGGAAATGACAGGACAATGGGGTTCCATCTAGAAGTAGAAAATTCTAGGGGAGTCACTAGGAGATACCTGGTGGGGGGAGTGTAAAGCTAGTGGAAGATAAGAGCTACTTTAGGAGGTTTATTTATTCAGGCCCATCACAACTCCAATGCCTGGTCTCTAGGGCTATTTTCTCACCCAGGAATGGAGAGGGCACCTCTTCCAGCAGAATCCTTACGTCTTGCCACATACAGGAAAAGATAGGTCAGCTGGCCCTTCCTAGAATTACATTCTTTCCAGTGTCTTTAGCTCAAAATAATCAATACACCAGTCTGGCATATTCTGTCATGTCTTTCACTCCTTCATACAGTGTCCTATAATTTAATCTCTTTCACAACAGGGTACGGTGAAATCAAATTTCTCTAAAACCAAGAAAAACCCACTCCCCTTAACTATAATTTCAATAAGGAAGAGTTGAGAGAGAGAGAGAGAAATCACTTTTAAAAAGTACCGAATTTAATGCAAACAGCAGCTCTCCAGCATGAGTTCCATACATATAACCTTGGTGTTTGCCCAGGGCCTTGGAGACAAAAGTCAAAGCTACTTACCTACCATTCTGTTGATTTGGTCTGATTAAACAAGAGCCTTAATTTTTATAAAATGTGCCATTTTGTATTCAAAATCCATTATGAGTAGAACCTCCTGAATTAATCAATTACCACTTACCAAATAAGTTTTTTCCCCCAAGAAAAGGGCTTATACGTAGTAATTTATTAGCTAGAATATATGTTTCCGCAGAACATCTGTCATTACACAAGGTGCAGAGAATTAACTATCTGAAAATCTGGGCTTTACTTCCAGAAAGGCAAGGGCGGATGGCAGCCTAGAGGTGCAGCTTCAGAGAAGGGAGATGCCGAGAGCCAGGGTGGGCCCAGAGCAATGGCCCAGAAAGTTACTCATGGATATATCCAGCTGAGTGGGAGGAGAAGCTACTTCAGGCTGTCAGTGAGGGTAAAAGCCTCATGTGAGGCTATAAACTGTTAGCCAAACCCATCAAAAGAATGAAGAGAAGAGCCAGGTAGAGATAGACCTGGTCAGACTTCCTGGAATTCTCATACACTAGGCATGCTGGTGAGACTGGAAAGCAGGTAACTAACTGGCCCTAAAAAAAAAAACCAAAAAACTCTTGACACAGTGTCCCGTAAACAGAGTACCTCCCTTCGGCATTCCCTCTGTGCTTATTTTTTTTTTTTTTTTAACAAATACAGCCTGATCAATTAAAAAGAAATTCCATTTGCAGTATTTATTTAACCTTGAACAGGTTTCTTGCTCTATGAGAACAAAAATAATAAAAATAAAATAGTATTTGAATGAATAGAGAAAATTTCTGGTACATTTAGAAAGTGGCTGAGTTGTTGGTATAGACACATTGAAATTGTGTTTTCTGGGATAAGTTCAGTAAAAATGATATTTTATTTGAGCTGCTCCCCTGTATATAATTTCGCAGAAGTCCAATTTAATAATTTTAGACCATTTTCCCAACTACTTAAAGGAGAGGAGTGGGTTTATACTTCTTGATAACGCATATGTGTTTCTGTTTGAAGTAAATGAGAGTAACTTGCACATAGCAGGAGGAAAAAGAGTCCCAGAAATTTTATTAACTATAAGTTTAGGTTGCTGATAAATGACAATTTGTCTTAATTTCATGAGCTGAATAATAAAACAGCTCACCCAACATATCCATGTATATATACACACACAGGAAAAGAAAAATGTAGTGGTATGCCCCTTTGAATATGCTCTTAATATACTGTTTAAAGGGATCTCAGTAAAGATTTCCTATAAATTATGTTTGTTGCATGAAAATGAGTATAAAGTATGAATTGTAATGTGCTAAGGGAATCCCATCTTTTGATTTTAAAAAGAGAAGGACATTTGTTTAAGTAATTTGATTATCTACTGATAGATCATTTCTGAAAATAATATAGGGCATTCATCTTCAATCACTATTGATGTTTTAATGTGTACCACTTCCCCAAACCCCAGCTCCCTGCACACCTCACTCTCAATAGGCTCCTAATTCTTTGAGAAAAATGAAGCCATCCACACTCTATAAATTCCCTCCAAATCTGTGTACGTTGACTCATTCTTATTTACCTCCCTCCTATTCTGGAAGAGTATTCCTGCTCCCTTCCAAGCCTAAAACGTCCCTCACTTCTTTATCTATCTTCTCCTTTCTCTGTCTTGCCTGTATCTGGAACTCTATAAGAACACTCAGCACTTTTCCTAGACAATTGTGTCTACCCCTGGTTCCTATCAGGAGACCCCTCTGAGTTCCTTATCTTCCCTGCCGTGAGGGGCAGCTGCAGCCTCTCCCTCCACCCTTTGTGGTGCTCTTTAGTCTGCTGAAACTGGCTGCTCTTTGTCTGGTCCTCACTGGAACTGCCAACAGCAGGTAAAAGGTGACCTATTCACCTTCAGATCCAGTGGTCTGTGGTGGTCCTCATCTCATTGGCCCTGGTGACACAGCCGGTCATTGTCTTTGCCACCCCCACATCCTCAGGTTTTCTAGCTCTCTGACAGTTCTTGCTGTTTTCTTTTCTGACCTCCCATTAACTGTTATTTTTATTGGGATCTGCCTTGCCTCACAGCTCTTTTCTGTTCACATCTATCGCCTATGCCTGAAGCCTCCAAGCCTGCTTTTTTGATTTTGAGCTGTACCCCCAGAACTCACATGTGCCCGCTTCCATCTAGATGTCCCATGGACTGCTCAAACTCAACATCTATCTAATACAATTCAGAATTTCTTGCCCAGGCTGATTCCTCTCTCACTATTAACTTGGTCATCATAAAACTAGAAATCATAGGATCATCTTAAATTCTTCATAGATTCCATTAAGTTCCCAAACCAATAGAGTTCTATTTCTGAAATAATAGTAATTTTATTGAGCATTTACTGGAGTCTATAACATGCTATACGGGCTATAACAGAACAAGTAGCTGTTTTATTGAAGAGACTACTTGTAATCAAGGCCACAAGACTAATAAGTGAAAGAACCAAGATTTGAAGCAGGTGTGTGTAACTGCAAAGCCCAATGCTTCAACCTCCTGCGTGCCTCTCGTGTCATACTGTTTCCCTATTGCTGCCATTGTGCTCTTGTCATCTCTTTGGAATAATATTCTTCAGATGTTTTTGCTACTGTTTTTCCTAGAAGAATTTTTGAAAGTCGTGTACGTTGCACAGTTTTAAAAGGATGTTAAACTTTTTTATATGTGTAAATAGTTGTAAGGAATGTTTATTGTAAGTATTAACATTTAAAAATAAAACTGTTACATCTTCTTCTGAATGGATCCACTGGAATATCTAAATACCATACTGATTTGATACCACATCTATTTCTTTTTTTTTTATCAGTGATTTTTTTTTCTTCCAAATTTTATTTTATTTTGTTGATATACAATGTGGTTGATTATTGTGGCCCATCACCGAAACCTCCCTCCCTCCACCCTCTCCCCACTCCCTCCCAATAGCCTCATATCTGTTCGTTTGTCATACCAACTTCAAGGAATTGTAATTGTTGTATGTTCTTCCCTCCCACCCCCCAGTTTATTTATATATTTATTTATTTATTTTTAGCTCCCACAAATAAGTGAGAACATGTGATATTTCTCTTTCTATGCCTGACTCGTTTCACTTAATAAAATTCTCTCAAGGTCCATCCATGTTGTTGCAAATGGCAGTATTTCATTCTTTTTTATAACTGAGTAGTGTTCCATTGTGTAGATGTACCGCATTTTCCATATCCACTCACTTGATGATGGACATTTGGGCTGGTGCCAACTCTTAGCTATTGTAAATAGTGTTGCAATGAACATTGTAGAACAGGTATACCTTCGACTTGATGATTTCCATTCCTCTGGGTATATTCCCAGCAGTGTGATAGCTGGGTCATATCGTAGCTCTATCTGCAATTGTTTGAGGAACCTCCATACCATTTTCCATAGAGGCTGCACCATTTTGCAGTCCCACCAACAATGTATGAGAGTTCCTTTTTCTCCGCAACCTCGCCAGCATTTATCGTTCAGAGTCTTTTGGATTTTAGCCATCCTAACTGGGGTGAGATGATATCTCATGTGGTTTTGATTTGCATTTCCCGAATACTGAGTGATGTTGGGCATTTTTTCATGTGTCTGTTGGCCATTCATATATCTTCCTTTGAGAAATGCCTATTTAGCTCTTTTGCCCATTTTTTAATTGGGTTGCTTGTTTTTTTCTTGTAAAGTTGTTTCAGCAATTAACAGAGTTCAAAGAAAACCAACAGAGTGGGAGAAAATATTTGCAAAATATACATCTGACAAAGGATTAATATCCAGAATATACAAGGAACTTGCATTGTTCTCCTTCTTGTATAAATGCCAGCTTCTTTAGGCCAACAACTCTGTGAATGTGAAGCTATAAAATATTTAAAGTGCTAATATTTTAGAAATAAGAGTACACAATACTGCAGGGGATAAGATTTCTGTTTACGACATTAAATTGCTTCAAAATAGATATACTACCAGTTCCTATGCTGACAATTACTTTTCAATAAATGACAATCTTAAACTCTCCCTTTGACAAGAGAATGCTTTTTTTTTTGCATGATTTCTACAGGGTAAACTGCTAATTAAGTATAGACTTACATATTAAGCAGTTCTTTCAACATTGCACTGCCATCGTATAATTTACTGCTTTCTTTTAATTTTGACAATGAAACTAAAGCCGCATGTGAAGTGGTCATTCTTTATGAAAGCTACATCATTTAATTGCTATTAGGAGATTTTACATGAATTGGTTATGCTTTTATCTTGAAGTGGATTTTTTAAAATATCTTCATTTAATGAAAAGTGACTGGAAACATAATTAAGGTAAAGAACAGAATCTGAGGGTATATTATCTTGAAATATTCCAAGACATTAACTTCATACATTAAGGTAGACATCTTGTACCTACCTACATAGCATCTTGAACGAAGGGATTTTGGTGTGCTTTCCACTGAGTCTGTTTTTTATTTAACTCCATTTTATATTTAGGGAAATTGAGATTCAGAACCATCTGAGATTTAGAACTAAGTCTAGATATTTCCTCATTTTTCCATGGGCCCACAACAGATGACAGGTGTACATATGCCTACCATATTTCTGGACTTTGTTATCTTGTGTGCTTTGGTCTAGTTCTATGTAGAGCCTCTGCTCTACCCAATTTACCCTTCTTGGGTGGGCTCGACTCTCCTTGACATCGGGAAGGGTCAAGGAGAAGTCTCCAAGGAATCAGTCTTCCACTATTGCTAGTCACACTAGCCACCCGGAGCAGTTGCCAAGAGAAGGAGCC
The DNA here is from genome assembly GCF_027409185.1 of Cynocephalus volans. Taxonomy (NCBI): domain Eukaryota; kingdom Metazoa; phylum Chordata; class Mammalia; order Dermoptera; family Cynocephalidae; genus Cynocephalus; species Cynocephalus volans. Next base: position 143,845,498 of record NC_084467.1, read on the forward strand.
TAGTGCTTCCCTGGTCAGGGCTTGTCGCAGCCCACCAGGGAGAACAATGCCTGGGTTATACGTACTGATCGCAGCCGCATAGGGGATAAGCAACAGAGGTCCTCATGTTCTCACACTGAGGACAGTCCCTTTCATTTACAACCCTGGTTCTGCCCCCTGACAGCTTGTCTTTTGTCCACCACGTATACCCCTCCCACACCCAACCCTCAACCTCTTTAAGGGTGGAGCTGGCTAGACCATGTGTGGCTCTACCCTCGTTGACTTGGGCCTTGTTTCCTGATGTAATGCTGTTGAGATGAGGAAGGAGCCACTAGGAGTGGCACTGTACATGTAGCCTCTGTCTGACCCTCCTGTCCTCTGGGTCTAACTCCTCGCACGTTCTTGGCTCACTCCACTCTGGGGTACAAGAATGGAGTCACCCTGCAGCCCCTCCTCCTCATCTTTCTGTACTTGCATCTGTCTTATGGACCAAGTCAACTTTTCCTATGTCCACAGTGTAATTCCTCTTATGTCTCCTCAACCTCTAGCCAAATGCATCTATTATACTTGTTACTTAATACAATAAGTCACTTCTCTGACACAGTAGAATTCCATTAAGGCCAGTGATATCCAACTCCTTCGACAGAGGGTATCTAAAGACGACACTCATTTTTATTGTTGTTAGTTGTAATAATGAATACTGATACTATCCATTGAAAGCATAAGAGTTGTATGTGTATGTATGCGTGTGTGTGTGTATATATAAGCACGTCTAATCCTCGCAGCCTTTTTAGATCATGAGGATTACTTCCTTACCCGTATATGAGGGAGCAGAGAGATAGGTAAAGTATTCTGCCCAAGACCTGCACCCTGCCTCCTGCCTTCATGACCCTGTACCCGAGCTTTCCTGTGCAGTGACAGAATTGGGCACTACAGACCAGCAGAGAGACCTTTATCTCCATCTGAATACTGAAGTCACTCATAGTTGGAATCTTTCTTTCCACCAAGAGCACAAACTTGTGTAGGTTCAGAGAAGAGCTTGGGAGGAGCTGCAGCCCAAATGTCCAGAGTTCACTTCTGTTCTTCCTCTTAATGCTTCTTTGTGTTGATTCCTTCATATATGATGAGAAAAATAACTCCTTACAAGGTGGTTGAGAGAACTAACAGATGAGAAAATGCCTCTTACAATACCACCATTTTAGCCTTTGAAACAGTTTTGCCTCAATCCTCATGAAAGGAATTCTCCTACACAGGGGTCCCTCTTCCCACCCTCCAGTGGTACAAGGATGCTGTCTCCATCAGCAAGCTCCAGAATCCTCGGTACAAAGTGCTCTCAAGTGGAGGCCTGCGCATCCAAAAGCTGCGTCCAGAGGACTCCGGGATCTTCCAGTGCTTTGCCAGTAATGAAGGAGGGGAGATCCAGACCCACACCTACCTGGATGTAACCAGTGAGTACTGCCTGTCAACAAAGCCAGACCTTCTGGACTGGGCTTTTAGGCCAGAGCTTCCGAACATCTCTCTATATGACACACACCGAAAATGGTAGTGTCTGTTCAGCCCCCTGAGGTAAATGGACAGGGTGATGTGGCCAGAGGTGACCAGCTGAGGAGGGCCACACCTCAGCCACACCCAGACCATTTTTGGGTCCCATGGGGAAGCTCTGCAGAAGCCCATGAACAGTGAAGACACCCAGTTGTCTCCCCAATCCCTGGTGCCCTCCCTGTTCTTATGTAAGCCTTGGATTTTTCACCACTGAGCCCCCACTTTTTCTTGAGAAGTAGAAAAAATTCCCCATTTTTCTGACAGAATTGGAAGAACTGTTGAGTGAATAGCTTACTCCTAATCTTTCTCTTTTGATCTTTTTTCCGTTTTTTATATTCATTCTCTATTTTAGTTTTATTGAATAATTGTAGTTCTTTTGTGAGTTTCTTTTATTATCCCATTAATAGAAATACCATGGCACTCCATCTTTGAAAAATAAAATAAAGGTGAAGGTTTTCATTGTATCTGTGGATTTTCTTTTTAATCTCCCATAGTTGTAATATTGTTATTCTAAAATGAAGTGCAATTTAGTGATTATGGAATTATACCTTTCATGTTTGCCCTTTTGGAAGCAAAATGCCGATATCCTCAGGTGTGGGAGATATTTGAGATCGCAAATTCATGTCAGTGTGTGCATGGCTGATTCCTCTCATCAGCCAGAGCTTGTGAAGAGACTGACAAAGTATTTAAAGATCCATATATATATTTTGGTAAACTAGGGGTTATTTTCTTGAACCTTGCCCAGGGGTCAAATTTGTCCTACAGTTCGAAGTGTAGGAAACCAATATTGCTTCAAGCTGTAGAAGCAATGTCAGGTACTTAAGCAAGAAACTGCGTCTTGATCTATTAGAATTATTTAATGCCTATCCTGAAGTTGTGGGCCAGGATGTTCTGGGGCAGGGATTGGCAAGCTTTTTCTATAAAGGGATTGATAGTGAATATTTTAGGCTTTGAGGGACATGGTCTCTGTCACAACTACTCAATTTTGCTGTAGTAGCATGAAAGCAACCACAGATGATTCATAAGTGAATGGGAGTGGCTGTCTTCCAATAAAACTTTATTTACAAAAATAGGTGACAGGCTGGATTTGGCCCACAGGTTGTAGTTTGCCAACTTCCACTCTGGTGCTCTAGTGAGAGAGCTAGGAATTAGAAGAGAAAGTGAGCTAGAGTACATTACTGAATTACTCTCAACCTCAGTTTTCTCATCTGTTAAAATGAGAGTAAAACCCAGCCCAGTTTACAGGGTTCTTATGAGAATGAGATTGGAAATTTAAATGAAAGTGCTACTTAAACTGGTTACCATGGCAATTGATCACATCATGAAAAATGATAATGATAATACTAAGTTATCTGTTCTCTAAGTACAGGGTTTTGCAAAATGAATTTATTTCAAATAGAAATATCTTTAAAGAGAGGAAAATGTGTGCTAAAAAATCAATGTTTATTCATTGATTTAGCAAATGGGTTATTGAGTGTCTGTGTTGGGGGTTAGGCTTTGGGAACACGGCTATGAGGAAGACAGGCAAGGTTCCCCAGCTTCCAGGACGGAGAGTCATGAGGGAGGAGAAATATAGTAAAGGACAAGACAACTTCAGCTAGCAATGAGTGCTGTAGAGAAATAGACCAGATGAGGCGACAGGGTGACCAGGGGAGTCTCCGTTAGACATGTGGTCAGGGAGGGTCTCTCTGAGGTGACATTTACGCTGAACCTGAAGGCAAAAAGGAGCTGGTCTTGTGAAATCTTGGGGACATAAATGTCATGGGGTGGGGGCAGACTGCAAATACCTTGCTCGCACATGTCCAAGTGAAGGGAGGCAGGTAGGATGGAGCCTGATGATGAGCAAGGCAGCTGTGGTAGGAAAGAGGTTAAGGCGACTAGCATGGGCTGGAGGGCCGAGGCTCAGCAGGAGGAGGCCTTAGGGAGCTTTGAGCTGGGGAAGGGCTTGAAGTAAATGACTTCAAAAGAGACAGCTTCCAAAAGAGCACCCAAAGGCTGGTGCGGCATCCACTGTGAGGCCAGAGCAGATGCACTGAGACCAGTTAGGAGGCCCCTGCATCACTAGGCACAGCCCAGGACTGAGATAGCTGCATGAGAGGTGGAGAGAAACGACCATCCAGCTTCAGGATGTGCTTTGGAGTCACTAAGACTTACCTGTGGTTTGTAGGGATTCCCAAAGGTGAAGGAAGAAGCAGGCAGCTTTGCCTCATTCTCCTTGAGTCCTGCCTCTTCTTTTTCTGGAGGGCATCAGCCCCAGGGGCTCGCACATGAGATCTGGGAGATGCAGATCACTGTTGTATAGGGATTGATGGTTTAATTGTTACCAGAGTAGCACAAAGTTAGGTGAGCCCTAGCTGAAACCAGCCCGGACTACATAAACAAGAAGAAACCCCAACATTTGCGGCCCAGGACACCTCCCAGAAATTGACCTTTATTGAAGTCCCTGAAACCTGTTTATTTTAACTTTGAGAGCAGATCCTAGAAAGTCATCTTGGGGATGACATTTTATATTCAAAAATTAGCTTTTTCTTTTATTTAAAGAACAAAAGCAGTTTGGTTTATCTAAATAAATGTCTCTTCTCTCTTTAACATTCATGTAAAACTGCTCTTCCTGGGCCCATGTACTTTCTCACTTGTTCATTCATTACATCATGAAACCGTATTTTCTGTCTAGGCTGTAAACAAAGGTAGGAAATACCTAGGAGATGAATAATAGAGGGTTATAGTCACTCCTGAAAGGTTTTCATTTTTTATTGCTACAGTTATCTTTGTGATTATTTCTATAAAGTCCATATGGACTACTCCACCAGACTGGCTTGAGCATCTCTAAGGGACAATGCGCTGATCATTTCATTGTTTAACTCCTCTACCCAGATATAGCTCCAGCATTCACCCAGTTTCCAGTGGACACCACAGTTACTGATGGGATGACAGCCATTCTAAGGTGTGAGGTGTCTGGGGCTCCCAAACCTGCCATCACATGGAAGAGAGGTAAGTAGTATCCACTATCCATGCAACAGTATCCATGCAACAGCATGGCCAATGTGGAAAATGAACCTATTGGGCCAGTGATTGTATTTTCTTATTTTCACTTTTGTTCATTCATTCATTCATTCACTCAATAACGATTAAGTAACAGTTTATAGAATGCCTACCAGGTGCTAGATGCCAGAGGTACAAGGATGAATAGGACAGACAAGACCCCTGCCTTCTAGAAAAGGAAACAGACATTAACAAAGTGATACTAATTGTGCAAATATCACTCTTCTCTACCTAAGCCCTTCATAGAGTGCCTTCGGCCTGCTGGGACTCCTTAAAATATTAAATATTAGATTTGAAGTAATTCTGCTAGCATTCAGCTTTCTCATTTGTGAAATGAAGGAGTTCTTTCTTATAATATTCAAAATTAAGAATCATGTCCTTTTTTTCTTTTTTTTTTTAAGAAAGAAAGACATGTGAAGCTTAGTTCCAGCTGTGTTTTCAGTTCCTATGAATGGCTGTGTCAGTCACAGGCTGTCTTTGTATTTCCCACAGCCCCTTCTAAAAGTTAGGCATATGTGCCCATAAATTAGGAGTGCACAGAGTCCATCCTTAACAAATCTGTGCTGAATTGTGTTGACTCACATATTTTAACTAATTATGCATGATGGACTATATTTGGGTGAAACTTCAAAAGTTTTATCTTTTCATGCTATGAGAAACTACGTGGTAGCTTCTCAACTCAAAGGGATAATTCACACACTCAAACATAGCTTATAAACAAATATATGGGAAATTACAGATCAATAAGAGGGGTGGGTTCTTCTTTTATTTCATATATTTTCTTTTTTTTCTTTCTTTCTTGATTTTGAACATAATAATAGCTTTATATGGAAAAATTTCACTTGCATATAAATACAAAGAGAAATAACAATCATGTACATGGATCATAATTTGTTTAAGCATGTCTGGCTATGACAGAGACTACTGCTAAGGCCTGGAATCCTCACAGCACCAATTGTCTAGCTCTTAATCCTGTTCATGACACCAATTGTAAAGCTAGGTGACTACACTAGGTGTCACGGCTCTTTTACCTGACGGTAATCCTGCACCAACTGGGCCAATGGTTGAGCTAGGGTTGGGTCTGGAGCTCCCAGACCCCTCAAGCCCATTCACAGACTGGGTCACAAACCCTTCACATGCCAGGCTGGGTCACCAGACCCCTTCACGCAGGTCTATGAGCTAGGTAGCCAGCCACACGGTCCTTGGAAGCTGCAGGTCTGGAAGAAACATGGCCACACAGGGCAGGTGCCTGAAGCAGTAAAACATCAGCCAAAGTGGTTCCGCCATGCAGGTGAACTTACTCCACCCACACACACATGTTACCAAACAACCCTGAACCAGCTCCAAGGTGAGGGGAGCCTGACCAAATTATCCTATTTTCCAAAAAATCTTATCTTTCAATATTGGACAATTAGGATGTTCTTGGTTTTCATTATTCTAAATAATGCTAAAGGAAACTGCTTCAGTTATTTTTATGCATAAAATTTTCACTTTATTCTGATTATTTCCTTAATTATTTTCTTGGTTGTGGCTCTAACCATTACCTTCTTTACTTTGAAGTGTTATGGCTCTTATATTCCTGTTTTCTCTACTGTTCTTCACGAAGCCACATTTTGGCGAGTGGCTCTGTCCGGATTTCTAGGTTCATGCTTCTTGAATCAGGGGGTCTGCAGATAACTCCTGTCTTCATCCAGGATGCTGGCAACTACACCTGCTATGCAGCCAACACAGAGGGATCGCTGAACGCCTCTGCAACACTAACCATATGGAGTAAGAACCAGTCTGTGTGAACCATCTATTAATCATGTTTTAATCATCATGTCATCTGTGCTTAGGGAATGTCAATATGCCCTTGGACTTTCTAATTTAATCAAAGGAGAATAACTATTTTTACAACTAATTTATAGAAATCTGTTGAGTAATTAATTTTTCAGTTTCTAAAATAATAATTAGAAAATGTAGTCAAAGATTTAATGGGGATGTTTCAGGAGAGATAAAAGATTGACTTTTAAAGTCAGTAGAGTAGAAATATTATATACCAAACTAGCTTTAATGACAAAATTGATATGTTGGTTGATTTTATAAGTGTTTTGTAAGAAAACCAAATCAAGGGCCGAGCCCGTGGCGCACTTGGTAGCGTGCGGTGCTGAGAGCGTGGCAACGCTCCCGCTGCGGGTTCAGATCCTATATGGGAATGACCGGTGCACTCACTGGCTGAGTGCCGGTCACAAAAACGACAAAAAAAAAAAGAAAACCAAATCAAGAATTAAAATCCTAAAGAAAGTATATTTTTTTCTATACTACCACTGTGATCAACTAAAACACTTCTAGTATATTAAGTATCAATGTTTCTTGTAGATTAGGAGTGAACTGAAAGAAAAATCTTCATTATTTCTCCAGTTTTGCCGTTCTTATTCTGTTGATAGTAAAGATTTCTGAAATGCAGAATATATTGCTTTCTAGAACATAAAGATTGGAGTACCAAGTATCCACCTCCCCACCCCTTTCTGTAGATTCTATTGCCAATGTACTTTTTCCTTTCTGCTTCATCGAAATATGTGTTATTAAAAGCTCATTGTTGGAAAAAGCAAAAGATCACATTCACTAACAGATTTTCATAAAGCCACCTGTATGAGGAGAGAAAGTTTTAACTTGCTTGAGTGAATAATTTGTTAAAATGCCATCTGTGCTTAAAGAAAAACTAAATCATTGTGCTTTATTTCATATTTGTTTAGCATTTTCAATCATATAGTTTGTATCTGCTTTGGTAAATGACCCTTTCTAATTTATTAGGTGTTCTAAAAATATCACAAGTTCAAAAGAAATTAATCCAAAATCCCATAATATTGTCACATACTGAAAAAGAGGTTTTGTTACATTTAGTGGTTGACTCTGCCAACCACCTCTGATTCATCATGTATCCCTAAAAATTAACCATACATTTAAAAGCTTGTGAAAAAGTATTGTGTGAATCTCTGTGGATCCCTCACCAGAAAATTTTGTACATCTGTTAAAGATTCAAATTATAACAACACTAGAATGACTGGTATAACACTTTGGTAGCCCACAGAGCATTTTCTCATACTTTACCTACTTTAATCAGCACAATTGTTAGTGATGTTAGCATTCCCTTTCATAGACAAAAAACCAAGTTGTTTTTCTGGATGCACTATTAGCAAGCAGTCACGATGGGCCTCGAACTTAGTCTTGTGACTCCCAAGTTCTGGGCTCTGTCTGTGGCACCAGAGCACCGTCCCCCTCGGAGGTGTGTGTGGTGCGGGGACACACATCGCATGGGCTGTCTGCAGGGCAGCTGTGGAGCGTGGGGGGCCACAGGTCTGGGCGGAACTGTCGGGCCTGTGCTTAGCACAAGACCCCACCCCATACTAGCTCTGTGGTGTTGGGCAAGTCACTGTATTTCTGAGCATCTATTTTCATTCCTGAAAACTGGGAGTAGTAATATTACAGCCCTCACAAGATTGTTGTGAGAATTAAATAAAACAACATAAATGAAAGTACTTTGCAAAGTCACCCAGTGCTATATGAACATTTGAAATTACTAGAATGATGATTATCTTGGGAAAGAATCTAGATTTTAAACAAGAGTATAGAAGCTAATATGCATTTACATATAATGTTCCATTCTTGTTTTCTTCCAGTGTTTGAGGTTGAATACTTAGAAGGAGCAGGGTGGACTGGCTGACTTTGCTGCAGTGTGGAAAGGCTTGTTTTCAATTCCCTGAATATTTCTGAGCGCTTGCACTTACACTCGTTTTGTCAAGATAAAACTTGGAGGTTTTGATGCCAGATGACCAATTCACTACCCCCTGAGGGTGGAAACTCTCAAACTTGTAATTTCATCTGAGTTGTGACTTGTGTTTTTCCAGATCGAACCACCATCATTCACCCTCCTGAGGACCACGTGGTGATTAAGGGGACCATGGCCACACTGCGCTGTGGAGCCACTCATGACCCCCGGATTTCTCTCCGGTCAGCTCAGTCAATTTCAATGTTTTGGGGCTTATTAATATTCTGCAAACTTATGAGTGAAGTTGAGATGAGAAGGAAGAATTTTGGGAACTTCGATTTCAGCTGCAGATCCCTGATTATGGCATCTTACTGTCATGAGCTCCATCATTAATCACACAAATCCCATTTTCCACTCCAGCCTTATGTATTATTTACAGTGAGCTATGTTCCACTTCCTGACTTCAATACAGCTTTTCATGATTTTTCTGCCAAGGTTAATACACTCTCTGTAAAACGTACTTGTCAGAGGCTGATAGTTAATGAGAGAAAAATCCAGAAGGATCGAATAGGATTTCAGCAATATTTACACGGGGGCTGTGCAATACTCAGGAGGGGTTCTCTCTATGCCAAGGATAGTTTCATTGTGAAATGGGGAGTGAGGGAGACTTGCATGCACATAGAAGAAAGACATCCAAAGATGTCTAACCTACTTAGAGGAAAACATGTGTAAAGAAAGGAACTGATAACTTGAAGAATTGCTGAAGGAATTGTAATATCCTGTCTTTGCTTGAATTTAGACTGGGAAGGTAACAGTGAAAAACATGACACTCTTGGTAAATGGGTAGCAGCAGACAAGTGGCTATCAATAGTGAGCTTTTTCCTGAAGAGCAGCCACTTTCAGAATAGTTTTTAATTTTCAGAACAGCCTTGAAAATAAATCAAAAAGGAAAGATCCAATCATCATAGTATTTTCACTCTGGCCTTAGCCCAAAGGACATGCGGTTAGCCAAATGGGTGAAATTAAGATGCCTTTCTACTTCCTGGAACATTTCACTTTAGAGGGGATGGCTGATGGACACAAGCATTATTAACTGGATTCAGTGACTAAGCTGTTTTCTCACTCTCCTTGAGGGTGTTTGGCAAATCATGAGTTTCCATATCTCCACCTGGCTCTCTGGAGTTCCTCAGGGCTCAAAAACCAAATTTGGTTGAATTACAAGAATGCCGAATGCAAAACAAAAGGAACAAACAAAAACTAGCAAGTTAAAGATTACCTAGAGAATCCTTGGAGAGCTGTCTTAAGAGATAGTTATCATGCCTGGAAAAGAATTCATTCATTTCTAAGTGATTTGGAGTATGATTTCAAGAATGAAGAACAAATAAGTCTGGTATTCTGCTACTCTGACAGCTTAGAAAGAATCCCCTTGGGTCTTTGTGGTTTTCTTGTAGCTTTCTATATATGATTAAATTGGAGCCCTCATCCTGAGAAGGAACTGGATTGTGCACTCTCCGGGCACCCCTTGTTCCAGGGTTTCTCTGCCCTGAGGAGCACCAGGCCATAAGTGATAATCATAGCTGAATGCTGCTCCCCAGAGTGAGCAATCTATTCATTTCCTTCTTGTGGAATCAATCCTGTTCTGTCTCAGGGCAATTTCAGATAAGTAGTTTGTAAATATCTGTGCTCTATGAATATGAAGGCTTTAAAGAACTGGGTACATTTTGAAAATCTGATCAAATTATTTTGGAAAATAAAAACAGCACTTTCATCTCATCTGGTAGTGAATAGTGGCCCTGTCCAAGGATGTCTAAAGACTGGATAGGCTCTTAATTGATTCTGTATTTGAAAAGAAAAATGTGCTAAAATTGCCATAGATAAACGTTAAATGAGAAAGAAATGCAGTTTTAAGGAGAATTTGCCAGAATGGTTGGATTTTAAGCAAATGTTTATGGGGTAAGGTATATGTTTTTTCAGGAGTTGCATAATTTCACTCTGGATATTTTTAAACAATCATTGCCTTCTATCCAGACAACACTCTGGTCCTCCAGGAACATTGCTGGGACAGGAATGTTAGATGCAGTTTTAGTAGGTGACAGGTATGCAAATGATTCTACAGACTTTCCATCTCTAAAATACAGACAAGATCAGACACATGTTGCCAGTCATCTTCATTGTCCTGTTTTTAATTTCAGCATCTACTTTTGTATTACGACCAAGATACCCGATTGCTTTTCTTTCTGTCTTTCTCTTTTTCTCTCTTTCTTTCTTTCTTTCTTTCGCATAGGTATAATTCATATACCATAACATCACCCTTTTAAAGGACACAATTCAGTGGTTTTTAGTGTATTCACAAGGATGTCGCTTGCTTTTTAACAGATAGGGAAAGACCAGTAATCCTGTTCCTGTGGATTTTGTAACACAAGACTCTCTGCTTGGCTCACAGCTTTGTTTGGAAGAAGGACAGCATGATCATCACCCCATCTAGCAGTTCTAGAATTGTGGTGGAGAAGGATGGGTCCCTCCTCATCAGCCAGACATGGTCAGGTGACATTGGCGACTACACTTGTGAAATTATATCTGAAGGAAGGAATGATTCCAGAATGGCCCGGCTGGAAGTGATGTGAGTTCTGCAATGATCAGTATTAACCAGCTCCTAATGATGTGCATGACTGCACTCAGCTGGCACTCTTCCAAGTGACTGTCACTTAACATGTATAATGCTCACATTGTGCCCCAAGTCAGCGGTCAGAGGCTAGCACGTTATGCTACATAGCCATGTACATTGACAAGGTTTTTTGTTTTTTGTTTTTCTTGTAATTTCAAATCTAGAATGCTTCATCCATGGTGTAAATGGTTTGATTATTGTTTTCCTTTCCTCCATCGATCCCTTTTGTCATATATCCCCCATTGACACCATATCATGATACGCTCTGTTTACTGTATTGCATTTAAGTAACAATAAGTTCATTTTTCCATTTAGTGGCATCAGAGCTTCCGATTGGTGAGAAGCTTCAGGGTCAGCTCACTGAGGTGAAAGTATTCCCCTGAAAGCCAACTAGACTTCAAGTTTAAGTTAGTCCCAGCTGTCTCTCTGTGGGTAAATAGATAGTTTCCATTAAGTCTTTTGAAATCCTGAAAATAGCAAGCAGCTACCTATTACTTCCAATCTAGATCTTCCTGGGGGTCCAGGGAGCCCAGGTGAGAAACCGTTGATATCTTCTACGTCTGCTCTCTCTTTTCTTTAGTTCCCTCTCAATCATGGAGCAGGAAACTGAAATGCCTGCTGACAAACCTTATTTTTCCAACACATATTTATTTGCTTTTTAAATATTGTGCCCTCTCAGATATTCCCTGAGTACTTCTAAAACCTGAAAATAAAGAATCAAAGCTGTCAGGGCAGCAGCAGCTCCAGTGGCAATGCCAGCCCATCCATTCCTGGCTAACATTGACATGCTGGGCCATTTTAAAAAAGCCATTTTGAGAGACTTTTCTTATTGGACTCTGCTCACCTTGATCCAGGAAGGGTTCTATATACAAAAATCATTCCCTAAAAATAGAATTTGAACACTTGAGTACAAGGACCATGTCTAATTTGTCTTTGAATCTCTAGGCTCCAGCCAAGGGAATTAAAAATGAAAAAAGTGCTTGGTAAGTGCTAAGTGCTTGGTCTTCTGTATTTGTTGCGTGCATGCATGAGTGAATGAACAAGCAAACGGCTTTCCACTAGCCTCTATTTGTGGAATTTAAAAGGTTACTGATGTATACCAGCAAATCCATAAATCCCTGTTGTACTTTCAGTACCTGAAAAAAAATCCATTCCATCTTCTAGTCTGTCCCTGTCCAGGGTGATCCCTTGTTCTTTAGATGTTAGTTATCTGTTGGGAGTAAAGGTCATCCTAGTTAGCAGTAGCCCCCATAGCCCTAGAGGATCAGCTGGGTGCCCCAGTGCTGCAGCCAAAAGGCTACCATACGGATAGTTCTTCAGTTTTGTAAATGTGTGTGGGAAGGCCAGGGTCTTTTCACCCCATGCCTTCAGGCATTGGAGCCCGGGCTCTTTCTGCCCTTCCCATGCCCCACAATACTCCATTCAGTGGGCCTCAGCCATCTGCTGACTTTAGGGCTTAGCTTGTGTTTTCTGCTAGCTTCACCTGAAGGGCTCCTGCTCATACATCTTTTAGGATTCAGCTGCAGGATCACTTCCTGCCATTTGGACACTGGGATGCCTCCTGCAGTCTGGCAGTGCTTCCCAGCATCTGGTTGATCCTCCCTCATAGCAATAATCACACTGGGGTGGATGAGTATATCTTCATGGTTCCTTTCCCTCTTGACACAGAAGTGCCTTGATGGCACAGTTTTGCATTTTGACTGCCTTCCATTGGTTGGTATGCAATAGGTACTTAATAACTATATGTTGATTAGTTGGTCAGTTGAATGCATGAATTAATGAATTAATACCTGTATGTTACAGGCCATTGACGAGCCTCCTGCTGATTCGCCTCTTACCTTTGATGCTCACATCCCCCACCCCCGTACCCCCAGCAAACCCATAAGCTCGAGTCAGGTCACTCTATCAAAAACCCAGTCAGTCAGTGCCCACAAGCCTTTGTCTAGCTCTGCTCCTGTTTCTTTCCTCCTTCCTTCCAATATCTCAGGTTGGGATTTTTTGTTTTTTTCATTTTGACACTGTTGGAGGATATGACCAGTGAATTTATATAATCCATTGTGCTTCTCACGTTTTACAAACTACCTTTGAGTACTCTTAGATCATCCATCGTTGCTATCAAATAAATAAGTGTTAGCGGTTCATAAAGACTCTGTCAGCAGAAGCCAAATTGCGTACTTCCAATATAGCACATTCTTTTTAGTCTGCACAATTTTTATGTCCTACTGATTTACATATCTTCCCTACTATTTGCTTATTTGATTTCCTCTAAGTAAAATACATTTTTCAGCAAATGTTGCTGTGTGTATAAAATAATAGGCTTTCTGTAATAGTAAAAGACCCCGTCTCTAAATATAGAAATATTTGCAGATTTATGATTCAAACCAATTTAGGTACAACTGGTTATAGAACTGATTTGGAAGACAGTTGTTCCTTGTAAATTGTTAGTGTAATAAGCACTCTACTCTTCCAAGTCTGAATGAATTGGGAAACTTGTAGGTTCTAGCATGGTATGTCTTTAGATCCAAACAGATCTTGACATCGTAATGACAATAGCAGTGATAATAAAAACCCACGATTGCAGGGCATTTTTTGCTTCTCAGAGAACTTTCAAAGCAGGCTCAGTAACACTTCCATACTTTACTCAGATGATACAATAAGTAAATAAATAAATAAGCAAGAAAAGAATCTCATATTGCATAAGGGACTGTGAGAGGTACTTACGGCTAAATAGTGTCCTTCAAAAAAGCCTGAATGCCTTTTTCTCCCTTGCCTCTCCACTTCAGTTAAAAGCTACATTGTTAAATATAGAAATTAGGAGCATTAGAAAGGAGCTTATCAAAAATAGACCATCCTTTGGCTTGTTCTCATGTATGTTTGATCCACGTTTAGTACTTTTGCACACAACTTCGTCTCTGTTGAAGCCAGGTTGGAATGGTAACCCCTCACACACACGACAGTCCTGGCAGAGCTGTTGGCCAACAGCGATGCCACCTCTGAGCGAGGCTGCACACAAGTCCCTGCTCACCTCTTTCTTACTGATTGTGTGACTGTGGGCAAGTTTTCTCAACTTGTAAACTGGACATAATATCATTTACCTTAAAGGATTATCATAAGGGCTGAATGAACCAGTGTTTGTGAAATCCTGGTGTGGAACCTAGCTGAGGATGAATACTCAATAAATCCTAGCTCTTATTGCTTCCTTACTATCTTATAAAAGAATGCCACTCCTCCTTTCATCAGTGGCACCCCCTGTCTCCAGAGCCAGCCAGTTTCTATCCCCCTTCCCCTATTTTAGTTTTGACCGTGGTCTTACAACATCTGATGTGATGTGTCTGTTTGCAGCTTACTCCTCCATGCCTGGCACAGTGCCAGGTATATAGCAGGTACCCAATAACTCTCTGACTAAGCCTCATTTTACTTACTAAGCTAAAATGGGATGGTGTATTTTGCACTGAGGAAGACTAATTTATGAGGACTCTGCCTTATTCCCCTCCCAGAGAGCAGAGCCTTCTAAAAATCAGAAGCCAGATGGTTCTGTGATGTGTCTTGTAAGTTAACAACACAGGTCATCATTAAATGTTGGTCACCCCTTGTTTTAGTCATGTCTTTTCTCCTAGTTTGCTAATGCCATAAGGGCAAGAGCCAGTTTCTGGGATGACTGTGTATCCCCCAAAGCATCTTACTGTATTGAGCATACCAGAGGGACCAGGCTGCTAAGGCTTTATGGGTTGATTAATTGTTAAATCATTTAAAGACCCAATTAGCATGGCATCTCTCCCCCTGAAATCAGAAGCTAATTCTTACAAGCCTGGAGTACAGAGAAAACCCAATTTATGGAGCTGACTTGAAGGCTCAGATCCTGAGGCAGTGGGAGCGGCTTCTTTCAATAAAACTGCTCTGACAAAGCCGTAATAAGGAGCAAACAATTTAATACCATTTCTCCAGAGTTGTTAAGCTCCCATCGTCTTCATCCTCAGAGTGAAGTCAAAGAAGATGGGTTTGACGAAGTCATCATTTGTGCATTAAAGGGGCAATGCTTTTTATGTAGAAAAAATACTTATCTGATCCTCTTCTGCCAGAGCAATTCCCAGCTACAGCCACAGTTCCACCATCTGCTTTCTCTTGAGTCTTTTTCAACACTGTTTTTCTCACACACACCTCACTCAATCTCCTTCCTGGGTTTTTGTTATTTTTGTTGTTAATTTCTGATATTATTGTGATGTAATTTGCCTAATGGAGATTTTCCCCCATTCCCTTTAAATTACAAAGTGACTCAGCACTAGGCTTGGTTTGCTTTATTTCTGGGATCTCTTTCATTTGTCACCCCGTCTACATATCACTTTCTGTGAGACACTGCTGATCATTTATCTCCTTTCAAAGTTGGCAGAGAAATGCCTAGATGCAATCTATTCCTATTAGATAAGATTTTCTGAAATGGATTCAGAATATATTAAAGCCTCAGTTATTTGTTATTGATGAGTTAGTCAAGGATTTCCCAAAGCTTAATTTTCAGATAACCAAAACTTATCATTTAAAGAAATAGTTAATATTTCCAGTATGTATTAAAAAGTTCTTTGCATTGCTAAACAAGTAATACTGAACACAAGAGATATTATAGAGGGGATTTTCAAGTAGGGAACAGGCTGAAACTAGGAAAAAATCTAAATTTTCTTCCAAGTCTGAGTCCTGTGATGTGTGTAAAAATCACATTTTGCACTGGGCCATCACACTTGAGCCAAGGAAGTGGACGTTGTTGGGCAGTGGTGAGTGAGGGCTCCTCCCTTCTCTGTGCATCACAGACAGTGATGTCCTTGGGCAGTGCTGGACCGGGAGGTCTCAGTTCCTGTACTAAATGTCTCAAGATTACTTTGCTTTTTAAGTTCTTTTTTTTTTATGTTTCTTTTTTAAAGTCTTTCTTTAAAAACTTTTTTTAAAAAAATCATTTTTAATTCCTTCATCTTGGGTTCTTGGTGACCATTTTTGCTGTTCAGTATACCTACTTCTAGCAGACCCAGTTGCCTTCTCGGTTACTTTTGATCTATGAGGAGGGAAATTAGAAACCACACTAACTACAAATCACATTTTAGGTGAGAGTGAACAAGCTCTGAAAGAGGGACAGAGGGACAGGCATAAGCATATTCCAGGGACTTTATGAGCTAGCATCCAGATGGTAGCAGTTGCTCAGTTAGTGTCCTCCCCATAAGTGAGTGTGACTGGACCACAGTCTGCAAAACCCTCCAGCCCCGATCAGGAGGCTGTCCACTCACTTTTAAGACTGGTCGTTTCTATGTAAACCTTCATCTTAGGCTATGAGAAGCATGGTCCAAAGTCAAATGTAAGAATCCCAGGTTTTCCCCAGTGTGGGAAAGATATACTTTTAGCATTTAGAATTGGACCAAATATAACCCACTGAACGTAAGGAAATCTGTGTAAAGACAAGGTAGCTTCTTAGGAGACACAGGTCTAACATTCCTATTGCTTGGTAGGAGCCTATCCATACCATATATCATGGTCAGTCAGGATAGGAATGTCCATTTAGTGAGGTTTGTCCTGAGCCAGCTGTGTGCACCCCTTCCACCGCCTTCCTTTGACCCATGATGTGTGTCAGCCACAGCTGCCTGGCTCCATAGTATGTCCCTCCTCCTGACTATTACAAAGCATCATCTGATATTTTGTCCAATCTCTCAGGACCATTTCCAATGAGCTGCCCTTGGGGTCCCAGTGCCAGCCCTAGAAAGTCGATGTCAAAAAGATATCCCAGAAATTTTGAACATGGGCTACTTCGTGGTCTCTCTGTTCAGGCACACCACAACTTCCCCTGGCCCTGCCAAGCTCTCTTACCTTGCCTTCCTCCAAGACCCTGTTTAAACCCTGCAGTCCTACTACCCTCATCATTGCCCCTAAACCTCCCACTAGTCTTATGCACAACCACAGCAGGCAATTCACCGTCTTTACCCTACCCTTAGCTTATGGTCCTCCCCAGCCCTGGGACACCGTTCCTTCCCTCTCCACTCACCCAACCCTTCCCCAGCCATACTATCCCCAACTCCTCCACTAGAATGCCCCTTCTGTAGCCCAGTTCTACATTCCAGCCCATTCCATGGCCCAAGATCTCAGGTGCCTTGTGTTGTCGCAGCCTGTGCAGGTCCTCATGCTCCTTCTTAGTTGGTCAACTCTGGGAGGGCAGGACTGTGGTGGCTGCTCCCTTTGTTACCTCACACCTAGCATGGAGCACCAGGCTTGGGGGATGTTCATTTGCTCATCCATCCACTCCTTTGTGGGTTGAGTTATCCATGCATGCCACATTTTACTGCAGGCCCACTCAGTGCCAGGCATTTGTGATGCAGAGATCAAGGACAACAGTGTCCACATTAGAGTCGGGGAGGCAAATCCATAAACAAACAGGATGCAGGATGCAGCGGATATTTGCTTCTGTAGGGCTTCAAAACTGAAAAAAAGTTGAACTGGAAAATTTACAAATTGCAATGGCAGCCAAGAGGTAGAAGTGATTCATTCTGCTCAAGAATTAAACAGGTGTGAGTGGGAGGATCAGAAAGTCTTCCCAGAGGAAGGGCTAAGCCTTTGAGGCTGATCTGGATTTTCTGATATGGTGTGGCACTACAGACAATAGGACATCTCACGCAAATGCACAAAGGTCATGACATGGCTTGACTCAGGGTGCTGCTAGTCACTCCTTATGGCCAAGATATTTGAGGCTTTCAGGGGAGTGCCTAGTGTGGGCGTAGGGGATAAGGAGTGTGGGAAAGAGTTATGGAGGGTGCAGGAGGGGAGTGGCATGAATGGCTCAGGGTGGAGGGTTCCCAATGCTGGCCATGGAACCATGGAAACCATTGGGAAAATTGGTAATGACTGGACTGAGGGCTGGTCTGTGGCCATGAAGTAGAAGGGTTGGTTTTATGGGCATTTCTAAGGTGCAGTAGGTGAGATTTAGTGACTAATCAGATGTAGAGGGGCAGAGAATGGATGGGAGTAGAGACTGTTGGGTGCAACCATTGACTGAAAAGAAGGATGAGCAAATAAAAGCACTAGTTTGGGTGGAAAATATGATTCATGATTCATTGTCAACCCCCAGTAATATGATTGGAATGTGTAATTGGAATTTTTTCTTGTTTTGTTGTAAAATGCCACTTATGATCAGAATATCTGAGACTGGGTAATTTATAAAGAAAATGAAATTTATTGCTTATAGTTTCTGAGGCTAGGAAGTCCAAAGTCCATCTGGTGCTGGCGACAGTGACCCCAGGAACTCACATTACAAGGTGGTGGAAGCAGAGAGAGCAAGAGAGACAGACTCTCCTCTTCTTTTAAAGTCCTCAGAACCACACCCCTGACCACCTTTTTTATCCATTCACTACTGCAGGGTCCTACAATCCAATCCTCCTCAAGGCCCCACCTTTCAATTACCATAATAGGATCTCCCACCCTCTTAACAGTGACAGTGGGGGTCAAGTTTCTAATACATAAAACTTAGGGGACACAGTTCAAGTTTCAATGGGTTTTGGGGACATAATTCAATCCACTACACTTATCATGTCTTTTGGGGCGCTTGCGTGTGTGCTACATCTGCTTCTGGAGCTGCACGCATATCTCTCCTCCTGACCTGGAAGAGAGACCGTGGTGGCCAGCAGGGAGTCTCTTTGAGCACTAGCTGTGTCCACACATAGAAAATGACCTAAAACACAATCTACCTCTGTTAGTCTTCTAAGTTCATATTCCTCATTTTAGAAAATCTTCCATGTTAGGGAGCATCTTTACAATGCAATTCTGACAGTGATTACCTGGAATTAGCACAGTTGCCAACAAGACTGCCCTCACTTCAGGCACTAGCCACAAGCTCCAGGGCTTCCAAGTCACCCACACTTATGACCAGCTGGCTAAAATTTGGAGTTTCCCACTATACCCTTAGGTTCATATTCCTTCAGGAAAGTGCTATACTTATGATTGCAGTATTATTATAAAGATTAGAAATCAGTACCATACAAATGAAGAGATGCATAGGGCAAGGTCTGGAAGGGTCCCAGACACAAAGGTTCTTGTGTCCTCAGGATGCATCACTCTCCCAGCACGTAATTGTGCAGTTACCAACCAGGGAAGCTCAACTAAGCTTCAGTGTCCAGGGTTCTTACCGGGGTTTCATTAAGTAGGAAAGACTGATTGAATCATTAGGTACATGATTGAAGTAAATCTCTAGCCCTGATATCACTGGCTCAAAGCCCCAACCCTCTAATCACAGGGTTGGTTTTTTCCTGCATGGCCGGACCCCATCCTGGAACTACCTAGGGGCCCACCATGAGTCACCTCATAAGATTAAACTCGGGAGTGTTCTGAGAGGCCCACTGTGAATGACAAAGCCAGTTCTATGACTCAAGAAATTCCAGCGGTTTAGAAGCTCCATTCCAGACCAGATACATTCTTTATTATACAAAAGTCTTATTTAAATATATCTATCCAAGCTTATTCTTAGGTTGTTTTCAGGTGGGACTATTTCAACAACTTTTATTTGGTTTCAGACAAGACCAATTCAGATTAGGGGGCAAAGCATAGGAAATGGGGCTTGGGAAAAGTAATAGATATTCTTATCCTGGTATTTCCTTCATATTATTTTGTATTAGAAATTTAATGGAGAACTCAAATAGAAATAATAGTGCCTTTCCTGATTTACAACTTAATTCACTATTAAAGAGAAAAGAAGATAGCATTTCAGGCTCAAGTTTATTCTTTATCATACTAATATACAATGTACTTGCAGTCTACATTAGAAATATTAGTTTGTTTATAAATGATGTACATGGGTTAGGGAGAGCTATGTTTCTTAGTTAGCTGAAAGCACAGAACAGCTTAATAAATTTCAGAGTATAATAAGTACATTTTTAAAATTAAAGATATCAAGTATAATTATGGCTTTTTGTTCTGACCTATGTGGTTCAGCAGTAATTGGTGTCTAAGAGACACCGAAAACTAGTTAGTTGGTGAAACAGGTCACACTCAGAATCCCCGTTTTCCGGCACTGCCTGGAAACATTTATAGAAGGGGCAGCCATCCAGAATAGCCACAAAAGAGGGTTCTGCTCCCAGATTCATGAGATGTAAAGGTTAAATACCGGACTTGGGCAGCTTATGATTTTAAGGTTGCAGACCTGTAATTGGAAGAAACTATGCAGAAGGGTTTCGTGTCTTTGTTACCAGTAAATCCCAGTAAAAACCTTTTATAACTGACTTCTTTTTAGGACTTATTTGCTGTAATTGCATTTCCATTTTATAACCTTGATGATGTAGTGTTTTCACCACGTTTCCTTTTAAAAGCTTCCCCCAAATCCCCATTATCCAATAGAAGACAGAATGACAGTATAACCTCATGCTGTCAATAAATGAGGCTACTGTGTTGTCGATGAATATATATGGGCATTTTCACTAGTAACTTCAAATGGCTAGTGTTGGAAACGTTCATATGAAATCATATTTACCAGGCCTTTTCCCCTTTATACAGTTTACTAGTTTACTGCATTTGCATTACCAGCTTCTAGCTGTAGAAACAAATTTACTAAGTTTTCTCAATTAACAATAGGCTGTGTAAAACTCTGCACACACACCCCTACCACCACCATTTAAGTTACAGTGTTGTTAGTTATTTCAGTACCTACCATAGGGATTAAATCAAACCATGTTTGGAAAACAAAATAACATTGTGAATAGTAAAGTTGGGTTTTGTTTGTTCTTTTTTATGAGGAGTAGTATTTGTGTTTGGGGCATATCTTAGGTTTTTCATTTTCAAAACGTTATGCACCAGGACTATTCAATGTAAGAGCCCAATCTACCCACCAATTCTGATATGCATTTTCTTCTTTTTCCTTTTCATTCCTTTTTATCCAAGTGAACTTCCTCATGCACCTCAGAATCTCCTGGCTAGCCTGAATTCTTCCCACAGCCACACCGTGATGCTCTCTTGGGTTCGGCCCTTTGATGGAAACAGCCCTGTTCTTTATTACATTGTGGAGCTGTCTGAAAACAGTAAGTAGCAAAACGAAACTGTTGCCAAGGACAGTAATCAGATTTCTTTGTGTGTTTTTAATGTCCTTAACCTTTACTTCTGGCTCAGACCCAAAACAAGTAGTAAAATGTTATGATGCTTATGGGGTTTCAAACAAAAAAACACAGCTCTCACTTGAGGAAAGAGAAAAGGCAATTGGGGCCTGGGAGAAGGAAGAGAAGAGATAGTTAGAGGAGCTCTGTAAGAGCATGGACTTGGGGCCAGTGAATGCCCAGCAGAATGGCTGTGCCTACCAGGCTGCCCTGAGCAAGGGTACCCCAGGACAGCATCATCCCTAGGGTGAATTTTGAAATGGGTTAATGATGCCTCCCTCCTGGGGCTAATTAGAGAGTTAACAACAATAGCAATAACAGTTCACATCTTTGGAATGTTTTCTGGGGCAGAGACGTGGAGCTAAGTATTCAGTAGATCTTTCCTTCCATTCCTCAACCTCTCAGCAGTGTTTACACCACCCTTCGAGTCCTCCTTCATTAAACATCCTCCCTTCCTGGATTGCCCAGCAGCCTTGGCTTTCCTCCAGCCTCCCGGGCCATTCTTCCCACCTCTTCTCACCAGCCAGATGGTGTGTTCCATGGTGTTCACCTGCTCACACCTCTCAGCTCTCCCTGGAATCTCTTCCTAGGAAATCTCATGCATGCCATGATTTGAAGTAGCAACTGTTCCTTCATGAGTCACACATCTCTATTATTAACACAGCCCTCCAGGATCATGTAGAAAACCCAAAGACTTGATCTCTCTATCTGGTTATTTCACAGACATCTCAAGCTTAACTTCTTTAAACTGCATCTTTTAATTTTTTTTAACCCTAACCCTGTTCTCACCTCATGACCACAGCCATTCTAATCTCAGTTACCATCACCCTCCATTTCTGTATTACTCAAGCTGGAAGCCTAGGACTCGCCCTCGGTTCCTTTTCCCTCCACGCTTCCCTTAGCGCCACATCCACTGCATCAGCCTGTGTTCTAAGAAACAGCTGGAATTTTCTCCCTCCAACCACCGTTATCTTTTACCAGGACCATTGCAACAATCTTCCAACTAGCTCCTCTTCCACTCTTGTCTCTTCCATACCATTCTCTACTCAAGCAGCAATACTGATCTTAAAATGTAATTGGACCAGATTACCCCCATGTAAACCCTGCATGTAGGATGAAACCCAAACTGTACAGGTTCCTGTGCAGCCTCAGCTAATGGCAGGTTACTCTGCTCTTTGGTGAGCGTGTGCCAACCACACTTGTTTCCTTTTGACTCCTGAATGGACCAAGTTTGCCATCTCAGAGCCTGTTCTCTTACCTGGAATGCTCACAGGGCGAGATAGTTATCCTTCATGATTACCCATTACCTCCCCAAAGAAGCTCTCCAGCATGTCAGCTCAATTTAACCTTTCAATACCTAAGCTGGAGTCCTTCCTTTATTATCTCATCGTTTATTCTAGACTCCTTCCCTGGGCCTCCGCCATGGCAGAGCTGGCCAGACCACAAGTAGCTTGGCCTTTACGGTGGTCAGCTTCATTTGGCCTGTGGTTTGTTTTATGATGACACTTGTATTCTAAATGTGTCCTTGATTTCAGGACAGCTAGGAATGCTTTCTCAATGTACCCTCCACTGAAACCCAACTCTGCTTGGTGAAACTCCACATGCATTTTTGGCACTGCTCCCGTTCATAGGCAGAAACGTCCTACAGTTCTGCTACAGCTCTGCCCAAGCTCAGTGCCAACCTGTACACACTTCCTATAATTACTGACACAACTAACTTTATTTCTCCTAATTATCTTTTATACCTCCTTTCCCTCTCATATGATAGATTTCCCTACTGATGATAATACTGCTCATAGCACAGCAGACGCTGTTTGATTTTCATTTTATAGCTAAGGAGATGGATGTGTAGAGAGTGGAAGTCAGGGGCCCAAGGTCACACAGCTAGTAATGGGTGAAGAAGTGATTCTCCCCAGGCTGTCTGACTCCGGAGCCTGTGCTCTTCTTGGATGTCAGTAGCTACAGAGAAGTTTCCGGGAGAAGAGTCTTCCCTTTTGCACTTCAGTGGGGGCTTTGTGGTGAATGCCAACTTAGGATGGCAAGCCGCACCCGGGTTTCAGTCTGTGTGGAGATTCAAGGAACCTGCTCTGTGAAGCTGAAGAGCCTTTATTTGAATTGGGTACCACCCAGACCAGTTCAGTGAGGGAAGTCCCAAAGGCAGTATTTTATTTCCATTTCTTGAGTTGCTGAGTTTTCACTCTTGGCTACAACAGCTTCAGCCTTGAGCACCATATCAGCCAGGTGCCAGAGTCCAGGCCCTTCTCCCCCTTTCTTGTGAGCATCTCTCACTACTGATCTGTCCTCTTTCCTCCAAGAGAGAGTAAGATGTGATGGAACCCCATCTACCTACGGACATCCATCTTAGTTATAGCACAAGAGCTCTGATCAAAGAGGGAAGGGACTGGCATTGCTTATTAAAATAACCTTTGTGAGAAGATAATGTTTTCCTGAGGATGTGGCCTGTAGGTAGAATAGTACTTGATGATGATATGTATGGAGAGAATGTGACAGGAGCAGAGATCTTGTCATCAGAATTCTGAAGAATATCTGTTGTAAAGACAATCTCCATTGGGTATTCATCCCCTTGAGACTGAGGGCTGTGTTTTATTCCCCTTTGTGTCCTAGTCCCTAGCATTTAGTAGGTACTTGACAAATCAACTGAAGTGAATCTCTCTAGTAGATTCCCCTCGTAATGGACTCAAAATTATAGTCATAGACCATCTTCCAAAAGGAAAGTGTTCTATCTTCCCAGTTTACATAACATAAGGCATTGTTTCACAAAGCCATAGCAACTATTTTCTCAGCTAATTGCATGATTGGTTCCTCGGTCTTGCCTAAATGTGAAGCAACTTGTATGTGCAGCCATACGTCCGTCCACTCACTCATCCATCCATCCATGCAAAAATAAATTTTGATTGGGCATCTGCTCTATACCAGGCACTCTGCTGGGTACTGGGATGCAGAGATGAAATGATTAGTCTGAACTATGAAGAGCAAGGAGACAGTCAGACACATTAATACATCCCTCACATAATGTGCTCCCGCCAAGGTATCTGCAAAGTGCTGTGGGACCACTGTAAGAGAGTGACTGGATGGGAGATAAATCGGAGAAAATCTTCAAAGGGGAAATGCCATGAAACTTGAGCCAGATAGAGAACAAGGGGGACAGCATCAGCAAAGGCCCCTGAGTGCCAGATCTCGAGGCATGTTCAGGAGCAGCTAGTTGTCAAATGTGACTCAAGAAATTACTGGTTGTTGTGTGACAGTGTCTGCCTGGGAAGATTCTTCCTCATTCTTAATGGCCCAGCTTAAATACACTTCTCCTCCGTATCTTTTCCTGACCCACAACCCCATCATGCACTGGCAGAATTAATTTTTCTCTCCTTAGGGTTCGCATACCAAATTATATATTCCCTTTTGAGTATTTAGTAGATTGTATAATAGTTACTGGTTTATATGTCTGTCTTCTGGCAAGACCATGAACTCCTTAGGCATAGGCAGGGTACAAGTATCACTACTCTTTTTACCTATGTTATCCAACAGAGTGCCTGGCACTTATTGAACAAACTGTGTGGGTGTCCAGTTGCTCCATTTCCCTGAGAAAGTGACAGCATGATTAGTCTTTCATTAGCCTCTGGCTCTCTGTACTGGACCAGTCTCGTAGCTGCCTGAGATTCCCAACTGTTTTTGCCTCAGAGCCTCTAATGTAGGTATTATTTCATGAAGAATCTAGAGTGGTTGTGTCTTGGCTATCCCTGATTTCAACTGCATAAAATACATCTGTGACCTTGGCTGAAGCAGTGTGTGCTGCTACCAGTTGGTTGGTCACATGTCTTCCTGCCACAGCAAATATGAAGACCGGCACCATCATCTGGGCCAACAATCTGGTTTTTATTTTTATTAGGAATGGATGCCCTTAAGAAATAGTTGAATGTGCTGGCTAATTATAGCCAGAAAGAACAGCTTAGCAGCAAGTACAGTAAAATGGAAATTATATTTGACCTACAGTCAGTGCTATGCAAGTGAACAAGACTAAATAACTATCCAGTAGGTCTTGCTACTTGGGAGACCCTGTGCAGCCAGCGCCTCCTGGCAGGCTGATTGGGATGCCATTCTTCTGAAAACTGTGGATCCTGTTGTGGTTTAGGGGCTGAGACTGCTGCTTCTTAACACCTGCTCTTATGACATTCCTGACACTGCCAAAGGGCCTCTTCAGGTATTTACAGAATAGAACTCTAGAGCTTGAACTGAGCCTTTGTCCATGCACTTGACTAAAGTGGAAACCCTATATGGACAATATGTTTGGCCTTCTACAATCATCCTGTAGTTTGCTGTCTGTGGAGTTTAATGGTTCTCTTGTCCCGGGTGCCTCTTTAGTAAGCCAGAGGCTCAGAAAGGAGCAGCAGTGTCCTAGGGCTTGGTTCAAGGTACCCACCTGTGGTCTGAGGAATGCAGAGGGTCAGGCCAGATAGTGGGTGAAGGAGGCTGGGGGATCCCTCTGTTGAGAGAGCACAGGGATTTTTGATGGTTTGATAGCAAGGACATATAAATAGCCCGAGAATTCTGTTGAACAGTGAAAGCATTTGGCCCATTCTCTAAAATGTTTGTTAGTTATGATCAAGAGTGATCTTCCTTTGAGATTGTTGTGATCACAAGTGGGAAGAATTTCAGGAAAAAATTACGAAAAACTTTGCAGTGTTCCAAATAAAAAAAACTAGATTACTGGCTGTCTTAGCACCCTTCAGTGTTATCTGATTCCTAGGGACCTGCAGTTTTCATTGTCTTTGGGCTATTTTACAACTCCGTAAATTGTAGAAAACTTGTAGTAATGCAAATGATTCTCATCCATGGAAACGCAAATAAATTTTGTCCTATAAAATGTAATTGGTTATTACTCTGCACATATTGACTAGTTTTGCATTTTTTAAAAATTCATTTTAGCATTATCAGTATCTGTGTGTTGTTCGATTTCTTTGATATAGTTGTAACATCTTATAGGTTCCCTCGTAAATTAATGAGTTAACTAAAATCTTTGATACATGTTCATTTTATATTTGTATAGAGACATGATTTTACCTTTTTAAATATTTATTCTTTAACATGAGTGAATCAGCATCATACAGTATCAGAAGTGTAGATGCTCATCTAATGCAAGAGTTGCCACAAGTTTCCATGGTAACCCTGATATTTGGTAGAGGTAATACTAGCTCTCAAACTGAGCCCTTGCATGTTTTCCATGGGCTGGACTAAGGAATCCCACTGCTGAAATAGAATAATGGCAGTCTTTTACCAATTACTAAGAAAAATTAAATCTTTTTCCCGTGATTTTTTTCTAAATCTTTGGCGCCTGCTGCCACATGTCTTCTGGTAAGTTCTTGAAGGTAACAAGAATACTTACATGAAAAACTCAGAATACTTCATCTTATTTAGTTCTACTGTTAGCTTTTTAATAGATATGAGTATTTATAGTTGTGATTTTGTATTATACCTTATAATTTAAATTTAGTTAAAATATAAAATAAATTTGTATTTTTTATTATTAAATTTATATATGTGCATTGATAAAAATTTAGAAATTGTTTAAAGCACAAAGAATAAAAATAATCACAACAGTCCTTTGTATGCTGAAAGCCAGCCTTCCACTCATGCCCTTGGTTTCGCTCCCACTTCCCAAACTCCCCCTGTACTTGGATTCATCATTTAATTTTTCTCGGCCCTCTGTCTGCAAGTTCTCCCTCTCTCCTGGCTTCTTCTACCTTAAAGGAGTGGGCTCTGTTAATTATCTCCACCTCCTAACTTCTCATTCATTCCACCCACTCTTTTCTACTGAAGCCATGTCATACTGTTCCAAAGGATGGATCCAGTGATCACTGCTCAGTCCACATCTCCTTGAATTGCTCTTCATTCAATGCTCTTGATCACTCAATTCCCTCAGAACTCTTGGTTTCTGTGTCTTGGCTTCTGTCTTCCTGTTCATTCTTACCTCTTATTCTCTTATTTCTCTGAATCATCTGAAGACTATTTCCTCTCCTGCCCCTAAAATGTTGGTATTCCTTGGTTTGTCTTTCTTAGTAGACTGGTCTCATCCCATGTGCTTTCCCTAGTGATCTCCATGATTCATGGTTCACCCACATGTTGCAAGTCCCTGATGTGTGTTTCCAACCCCTGAGCCTCAGATTATTGTGACAAAATGTCTTCCAGACATCTACACCTTGATGTCCTATAGGCTTATCAAACTCAAACTGTCTAAAATAGAACTTATCATCTACCCCCAAAGTTGTTCCTCTTCCAAATTAGAAATATAACATCATTCTTGACTCCTTTTCCATTCCCTATCTCCCACAAATAAATTGATACATTCTGTTGTTTTTACATCATAAATTTTTATCTAATCCATTGCCCTCTCCATTTCTACAACCACTGACCCTGACTGGCTACTCACCAGCACACAAATCCATGGATTTGTCCTCCTCAAATTTATCCTTCATTGAGCCACCAGATGGAGCTCTATGGAATACAGACTTGACCAAGTGAACTCTGCTTGAAAGAAACCCTTCAGAGGCTCTGCAGAGAAGATGCCACTGGGGGCATTGGGCAGTGAGGCTCAGATTCTCCCATAATCACCATTGGCTCCCCCAAAGTACTTCTATTTCAAACACAGCCCAAAGACTAGTCCTCAGCCCAACTTCTAACCAGATTGCTAGCCCCAATTTCCTCAAGTTGATTATTTTCAGTGATAATGTGGGTGGATTTGGAATCTGATCAGAGGTTTTTAATATCAAGTTTTACAAAATAATGGGCATTTCTATAGACCTACACGTATTCTGCTCTTCCAGTCTTAATAATATTTCTTTAAGGTTCAAATACTGACACCTCTAGAATTATAAAGTTGATTATATATCACTAGTGAATAATTTTTAACTCTATAACATAATTGAATTTTTGCTTTGAATCCATATGTTTTACACGTACATGTTAGTATATGCTGTGGTCTAAAAGTCTGTGTCCCCCCAACATTCTTATGCTCAAATCCTAACCCCCAAGGTATTGTATTAGGACGTGGGGACTTTGGGAGGTGATTAAATCATGAGACTCTGCCCTCATGATTGGGATTAGTGTCTTTATGAAAGAGGCCTCTGAGAGCTAGCTAGTCCTTTCTGTCATACGAGTTATGGTTAGGAGGCAGGCCCTCACCATACACCAAATTTGTCTTGATCTTGGACATCCCAGCTTCCAGAACTGATGTTTGTTGTTTATCTGCCACCCAATCTGTGATATTTTCGTTATGGCAGCCCGAACTAAGACTGTTTACTTTCACAAGTTCTTGACAGTTATCTATTGCATTCACTCAGTTTCTCAAAAATGTTGGTAAGGAACCATTTTTGATGCCAGTAACCCATCCTTCAACAAATCTTAAAAGTGAGACCCCCCTTCAGCAAAAATAATAACAGCGCTGGTAACAATAATGCTTTGTCCAGCTCACAGATTCTTGCAAAACTCTTTGGGGCAGCCGATACACTTCAATATGAAAATGAAATAGGAAATAGGTAAGTTTCCACTTTTGAAAAATACTGCTAGAAGATGCATGGATAGTGTGTCATGACCCAGACAGACTTAGTACAGAAGATCATTAAATCACACAAGTTTACACTGAAGTTTGGTATTCAGCATGAGTGTGAATCTTTCAAAAGGACTTCTTTTTTTTTTTTTACCAGAAGTGGTATTCTGATTCCATATCTTTCACAAAGCAAAAATTAGGTGGGACTGTAGTGTCGTGGATTTTATTAGATTTGCTGTTCTGATAACATCATATAATGAGGAATTCAGTTCTATAGGCCACCTTTTAGACAGGAGACCTCTGTGAATACAACAATGGATTTTTCAATTCCCAGATTTTTCAGGTTAAATTTTGCTATCAAATCTTTATACCATTCTGTCGGCATTTATATCCAAAACTTACAATTTTTTTTCTTATATTTTGTTTATTCCAAAGAGTCTGTGTAGTTTTGACCATTTCATCCCCAGTAGCTTGTCTGGTATGCAGTGAATGCTGTGGTGACCCCATCTGGATCAGTTCTTCTGGGTGACACACCTGTCCCCAGTGCTGGGCTCATAGCTGTGACCCTCACTGAGAACTGCCTAACCCAAGATGACACCCCTTCCCATGGTTCAGCCTGTGGCTAATGGCTGGCTGCTGTGACCATAGGAAAGCTCAGTCCCCTTTCCTCAATTGAGGACAAGGTGAAGGGACACCTCTACTCCAGAGCTCCCCATAGGATCAACGGAGACCCCAATTGCTGCCATACTGCCAGGCAGCTTCTTCTTGTGCCCAGTCATGACCTTTCCACTTCCTTACAGGTGTCTCTACTGAGCCCCAATAAGCCTTTACTCAACACTCTTCATGCCCAGAGTCTGTGTCCAGGGCAAACAATTGAAAACAGGTATATTTTCTGTACCATAAATAATGTTCTGAGCATTTCTTTTGAGGGATTCACACTTAATGTTGTACACCAAGTTCCATTATTAA
Organism: Cynocephalus volans; assembly: GCF_027409185.1. Taxonomy (NCBI): domain Eukaryota; kingdom Metazoa; phylum Chordata; class Mammalia; order Dermoptera; family Cynocephalidae; genus Cynocephalus; species Cynocephalus volans. Next base: position 143,875,101 of record NC_084467.1, read on the forward strand.
CATCAGTACTCATCAATCTGCAGTGGAAACTTGTTCAATTTAATGATCTCTGAACTAGGTTTGTCCCTAGGTCATTTGACACATCATTCATGCATCTTCTAACAGTACTGTTCAAAAGCCGTACCTTTCCTATTTCCTGTGCTTCACTAGTCCCAAACATGATGCTGACAGTTTCCATGCAGCCTGGCAAAATGAGTGATACCGCAATTGCAGGAGCGATTTTGGCTTTAGCTATTAAATGCAGGGCATTGAAGCTGGCTTCTTGTATTGAATCTGATACAGTTGTAACCAAACTCATATATGCCTGTGATTCTTATTGTGGACCTGCAGACAGTTTTACCAGTTCCAATCTTTTTCTGTGTAAGGTTGATGCTTTTGGGAAAAGTCCTGGCATTATTGCTTCATCTGATTCCTTTTTCGTTAAATACAACATTGAGGCTGAAGAAGGGAGGATTATTGGAAAACGCAAATCTGAATTTGAGATCATCCTTATCATATCAAACTTTTTTTTACTACTCTGACTTAGTGTACCTGATTATTTTCCTTTCCTAAAAAGGTTGTTCATTATGGTGGGAAAATGTGTCTCTATAAATATACAATAGTATTAATAATAGTCACATAAATAATTTTAAAGAATATATATTAAGATATAAAGTATATGGAGTGGACTATAGGACTTAATAACTTCAGAAATCAGCTTTTCAAAAAGTTTTGGTTGCACACGTCTTCAAGAGTGTTTCAAAATAAATCAGGCTGAAAATTCAAAAAATGAAGCATGCTGTAAGCAAATAGGCAATATTGATACGTTTGTTTTTATTTGATTGGACAATTAAAATTCTGTAAAATTCATGAATATAATTATGTCATTTCTGATCCAAAATATTTTGAAATGTCAGTTATTTAAAGCTGTAAAACCCTATAGTCATCTTTACTAAGTTGATTCAATTATGTAGCTTAATATTTTAAAACATTTTTTAAAATTTCTAAAAACAATGATTCATTTTCTTTTTTTTTTTTTAATTTTATTTTGTCGATATACAATGTGGTTGATTATTGTGGCCCATTACCAAAACCTCCCTCCCTCCCTCCTCCCTCCCCTCCCTGGGATGAGTGGATATGGAAAATGTGATACATCTACACGATGGAATGCTACTCAGCTATAAAAACAAATGAAATACTGCCATTTGCAACAACATGGATGGACCTTGAGAGAATGATGTTAAGTGAACCAAGTAAGGCACAGAAAGAGAAATACCACATGTTCTCACTTATTGGGGGGAGCTAAAAATTAATAAATAAATTCACACACACACACACACAAAACCCGGGGGGGGGGAGGGGAAGAAGACATAACAACTACAATTCCTTGAAGCTGATACGATTCATTTTCAAATTTCATCAAAAATCAGATCTTGCTGAATTTATAACCACTAGCCAGGAAGAAAGGAAGAGAATGAAGGAGAAGAAAAGATTTTTAATTGTTTATATTTTATTAGGGAACACCTATTACCAGATAATAGTCATAAACTAATTTATACATGCTTTCTGTATGTGACTAGGTGAAAATACCAGCAAATTAATTGAAAAACAAAAACAAAAATGCACACACTGAACAAATAAACAAAAAAGTTTACAGATGATAAGCAACTTGCAACTTAAAGCTCAGCTTGATAAGAGGGGTCAGAGCAGGTGTTAGAGGAGGTGCTGTGTGGCTAAGTCACTCTAGGCCTGTCTGCAGCAGATGCTGCAGAGATTGTTACTAGATTCAGAAAGTGTAGGGCATACTGGTATATGATGGTACTTTGAAAACTTCATGGAAATATTCACATTATCTTTTAATTCTATTTTTCCATGAACTTTTTGAAGTATACTAATAGTTTCGTTTTTCTTGATAGAGTGTTATTTTTTTAGAACAGTTTTAGGATTATAGCAAAATTGAGTCAAAGGTTCTGAGCTCCCATATACACCCTGCCCCCAACAGGCACAGTCTTTCCCACTACCAGAGTGGTACCTTTGTTACAATCAATGAACCTGCTTTGATGCATCATCACCCAAAGTCCGTAGTTTACATTAGGGTTCACTCCTGGCATTGTACATTCTGTGGGGTTTGACAAACATAATGGCATGTATGGCCCATTATAATATCATACAGAATAGTTTTCTTGCCCTAAAAATCCCCTGTGCTCCACCTATTCATTCCTACTTATCCCTAACCTCTGGCAACCACTGATCTTTTTAAGTATCTCCAGAGTTTGGCCTTTTCCAGAACATTATATAGTTGGAATTACACAATATGTAGCCTTTTCACATTGTCTTTCACTTATTAATATGCAATACGTATGTATAGTTTTCAAATGTAATTCCAACAGTTGTATATCTCTGAATGGCTGTAAGCAGTGGTTTACTGCTATGATACCTATAGACATCAGCATCCCCTGGCCCATATGTAACCCATCCGAGGCACACTGACAGGGCCACTGCACTGTCATGCTTCCTGCATACCCACTCCAAGAAATCCCACCTCCAGGTAAGAGAAACAGCTTCTGTTTTATCCTGGTTGCAGACATTTCCATAACAATTAAATCCCTGGTGTCTAAACTGCTCTGGTTTTTCCTTTCACATGTTATGATTAGGTGCCCGTGAGCACTGGATGCTTCATGACTGAGCTCCTTGTCATTGGCTGTGAGAACTGAGACGTGTTGAATGGGTTCAGGCTATGTCAAATTTAAGACAGAATCTACTCAGGTCTGTGCGGGAAGGGGGAAATTATCTAGTGAAAATGAATTTTTTTTTTTTTTTGAGTAACAAAACCCAGAAAAGAGTATAACACCTGTTACTTTATCAGGGTGCTTCAAGGCTTGCTTTTAAGGACATGGAAAGAACCACACTTTAAATGCTCATTATCTGGGGAAAAAATGTCCCTTGAGGCCTTATTCTGAGCAGCAGGAATCCACAGCTTCCACCTAAACTTGTGAGAAGACCATCCTGAAACCCAACTCTGAGTTTAGGCCTTCGCTTTTCTGCTTTTCTGCCGAGTAGTCCTCTCTCTTATCTCCAAGACTAAATAAGCCCTTGTCTTTTTCTCCACAAGGGGTAGGATTACATAACCCTCAATAATTAAAACTTTTCCAGCCACAAATACTCTTTTATTTGAAACACCGTCAAAAAGGATTTATTGGCTGTAGATCTTTTTCTTGCTTGATGGAATTTCCAATTCCATTGTCCACAAATTTCTGAATTAATAATTAGGAAATTATTCTGATGGCAATAATTAGGAAAAAGAGAAGCTGAGAATCTGGGATTAGAAGAAGGTTGAGGAGAATCAGTGATTTGGGGGGGAATAAAGCCGAGAGTGGTGAAAGAAAGGAATTTGAGGCTTTAGAACCACATCGGTCCTCTGACTTTGGAGAAGCAGAGTGTGTATCAAAGGGTCAGAGTCTGTGGCTTTGATGTGTGGTGGCTCAAGTTGAGTGATTGTTATAGCTCATGACTGCGTAATCCCATGCACTGAGAAGGGAGAGACATTGCCTTCCTAAGTGGGTCAACCGGGGGAGACATTCCTGGGATTTGGTCCTCCAAGACCGTGGTGTGTCCCAGAGAAGCACTGACTTCAGGGTGAAGGACCAGAACCAGGAGCATGACCATCACACTGCAGTGAAGCAAGGCAAAGGTACAGGTGACATCTTTGAAACTGTGTAACAAAGTATAAATTAGTTTAATTATGCAAAATACCGTTGTTTTTTGTATATTATCCATGTAGTCTTATTTTAGAGAATTTAACAACATTTGATGAGAAATTATTATGGGATTCCAGAGTCAGTAATTAAGGCTCATAAAACCCCAGAGCTAAGACTACAAAGAATGTGATACGTTCTTAGAGAATGTGGGTTCTAAGAGAAAAAGTCAGAACATTTTTCAGTCTTTTTCCAGTAGCCTCTAATATTTTTTCTTCTCTTTCCCTTTTTCTCCTTTTCTTCCTTCCTCCTCTTTTCTTTATTTCTTTCAGCAGAGATTGTCCTAGTTATCAATTCCTACATAAAGACTACTGCAAAACTTAGAGGTTTAAAGCAACAGCCATTATATTATATGTCATGATTTTGTGGGTCAGGAATTTGAGCAGGGCTTAGTTAGATGGCCTCTTGTGCCTGGTGGTATAACTCATTCAGTTAGGGTAGGAGGTGGGAAGATGGCTTTATTCACATGTTGGCACCTTGGCAGGATTGACTAGAAGGCTGGGGTCCCCTGGGACTGTTCATTGGTGTACCTGCACATGGCTCTCCGGCATGGTGGTCTCAGGGTCCTTGGACTTCTTACAAGGCCTGTCAGGACTCCCAGAAAGGAATAGAATCTGCTAATTTATTAAGGCCTGGGGAATTCTCTTGGTCCGAATAGTCAGAGTCTGCATTCAAGGGGCCTGGGCATAGACATCCCCACCCAATGGGAAAAGTATCAAAGAATTTGCAGCATGTTTTAAAGGTGTGATTTATTGTGATATAATTTACACATAGTAAAATTCATTTCTTTTAGTATATGGTTCTATAAGTTTTGACAAACATTAACAACCCACATTCACTCTGGTTGAGATGTAGAATATTTCTATCACCTCCAAAATTCCCTTGTGCTGGCCCTTTATACTCGAACCTCTATCTCTGCCTGCTGCCTTTGGCAACCACTGAAGTTTTCTCTTCCTATAATTATGCCTTTTACAGAACACAGTATAAATGGAATAATCCAGTATGTAGTCTTTTGAATCTGGCTCCTTTTCCTTATAAAATGCATTTGAGATTATGTTGTTGGTGTGTATAAGTAGTTTGTTTCTTTTCATTGCAGAGTAGCATTCTGTTCCGTGGATGTACCAGTTTGTTTCCCCATCCACCAATTGAGGAGCATTTGGGATGTTTGCAGTTTGGGGTGATTATTAAAGCTGCTATAAACATTGCATACAGATTTTTATGTGAATTTCTTCTGCACAAATATCTAGGAGCAGGATTGCCGGGTCGTATGGCTAGTGCATGTTTAACTTTGGACTTCGCAACTTTTACCAAGTGGTTGCACCAGTTTGCATTCCCATCTAAAAGTATGAGAGCTTCGGTTGCTTCACATCTTCACTAATATTTAGTTGTTGTTGTTTATTATTTATCTTAGCCCTTCTAGTAGATATGTAGTAGCATCACTTCATGATTTTAATTTACCTGATGGCCATTGAGGTTGAGGATCTTTTCATATGCTTATTTTCCATCATTCTATTTTCTTTGTGAAGTAACTATCTGATTCTTTTTGCCCATATTTTGAGTTTTTGGCTTTCTTATTATTGGATTTTTAAGTTTTTTATATATATTGTCAATAAGAGTTCTTTATCAGATATATGTCTTACAAATGTTGTCTCCCAATCTGTAGCCTGTTATTTAATTTTCTTAACAGGAGTCTATCATAGAGCAGAAGTTTTCTGTTTCAATGAAGTAAGATTTATCAATATTTTTTCTTTTATGAATTATGTCCTTGAGATTGTATCTGAGAAATTTTTGCCTAACCTAATGTCACAACTATTTTTCCTAGAAGTTTTATAATTATAGGTTTATGTTTAAGCCTCTGATCTATTTTGAGTTAGTTTTCGTACATGGCATGAGGTATGGATCCACACTTTATTTTATTTTTTGAGTATGGGTGTCTAACTTTTTCAGCCCCATTTATTGGAAAGACTGTCTTTTCTTTGTGCTTTTATCAAAAATCAATTGATATAATTGGGAGTAATTTCTGAACTCTTTATTCTGTCATTGATCAATGTGTTCATTCTTTCTCCAGTAACATTCTGTTTTAATTACTGTAGATTTATAGTTAGTCTTGAAATCATGTAGTGAAGGTTGTCCAATTTTTTTCAAAATTGTCTTGGCTATTCTAATTGCTTTTCCATATAAAATTTAAAATCACCTTTTCAATTTCAAAAAAAAATATGTAGCTGCAATTCTTGTTGGTACTGCATTTACTATATAGATTAGTTTGGAGAAAATTGACCTCTTTACTGTGCTATCTTCCAATCCATTAATAAGATATAACTCTCCATTTACTCAGGTCTTTTATTTCTTTCATGTTTTAATGTTTGGCAGTTTTCGGCATACAGAACTTGCACATCATTTGCTTATGTCTCTTTTATGTTTTCATTGCTATTTTAAAGGTACTGACTCTAATTTCAATTTCCGATTGTTTATTGCTCATGTTCAGAAATATAATTGATTTTTGTATTTTGATCTGGTATCCTTGATCTTGCTAACCTCAGTTCTAAGAGCTTTCATTTTGTTGACTCTTAGGAATTTTCTACATAGACAAACTTACTGTTTGTGAATAGAGACAGCCTTTTCAGTCTGCATGGCTTTTTTCTTTTTTCTTTTTCCTTGTATGGCTTAGACTTCCAGAATAGGAATGGTGAGAAAGTCATCTTTGCCTTTTCCTGATCATAGGGGGAAAGCACTGTCTTTCATCTTAAATAAAATATTAGTTGTAGGTGTTTTATAGATGCCCTTTATCAAGTGCAGAAAGTTCCTTTAAATTCCTACTTTGCTGAGAGGTGTTTTGTTTTGTTTTGTTTTTAAATCATGATTGGATGTTAAATTTCATCAAATGCTTTTTCTAATTCTATTAAGATAATCATATGTTTTTTTATTTATTCTGTTGATACGGTGAGTTACCTTGATTGATATTCAGATTTTAAGTCCCACTTGATCAGAATAGACAATGATTTTTATATATTGGGATTTGATTTTCTTCTGTACGAAATGTATTCTTTTTCTGTGTCTGCAGCTCTGAAAGATTCTATGCTCCCATGCTAGCCCACACTCAGGCTTTAACAATTCATTGAGGATTTCAGCTGAATTTTCCTTACCCATTTGCATGGCATCTTTCTTTCTCTCTTTCATGCTCTGTCACAGGTGAGCCAGCACTCACGCCCCGACTCCTTGGACAGGCCCATTGTTCCCTTCTATTTCTTACTCTTTGGCTGATGTGGAACCTCAGCTTTCTTATAGGCTCAAGAAAAGTTATGATTTTGTAGTATTTTTCAGCTTTTTCTTGTTCTTATGTGGATGTGATGTTCTTTCCAACTTTCTACATCCTCAGTACAGCAATCCCTGTGGCCATTTTTAATCCACAGATTTTGCATGGGTGCCAAGTGGGGAAGTAGGTCAGCTTCCTTGGTGACTTACAGAGGGAGGGACTCAGGGATATCACAGCCATAGTCAACAGCAGATGGGAAAAGAGAGCATGACTTAAAGGAGTAGACTCGAAGGGCTTGGTGAATTTTAAGTTTTTTTAATCTCTGCCTGATGATATTTTCTTTTCAGGAAGAGAGCCATGAAAAATGTAGTAATTTTTAACAGGATGTGTTCTGACCCCGTGTGTTCTGTGCCAGGAGACTTTTGTCTTTGTGTCTTTACCCTGAGCCAAAGGATCCTTCGGGCTTCCGTGTTTCACTTTGGAAACAAGCTTCTAAAGAGCCAGGACCTTCGTTTTCATCTGCAGAAAGTTTGATGGTACAGCCGGTGGGCTAGTCCCTTCTTTGCAGTCCATTGGGGTTACCATCCTTAAAAAGCTAGCCCTGTCATGCCACTATCTTTCAAAAGCATTCAGTTCCCCATTGCTTACCATACAAATTATCAACCACTGTCTTGACATATTAGGCAATCCCCAGAGTGGCCCATCCACCTCCTCGTCCCCTCTCCCCCCATGCCCCACGTGTAGCCATGCTCACCGGGTTCCACCCCTTGTCAGGCTCATTCCTGGCACCATGCTTTTGATCACTCTGTTTTCCCAGCTGAGAATGCAGTTGTCAAGGCCCTTCCCCCTTCAAAGATCCACCCTTTCTTTCAGACACAGTCCAAGTGAAGACATCTGTTCCTTCCCGGGGTAGGATCACTCGCTCTACCCTGGACATTTACTGCTCTGTGGAGTAACTTGCCAGTTTACAATTACATGAGCATCTCCCCTAGAATGTACATTCCTTGAAGGCAGGCCATTTGGCAGGTATACAATTGGATTCAATAGCTGTTCAGTCAAAGAAAGAAACAGTGGAAAATCCAAAAATAATGGTTCCCTCTGTTGACAAAAAGAAATTTAACCTCCAAATGAATAAACAACAATATGCATGGGAGGGGGTGATAGTTTTGTTTTGTTTTGTTTTTTCATATAAAGAATAATTTGGCTTGAAACATAGTGGTATAGAATGGTGGGGGGGGGCAGGTTTCTAGATGGAACCTTGTCTTGGTCTCAAATATTTGGTAATTGGAAAAGAAATTATAGAAAGCTTTTGCTTGTTATCTATCTTGGATCCATAGGAAAGGCTCATCTGTAGAATGAGTAGATGGTCTAGCCCACTTTTATGCCTATGCCTTAAAGAATTCTCCAACAGAAAATGAGAAATAGCCCAATTCTCTTTCTTTGTAATGCCACCGTTAGCTTCCAGGAACATTCATCCTACTTCCCTGCTTTCCATGCCGTAATTGCCTGTGAATCGTGAGTGGCGGCTAAGGGTTTCTTTTTCGTCTCTCCTCTCCACTGCCTACCATTTTGTTTTGCTGTCTTCAATGACTGCCTTGGAACAGTGCCTACTGCACCCCCACAGAACATGCAGACAGAAGCCGTGAATTCCATGACCATTCAGTTCCTGTGGAACCCTCCACCTCAGCAGTTCATCAATGGCATCAACCAGGGATACAAGGTATGTGGCCTTGGTTTAGGGTCTCTGGGAGGCTGTCTTGGTCTGTAATGAACTTGTGATGCAATGAGGAGACGGCCCCCTCTGATTTCATGAAGACCCCATTGCCTCAAGGTGCAGCGTGTCTTGACCTTGGTAGGATCACCATTTATCCAAAGTCTTATCATCAGCTATACTGGCTTAGAAACTCAAACTATTAGTTATCAAGAAGATAGTTCACACATAAGAGAGCAATTTCTTATGAGAAAAGCCATTCATTTACAAATGACCAGTGGGAGACCTATCTCTGTTGACTGGAATCAACATTTGCACAAATCACTTCTACCTGGAAGGGAGTTCTCTCAGAAGAACACAGACTTAGAGCAAAGAGCACCAGACGCACTTGAGGGACATTTCTATCAAGTTAGGATACTTATTCCTCCTACCTTTCTACTTTAGGGAGAGTTCTGTTTAAAGAACTGAGACTGGTTGATTCAGGGTACCTACTCGAACTGAATTAGAGACAGACAAATTCCCACCATCTAACTTCTATTGTCCTTACTTGCCAGAATATGTTGCTTTTGTAGATGTGCTTGGATGCAATTTCCAAAAGTAAAAAAGCTTATCTTACCTTTTAGATCAACTTCTCCAGTTAGATTTGGGAGCCTACCTTCATTTTACTTACGGCATGTTCACTAACCTTCTTTAATGGCAGGTACACTCAGGGAAGATCTTTATAGAGAAGGGATTCCATCTAGTTTGCTTGAATATGTGGTAATCTCAGATTCAGAGAGTATGATTTCCTCAGGCACATGGTTCATTTTTTCCCCTCCACTTGGCTTTACCTACTAAAACACTTGTTTGTCTGCTAGAAAGGCAGATGTAGCCAGAAATTTTCCCTGCCTTTTCTTTTTCCTCAGAGGTATCTAAAGTCAGAGGTTTTTTTGAAAGAAAATCATACTGATCAGCCAAGATGATTTTGCCTTCTTGACTCTCCTGTCAAGTCTTATTGGCGAGACTGTGGTGCTTATTTGATGGCTGAGTTGTCAGTTTGATGTACATAAATACGCGTTGTGTCCTGCAGCATGTCAACTTTCAGAGCTAATTAATCCTAGAAATGTTTGGTGTCAGTGTAATTGAAACTCACACACAAAGAAAATGTTGCCAAGACATTAAAACAACTATTCTGGGAATAGGTATATATAGTTTATTTCTTTAAATTGGTAACCAATCTCCTAAAATCCTTTTCAGGAAACCTAGTGTGTTATAAATCATAAATAATTAAGATTGCTCCTGTTGAATCACGGGCTTCTTTCTGAGTCAGAGTAGGTGCCTATCGGGAAAGATGTTTGTGTTTGTTTCATTATACTGATTCAATTAAATTAACAAATGTTGTCGTCATTATTCCTTACTGTTAAAAAATATATGTTCTGTGACATGTGTAAGTGAAGAAAAGGTGAAAGTGTGAGGGAGTGTCCATTATTCCAATAAGAGTTAAAGTAGATATTCACTTATATATACACGTATAAATATATATATATGAATCTACATATTCATATGCAATAATCTATGATATCTTTTAAATTCAACTTTTTTGAAGTAAGATTATAAGATGTAGGATTTATGGACTTTCTTAATTATGACTTTGCTTTCCTTAAAGACACATTAATTGCAAAATAAAATTCTGATACAGATTTGAGAGTAAAGACATGCAATTAAAAAGGATTTCTTTTTCAACCTGTTTATCCAGCTTCTAGCATGGCCAGCAGATGTCTCTGAGGCTATCACTGTGGTCACCATTGCTCCAGATTTCCATGGAGTCCACCATGGGTATATAACCAACTTGAAGAAGTTTACTGCTTACTTCACATCAGTGCTGTGTTTCGCCACTCCTGGGGATGGGCCTCCAAGCACTCCTCAGCTTGTGTGGACTCACGAAGACAGTGAGTATTCCTTTGCATGTGTCTCATCAACAGCCATAAGTCACCTGTCAAAGAGGAATGCACCACTGTTACTTCCAGAGCTGCGCTAGGGCAGAGATGGATCATGAGGAGCTGCCATATTCTCAGCGTGTTTACAATCTGCTTGCCACAGGGAGAGAAGTTATTGAAAGGTACTAACAATGCTTAGTGGAAAGTGATCCATGGGCTGTGGAAGAAAGCCATGGCTGGAGGAAGGAGCTTCAGGAATGAGAGATGGAGAGTCTAGTCCTGCTGAACTTGCTCTTCACCCAGATTAAGATTCCTATCCCTTCACCTCCTTCCATAATCCCCCGTAATGCCTCCCAGGGCATTCTTCCCTGGAGAGCAACATAGGCCATTTCTCCAGCACCCGAGAGTCCAAACTTTTCTTTTAAAGACTGCACCCCACAGCTGACTTCAACCCTGTCTTTAACCTTTCAATGAGATATTCCACATTTATAGCAACATTCTATCCTAAATAGGATAAACAGGCTTCCCGACTATCAAAAAATGGTGGTTCAGTTAGAAATTTCTAAAAAGGTGACAACTTTCAGTTTCCTCTGATGAGGGGTACATAAAATGTATGACTAAAAAGCAAATGTCACAGCAAAATACACATATTTTTTAAGCACTTGTTGAACATTCACCAAGATAGACCGTATCCTGGGCCATCAAATAAACCTCAACAAATTTAAAAGAACTGAAATAATGCAAAGTGTGTTCTCTGACCCTAATGGAATTAAATTAGAAATCAACAGCAGAAAGACAATAGGAAAACATCCAAACACATGGAAATTAAATTTTAAGTAATGCATGGGTCAAAGAGTAAGTCTCAAAGGAAATTAAAATACATAGAACTAAATGAAAATGAAGTACAGCATATCAAAATATGTGCAATGCAGCCAAAGCAGGGTTGTCTGTTTCACCTTGGTTGAGTTTTGGTAGTTTGTGGAATCCAAGGAATTGATCGTCTAAGAGTTCAGATTTGTCAGTCCTGCTGTTCAGATTGTGAGTGTAAAGTTGTTTACAGTACTCCCTTATTATCTTTCTAATGGCCTCAGGATCATTAGTTATATGCCCTATTTCATTCTTGATATCAGTGATCTGTGTCTTCTTTTTTTTTTTTTTTTGTCATTCTTTCTAGAGGTTCATCAATTTTATTGATTTTTTTTTTAAAAAAACACCTTATTTCATTGATTTTCTCTATTATTTTCTATTTTCAATCTCACTGATTTTTGTTCTTTATTATTATTTCTTTCTTTCTACTTGCTTTAGGTTTATTTTCCCCTCCTTTATCTAATTTTTTGAGGTAGGTGCTTAGACTTGATTTGAAGCCTTTCTCCATTTCCAATGTAAGCATGTAGTGCTACGGTTAGTTACACATCCAGCAGGCCTTCCTTCCCAAAGCTCCAGTGAAGTAAGAACTTGTTGGGGGAGGGGCAGTCAAGAGGAGACAGAATATAAATTTTAAGGCTAGACATTGGCAGCTGGTTCCAGCAGAGCAAGAGGACAGCATATTTGGGCAGGAATCCAGGAAGCAGAGATACTGAGAATATAAAAAGGAGGAAAAAGCTTTCTTTGCTACTCCATCGATCGTAAAAAGAACGAGTCAGTTCAAAAATCCGTCAGAATGTTTTTCTGGAAGCTCACAATTGGGGAAGGATGAGATGGTCTTGACAGCCATTCTATTTTACTGTCTTCCACACGAGAAAAGTGAAATTTGTCAGAGCGTTTGAGCTTATCCATGAAAAGTCTTTTGAAAGTTTCACCCAGATGAGTGTATTTTCTGAGGCTGTTACTATTTTTAAAAAATTACAAGTTGTGTTAGAAGGCAGTGTCCAAGTATCAATTGAGTATTAGGTGTTAAATTCACCCTAAAAATCTGCCCTATGTGCAAGCAAGGCTGGCAGTAGCCAGAACAGGGACTTGCAGGAATGAGGCTTCTCTGCAGGAATCCCACAATCTGACTCTCTTGCAGGACAACCAACACCCTTAACTTCGTGCTCTCCCATTTTAAGCTAAAAAAAAAAAATTGCATTTTTTTAAACTACTAAAAACGATCTCAGTGTGGCATTATCCAGCAGGTTCACTAGGGGAGTCATATGGCACAGAATTTTCAATAGGAATCTGGTGGTGTTCCCTGCCTGGTATGGAATATGTACTTAATTAATACATGTGGGAATGAATGGAGTTCTTGTCTCTTCTCCTTCTCTTTCTTTTCCACCTTTGTCTGCAATTCTGCCTTCAAACCGCCCTTTCTTCCTGTCCTTCCTTCCTGGCTTTGTCCCTTACATTTCTCCTGAATTTGGGTATTGAGAGGAGTAGGCATGGAGGGGGGGGGACATTGTCAGAGAGGCGTAGGGCTCTGAACAGCAGGAGGGGAAGCAGAGCAAATGTGAGCAAACCCGCTGTATTTGCTGGTGAAAGCTGTTTGTCAGGCACCACGCCGCGCCTGCCTTAGCAAATGGTGGAGAACCGTCCTCTTCCCCTCACCCTTCCCCATGCCCCTCACAGCAGCTATGGCTGTAGAGAGACCATGGCAGGCTGGGGGCAAAGAGCAGATCAGGCAGGAAGCGGCATCTATGAGAACATCCTCTTAGCACATTTGCCCCTCAGTCACCTCTAGATTGTGTGGCTCCTCTTTTCCTTCCCAACCACCACAGGTTGGGCTGGCCTGCTGTAGCAGCAGTGAAGTGTTCTAAACCAAGGCAACCTGGAGCACGAGGTCGGGCGTCAGAACCTCCCCTGGATGCCCCGGCTGTTCACCCTGCGGTTGACTTGTTCCCTGTCCTGCTGTCCCTGTGTAACAAGCAGGAGATCTGTCCACATGCTGGACCGAGCTCTGCGCTTTGTGGCCTTGTGTCCTCGAGCACATTGTTTCACTGACCTGGGACTGGGTCTTGGATTTTTTAACTCATGTTTTGACCTCATGGGTGGCAATAATCTAATCTCAGACATGACTTGATATTCTGATCATAGAATGCTTCTGCTGATAACTATTCATAATAATAGCAGCTAATATTCATGGGCCACTTTTATGGTGCCAGGGACATGCTAACACTTTCATGTTTTATTAAATTTTATTTCACAATTACCTTGCAGAATTATTTTTATTTTCCCCATTTCACAGATGAGCAAACTAAGGATTTGAGAGTTTAATTGCATAGCTTGTGAGCAGCGCAGTCAGGTCTTAAACCCAGCTCTGACTCTAGCATGTAACCATAACTCTGCTACTTTACCCTCCCATATTAGCAGGAGGGCCAGAGTGCAAAGAAACTCCAGGAACCCACTTTTGCTAGGACTTTCTCAAGCCACTGCCTGCCCCTCTGGAATCCCTCGGGAGAATGAGTGGGGGGTTGGAGCCTGGAATTCTGGATCAGGTGGGCAGACATTACTCTCTGGGCAAGGTGTGGGCTCGCCCTGCCATTGGGCTTAGGCTTCCTTCTCTGGCCTTCGCCAGGCGCCTTATGGCCCCCACACAAGACAGACACATGGCTGCAAATGCCTGTTGAGGGATGCTCAGTGCAAATGATTGCTTTTCAGGATCCAGCCAGCCTGATTGTTCTAATTAGATTAGATTAAGGAGAAAGACAGAGAATGAGTTGTGTATGAACCTCCTGCTGCCAGTTACTTCAATTCTCTGTGCAGCTGGGATGAAGCAGGTAAAATAATTTATGTTATGATAGCTAGGACAACTTTAACGTCTTGAGTTCCCTTGTCTTTTCTGCATTTCTACTGATTCCTCCTGCAGGTTTCTGCTGGCCCTGGCTCACCACTTCCCTTCCATAGTTACAACCTTCCATATGAATCTGATCAAAAGAGAATAGGGTTATTGTGTTAACAGATGACTATTTTTAATTGGCAGAACCAGGAGCTGTGGGACATCTGAGTTTCACAGAGATTCTGGACACATCTCTCAAGGTCAGCTGGCAGGAGCCCCTGGAGAAAAATGGCATCCCTGTCTTCTGAAAAAGAAAAAAGTAAGTTTGCCCTAACAAAAAGAGGCAGATATGTCTTCAAAGAAAACTGCTGACAGAGTGGACCTGTGCCTGTGGCCTTCTTGAGGATAACTGAAATGTCTTCCTGGCCATGTGGCAGGACTGTGCCACTGAAAGCCAGCCTGATTAGGGGGCATTTTGCTGCATAGGCACCAGCCTGAGAGTTCGGAGATTTATTCTCCCTGCAATATATTAATGAATCTTGAAAGTCCCTTTGATTAATGAGGATCAGTTGTTTGATGACATATTTGTTCACATGCATTTATCTCACTTAATTCTTGTCTTCACTTAAACATGGTAAGGTAAATATTGATATTATGTCCATTTTACAGATGAGGAAATTGAGGCTCAGAGAGGGTAGGTGATCTTTCCTTTATTCAGTAAATATGCATTGAATGCCTACTATGTGCAGACACCGAAAATGCTGCCAATAGGGCAGTGACCACAATCCTTACATGCTAGTGTCTTGGCTCTTGTCCCACAGCTGTGAGTGGCAAGGCCAGGACAAAATCTGGGTGTCCTGACTCCAAATCTCACATTCTGTCCTATCCCCACAGTGTCTTCTGGTGAGAAACCAAGGATTAAGAGAGGCAGGTGGAGACAGAAACCCTGCCTCGGTGGAAGTTTTGTGTGTGGCTGCCCTTTAGCAGTGAAACTCCTCACAGTTTAAAGTGTCTATGGGGGAAAGAGCTCACCTTTTCTGGGGTTTTCAATGATTTTATATTACAGAAGAGGTTTCTGAAAAGTCTTTCAAATTAAAGCTTAATTTATGTCTTGGTCTGAAAAGAAAAATTCTTGGTTTGATAAAACCAGCATAGGCTTTAGCCTCAGATGAAGTTGGAAGTGGAAGCCTCTGTTCCACTTATATTAGTCACTGTGGGAGCCTCAACTTACCTCTCAGACCTTAGTTTTAACTGTGGGCATTGTAACCCCCTCATGGGGCTGTTGGGAGGATTAATTGAGCAAGTTGTATTAATTAATGAGGCTGGCCCACTACCAGGCCAGAGCGGCTCGGCCACCAGCGGGAGTCCCTTTCCTTTTAGTAAACATTACATGAAATTTCAAGCAAGCCACTTCTTATTGCCTGGTCACCCATGGACTGGGCACACATGTCAGCACTATTTAGGGACTTTACCTATGGCATTTCATGTTCTAGCAAGGGCTCCTACCTGGATAGTTTACAATTGGTTTCTGGCGGCCCCTGACTTCTGAAACCTTTACAAAAAAGTTTCTGATGGCCCCTGACTTCTGGATGAGTTGTTTGTCCTTGCACTAGTGAGTCATTTTGGAGCTAGAGCTTTATTGTCACACACTTGGTGGTTATGTTCTCAGACCGCACACGGTAGCCAATGTGATTCCTTGAGTGCTTATAGTTCTGTGAAGCAAACTCATGCTCTCTGGTTGTATCCAAGGAGCCTGTGCAGGGCATGTGCTGCATGGAGACCAAGAATGGATGGTTGGTCCTTGCTGCCTGATTACAGTGTTGACGAGCTCCTCCCTCCCATCACCAGTGCCCTGGACAGTGGCAGCAGTGACGACCCTGGGAACTTTGCAAGCACCTTAGCATTGCGGATCCTGTGTCACTTTCTCAGCAACCGCTCGAGGTGTGTCTTACAACCCATCTTGGCAATGATGAGACTGAACTCAGGTGGTAATATCCCACGATCACACCGCCCGCAGGAGACCGAGCCAGCACAGGGACTGGGTGTCCGCATTCTCTCCTCCACCTCATCAATGTGGCAGATGGGGCATGAACTGGGCTCCTAACACCACACCAGAGGATCCTCGTCTTCCCCCATCCACAGCTCTCTTAGTGTCTCAGCAAGTTTCTCAAAGCACCCCAAGGCCAAAGAAATACCTAACAGTTCTGTTTATTAAGTAATGAGGGCCAAACAACTTAAGTACTTATGTGGTAACAACTTAATAGCCATTTAAAAAATAATACAAATTAATTGAAAGAAAACAATTTGCATTTCCTTCCTCAGTAGCCGCTGTTAGTTCCTAACAGGGTGTATCACCCGCGGGGCACTGCCCGGCTTCTCAAACCTTGGAACTAGGTTGGACCCTGCCCCCTTCATTTCCTGGTCCGTGCTGGTTTTCACATGGTACTTGTTTTCTTATCACAGCAAACACCAAAAACTCTGCAAAGTTAGGATGCATCCAAAGGCATGTGGTAGGCTCTGATCTTGAACCTGTGAACTCCCTCCTGCTGGATGCTCACATGGTGTCTGACAGGCATCGAGCATCCGTGCGTTTCCCTGCGGTGCTCCTGGGAGGTCACTGCAGTGTCCTGGGCACCTCAGGGCTCAGTCTAGGAACTCTGTTTATACACTGAACTTCTCCATTCTCTCCCATTACGCAGCAAACCTGGCACCAACCCCACAACTATGAATCTGTGAAATGTTCTGTAATCATCTGTGTCAACTAGATCCCCAGATAGAATAGTGTACTTAGATCACATCACACGAGGGCACCGTTGAGCAGATACCACCTCTAGCCCTAACTTCTAAAGAGTAAATTTATGAATCTGGCTCTGCCTTCAAGAAGCTTATGTTTAGAAACACCCACTTTAAACAATGTCATAACTCCAGCACTAGGAAAAAGTCACTATTGAAATTGGAATGAACCCCCCTGATCTGTTGTTCATTCTCAAGTCTTCTTAGCATAGGATTGCAAGTTCCAAATATGTAAAAAACAAATGACAAACAAAACAAAAAACCTTCCATTGCCTGGAGTAGAAGGAATTAAAGAAAGGGAGGGGGTGAGGCAGAAGAGGAACGTTATAGATAGCAGGAACTTAGTTTAGTTTAATATGGCTTTAAACCATAAACGGAAGGATAAACAAACTGGGGGGGGGAGTGGAATAAAAAAGCTTAGCGGGAGGCTACGATTTGGAAGAAAAAGACATTCCAGCTCAGTCCCCCAGGGACAAATTTCACGGACTGAATTAGAGCTATACTTACCGTTGATTTTGGAACTGGGACTGCACGTGTGAGAGCAGTGGATAAATTGTATCTGCCCAGTTGGCTTTTGAGCTCCATAGCCTGTCGTGTGTTAGAAATCTGACTAAGACTCCTCGGTAGACAGCTTTGACACAGAAGGTCATCCCTTTTTACAGATATGAACATTTAGTCCCTGCCCTGCCCTTTCTGAACACACCGCATACCCCGTTCTTGTTATAAAGCTTAGAGGAAATCCTCGGGCATAGTCATTAGAGTTGAGCCAACATTTCATGGCGAAGTGGTGGTTGCCAGTATAGTATTTACAATTTATGATTATCTGTTTCACTAGCTAATAGGGCTTAATGAACTCATTTTTGTATTTTATTTAAACAAATATCTGTAGTTCCAAGCAACCGTCTATTGTTTATCGTAGAAATTGACCTTTGAAGCTCAGGTTTTTCAGAGTTGGATTCAGCCGGTGCCTGCCCCCCACCGAGGCCTGATTGGAAGTGACTGTGCTGCAGTGGGCAGCAAAGGTCTAGGTCAGAGCTCCAGGTAGACTCTGCTTTTTCCTCCTAGGGTGGCCACATTATCCCCATCTCTCTGTGTCTGGTCTGTGCTTTTTCCATGCCTGCCCACACTATGAAACATACACTGTGTCACTAGAAACTGTGAGGGATGCTGCAGCCCTGTCTTTGAGAAATGCTATAGAAGAAGAGGTCCTACAGGAGGTGAGATGGGACGGTTATTGTTTCATCAGCCAGTGACACCTGCCCTCAGTGGAGCTCCGCCGGCACTCGATGCTCTGCCCTGACACTTTTCACCCCCTAATACATGTGGATTTCCAGTGAAACATGCCGGCAGCATCAGGAAGGTCTATTTTGTGCTGAGAGTAGAGTAATTTATCAAGTACAGCAAAAGAAAAACTGTTTGCAGACAAAACTGGCCTCCAAAAGCCAATTTCAGGAAAGGTTGACGTGGCACCGCTATCCTTTCGAAGACCTCCTGCTAATGCCATACGCTGATACTAAAGGCAGCTGCTGGGAGCACATGATAGCCTGAAAGCTTGGTCCTCTGTACAGTGCCATTTAACAGTCTAGAGATCCTATCAGAATTAATGCTTTATCAGTCTTGGTCCACGGTGAGCACCCCCGATGCCTTCATTTTAATTTGGAGCCTGGAATGAGAGGGAAGCATCGAACAGGGGGTGGCCATGTGCCCGCCTAAGTAAATTGCCCACTGCGCTCTCATTGTAAATTTCAGTACCTTCCACTCTCCCTCCGTAAACTCTGATTTATGAGGGCCAGGATGCAGACAGACAGTTGGTGATTGGATGTACTGCTCTCTTGTAGAGAATTTACTTCAGATCAACAGAAAATTATTTCTGAAGCTCCTCTGGTCGTTAGTCTCAGTTAGGCAGCCATTCAGAGCAGTTAGGATGCAAGCTGGAGGTGCCCTGGCTCCTGGCTCCTGGCTCCGGGCACCTCTCTCATCTACCCTTTCTCCTCTTGCACGCTGCAGCCAGATGAAACGTTCGCTGGCCAGAGCTGCCAGAGTCTACCACGTACACCCCAAAAAAGCTGTGTGTGAATCAGAGGGCATCTTTGCCCACCACATGCTCACCACGCTATCTGTGCTCTCGCAGGCATCACATGCCAACCCTCATCCCAGTTCCAGGCCAGTGCTTTCTCTCGGCTGGTGTTTTTCATGTGCCTTGCCTGAGCAGATGAGGCTCTTTAGTTGTCCATTTGGTTTTTGTTTGTATCCATAACAATTTGAGCATGCCATATTATCAATTTTGATACTGATAATTCCAGTAATGTGGCACTTACTAGAGATGCTGGCATTATTGGTGTTTCAGCTCCAGGTTGACGTGATAAACAAGATGCTGTGTTTTGGTAAATTTTGATGGAGAATAGCTTTTAAATAAATAAAATTTTCTGGCAGACAAGGTTGTAGTATTATACAAACCTTCCTCTTCTTGTACATGTGGAGTAGACCCTGAATATGCAATTATTTAGAGATTTATCAGGCATGACCTACCAAGGTAAGGGATGGTTTTGAAGTTTACTTAAACACATCAAGAGAAGGTGGTGAAGAAGGAGGCTCTGTGGAAAGCAGGATATTGTAGCCTTGAGGAGGAGCCTGGGCTCTAGAGCAGGACAGTTCAGTTTTCCAGCAAGTTCATGAAGCTCTCTGGGCTTTGTTTTCCTCTTTTGTAAAATGGGGATAACAATGGGTCCAATTTCAAAGGTGTGTTGTGAGGGTTAAGTGAATCAATATAGGCGAAGTGCTTAGAACACTATCAGAAACATTATAAATACCCTCTATGTGTTTGATGTTGTTAGTACTCATGGTCCTGAAGGTTTTTGTGTTTCTGATTGTACAGTTATTTCCAAAATTCTGAGTTAGCCAAAAAGAAAGAACTGATGGAGAGCATTGTGATTTTATTGCTGGTCCATTGAGAATGAGCAGACCAGACATCATGGTGGGCAGATGAGGAGGAGGGAGATTCTAGGGTTGAGAATTAGGGGTGGGAGTAGGGAGGAGGCAGCTGTGAGTGGCCAGCCTGGTGGTCAGGCTGCTCAAGACTGACTAGGGCCGGAGAGGCTGCACAGCCGTAGGCAAACACAGAGAGGAGGACAGTTCAGTGAGCCACATGGGCCTGTGGCAAAGCCCAGAAGCCAGGAGAGCCGCGTCCACTCAGTGACTCAGCTCACTTAATCTGGGGGCTCTTAATGTGCCCTTGAGGCACCAAGTGATCAGGCCACCCCTCTGGTTGCCTTTATTTCTTTCATGTTCCCTCTGTACCACCCCAGCAAGGGAGTCAGTCACCTGTGTCAACATACAGAAGTTGCCGGGCTGTATGAGGGCTGCGGGGATAGCAAGCAGGGAGCCGGTCTTGACATTAATTTTTTTTTTTTAATATTAAAGTCCCAAGACGCTATCCTCTAAATTCTTGTTTACCTGTAAGTGCAACTTTCTAACTTTATTTATTACTGCCGTCCGAATGAGAAGGAAGTTTAAGATGTGTCCTAGTGCTTCAGTATCACAGTTTATTGACTGAAAAGAAGAAAGAGCAAGCATTTTTGGTGGTTTTCCTTTGGCCCATGAGCTCTTTCCATCATTGTCTCCCTCTTTAAAAGACACTTTTAAGCATTCTCCAATCACATAAACTCCCCTCCAAGGAGGTTGATTCAGGAGCTAGTTGGGTCTTTTTTCTCTAAGCCCCAAATCATGATGCAATCTGAGGTTGAATAAATTGTGATCAGGAGGCCCCACTGGACTGAACAGAGTATAGGGGAAAATCAGATTTTGCTGGGAAAACAGGATATTCAAAAAGGGGAGAGGCAGAGCAAGAAGCAAAACTCATGAACTCAGATTAAAGGAAATTTTTCCAGGCAAAGTTCTTTGCAAAATGGAAGAGTGGCCTATCGATCATTTCATAAAGGAAAAAAGGTAGAAGAGTTTCCACAAATTATTTGCAGCCCAAAAGCATGCCACTGATTTAGGGTACTATATAATGAAAATATCAACTTATAAAAATGGAAACATTAGAGAAATGCATCCATAATTTGACAAGAGAAGGTGAAATAGAGCACAGCAGGCTGGCAGTCATCACTCACCATTCTTCAGTCCATGTACCAGGTGAGGTTACCTGAATCTCAGACAAGCCCCCGTCCTCCTGAAGCTCTCTCTGTCAGGGAAAGAAAGGCGCTAGTGTTGTGAGAAGGGTGCAGGAGAACTCTATGGGAGCACAAAGCAGGAGCCTTGACCCTGAGCTTTATTTTGGTGGGGCAGTGGATTCTAATGGGCTTTAGCAGATTTGTCCAGATCTGCAAAGATAACACCATGACTGTCAGCCTCAGCCCTGGGCTTGCAGGAGACCCTGAGTCAGCTCTTGTATTATTACTCTGTAGGCTATCAGATTTCCTGGGAGGTGTATGGAAAGAACGACTCTCGTCTCACACACACTTTGAACAGCACGACCCATGAGTATAAGATTAAAGGCCTGTCATCTCTCACCACCTACACCATTGACGTGGCTGCTGTGACTGCTGTGGGCACTGGCCTGCCGACTTCATCCACCATTTCTTCTGGAGTGCCTCCAGGTCAGTAAAGTAGTGGTTTTCCTGCTGTTGCCTCTCCCTTTGAAACTTCTGACACTTGAAGTCAGTTGGCATTTTTCTGCAGAAGCCACTAAGTGCCTTGATAAGGGATATCAGTCTCCTGCTCAGGTGTTCAAGGGTAAGTGGTGTCGACCCAACTTCAGCCTTGTTTTCCAGTGTATTTGATCATGGCTTAACTTCTCTTCTGTCAGTGTGTGGATTAGGGGAAATGTGCTGAAGGGGAAAGAGAGAGATTTGGATTCCACAAAACATGAGTGTGATCTCAAGAGCCTTGAGACTCTGCACCAGCACCGAGGTACTCACCCTCCAGGGAACCCAAAAACGCAGAAGTAAAGTGCAACCTTTTTTTTTTTTTTTTTTTTTTTGAGAAAGATAAATTGGAAATATTAACATTAAAATCAAGAATAGGAAGCAAAAAACTATTTACTGAACAAAGCAATAAAAATTTGGGTTTGCAATAAGAAAAAGAAGTAGGAGAAGTTGGGAAGAAAAGGTAAAGAGAGAGAGGGAGAGAGAAAACTTTGTTAGGTGTGAGGAGAGAGTGCTCATGCTGAGCAAGCTGCTATAGTTGAGCTTGCTTTCTAGTGTAGGTACGTTATCACGTCCTTTTGAGATTCAGATTATCTTCCTAAATGTTCGGCACACTCATGTCAGCTTAAGAAAATTGCTACTCAACTCTTTCTCTCCAATTTTAAAGTTTATGTTTAAAATGTAGGTGTTTTTCCAAGGAATTCACAAATACATGTGAATGTGAAGAAATATCATGGGGCTATCAGTTCAATTATTTAATTAAAGCTGTAAGTCTCTTGCTGTTTAAAAGATGCCAATTTGACTTATTTTGGTCTTTGAGAAAAGTATGACCACCTCATTCATAAGGGCCTGAAAGATCCATTTGAAACCAGCATTTATCCCCTATAGTTATCCCCCACATCCAGGTCAGTTTTTATAACCTAATTATTTTCTTGGGAAGGAGACGTGTATTTGATTTTGCAAATGTTACCATCTGATAAAGGAGCCTTGTGTTAGTCAACTATTGCTTGGTATTTGACAACCTCAAGATCTCAGTGGCATTCAACAATAAGCGTTCCTTTTTTGATCATGAGTTGGTGGGTCAGCTGGGGTGTGATAAAATAGGTAATGTCTGTAAACTGGGTAGCAAAACCTGTGCACAGTATCTGCTTCACCGCTCACTAATTTCTTATGGTAAATATTGTAATGTTTTTAAAAACTAAAAGACCAAGACCTTATTGTAAAACACTTGTTTTGAGAAGAGCAACTAAGAGGCAGTCACGTATAGCAGGGTATATGCATAGTAAGGCAGTGTATAGCACAGTGCTGTACTATATCACATGTTTGCTTTCACACCTCTGCACCTCTCCCACCAGGTACTGTTAGGCGGCCAATTCCAGCTGCCGCTTCTATCCTTCCTCCTCTCTTTCCGCCCAACTGTTGCTTTAAGGATATGTCTTGTCTGCGGGCAGCTCCCTTTATCAACACAAGACAGAAACTGCTCCAGAGTGGCCTGTGCTCTGTCTTCCTCCGGGGACTGGAGTCCTCTTGTCCACGTACCTGACAGCCCATCGCCCCTGGCCAACATCCACCTCCTCCTCCACAGGCCCCTCAGCGGCTCACCTGGCCAACAACTTCTCGCCCTCTGACTCATGCCAGACTGAATCGAGTTCTACAGGTGGGGCGGGCAGCCACCCCCACGGATCCCCTGGCCCTCCCCAGGGCAAACACAGGCACCAGGCCCAGGAGACTTTCCTCCGGATACAAAACTTGGTTGTTTATCTTCCCGAGGGGGGTCCGACGCGCCCCTGAACGCAGTACCCCAGGGCGTCCCCGCCGTTTGCATCTGCAGCGAGGAACGCGCCCAGGAGGACGCACAAGCGGGGACAGCCTGGAGCGGTCGGAGGAGACGGGGTCCACGGTGGTGGCCTGGGTGGGATGACTGCGTGGCCCCGCCTAACCTCCATCCCTAAGTGCAGCCCCTGCCCCGGGAGAACCAGGAGCCACTTTTCCAGCTTCTGAGGCAGAAGCCGGAGCAGGGCACCAGGAAGTCAGAGCGGCGCACTCGTCGCCACCCCAGCCGCTGCGGACCCCTTTGCCGGCAGCAGTTACGTTACAAAGTCGCATCTGGAAGGGAAGACGGCCACAGGCTCCTTATTGCCTCCCTCCAGGGCTAGGGGTATGAGGTGGGAAAAGAGAAAACCCAGAGTTGAAAGGGAGGGCGTTGAAAGCCCCCCTGAGGGCTGTCCCCAGGCCCCGTCTGGCGGGGAGAGGAGGGACAAGGCCACCCCAAGCCGCACACCACCCTCACGAGCACCCCATTCGCACTCAGACCCGCGTGTCTTTCCACAGCCTGAGCGCCCGACCCGCTCGGAGCAGCGCAGGCAGCGAGGGGTGTGCGCGCCCGGTGGCCCGCGTGCCCTCCCGCGGGACCCCTGCCCAGCTCACCAGATGGCCATCCTGCTCTTGGGGTAGTCCAGCCGCTCCAGGCAGCCGAGGAAGTGAGGCAGCGTGTGCGCAGCGTTGCGGGCGAGGACGGCCACCAGCACCGTGGGTCTCTGCAAGGGCGACTCGGGAAAAGCCACCGCCTCCTCTTCGTCGTCCTCCGAGTCCGGCTTGGCGGCGAAGCGCGCCCGGCAGCCGCCGCGGAGCAGGGCCGAGGAGAGGAGCAGCAGCGACCAGGCGAGGGTGGCGGCGGGGCGCGCAGCAATGTTCCGGGCCGGGGCGGGCGGCGGGGAGGTCCTGCGGCGAGCGCCAGGCCGGGCTGCGCGAGGGAGCGAGCGGGCTGCGAGGGGCGGCCGGGGCTGCGGCGCGCGCACAGCGGCACCGACGCGGCAGCTCCCGGGACCCTCGCGTCGCCGCTGCACCGCCCAGGCCCTGACGCGGGTGCGCACCGCGTCCCTGCCGCCGCCGGTGCTCGTCTGCAGCCAGGCTCGCAGACAGTCGTGGCCGTGGAGCTGTCTGTCCCGGGCCTGCGGAAAGTTCCTCTAGTCCAGGCTCAGCTTACACTGCTGAGGTCGGTGGCTTGCCCCAGAGATGCGAGGTGTGGTCGTGTCTGCCAATGGGCGTGCGTGCGCGCGCGCGCGTGTGTGTGTGTGTGTGTGTATAACAGTGCAACCCCCCCAAATTTATTCTGCTTTTGCAAACCGCCGTCTGAACTTCACAGTGATGCAACGGATCCAGTTTTTCATAATGCACCTACTGACTAATGAGTAGCGCTCTTAAATGGAAAGTCACCCCAGCCATTCACGGCTACGATGAACGATGTTTTAGCTACCACGAAGGCAGAAAAAGTTTGCATTTCCTTATACACTCACCTTCTCCTGAAATTCATTTTTGCCTGAGTGGACACCCAATAACACCAAATTTGAAGACCTGGAGAGTTTTGCAGCCAGAGCAGACCCCCGAAAATGAAAGGAAGCCTCTGTGGGACACTGTCCTGGCTCTCCCTTCTATGTGCTACTAGCCCAGGGTCCTGTGCTTCCTCACAGGACGGCGTGTGAAAGACGTGATTCACTTAGACGGTTTTCTTTTTCCTTAATGGCCCAAACTAACAAAGAGTAACAAAGACAGGGACAATCCGTACGTGTTGGAGAGAAGGGAGGGAAGGAAAGAGAGAAGGGGTGAAGGAAGAATACAGCATGTAAACCGCTGGGATACGCTGTCAGAGGATAATTACTCTTGAAGATAACATAGGACGCGAGTGATGAAACGTGAAGCTTCTCTCTCGTGGAATTGTGTAGCCTTTGACCTATGAGAGTACAGAGTGAATTGGTGTCACTGCATAGTCAAGACCACCAACACCAACTTGCCCTCAGCTCTGTCCCACAATCTTTTTACTGGTTGTATCCAGCCTCTAAAAACTATGAGAAGGCTTCACCACTGTGCTCTGACCCTCTCACTGCCTCAGAGACTATCGCCTCCTTCATGGAGCTCCTGCAGCACCGTGTCTAGCTAACATCCCTGCCAGTGCATTCTTTCCTTGCACGTGCCTATGCACCGCAGGGTCTTTGAGGCCATCCTCTCCCTTTCTAGTCCACGATTTCCCTCCATCACTTGTCTTCACTCTTACCAAACCTTCAACTGGTCCCTCTCTACCAACTTCTTTCTCTCAAGCTAAAAACTTGGTCAGTCTTTTCTGATTCTTAAAAAAAAAAAAAAAAAAAAAAAACTATACTGTGTCTTCATCGTCTTCTAGCAATCCCCTCTCTTGGCCAGGCTCCTTGAAAGAGGGGGCTACACTTGTTTTCTCCACTTCTTCAACTCCTATCTCGCCCACCACAGTGCAATGTGGCTTCAGCCCTCCGCACTAAGACTGTTCTGGCAAAAGCCACAGACCTCAGTATTGGCAGATTCAGTGAACTCTCTTTGGTTCCCACCTTCCTGCACCTCTGTTACACAATCTCCCCTCCTTGAGCTCTGCTGATTCTGCTTGTCTGTGAGCCCCTTCACTGTGTGCTACTTCTCTCACTCCACCAGTGGTCTCCCAGGGGAATTTTATCCTCCAAATCTGTCTCCTGCCTTCACCTCTTCTCTAATATTCATGCTATTTAAAAAAAATTTTTTTTAAATCTAACAGCCTACAGACATTTCCTTCCCTTCCATCCTCTTTCAGGAACTTGCTTTTAAGGGGCTCACAGTCTTGTAGCGGAGGCTGAGAGTTAAATATCTGTCGGCGAAACCATGACAGAGGCACAGTCTGTACCAGCCACAGCAGAGGAACAGAGGAAGGCACGGTCCCTTCTACAGAGGGGGTGGGGATGGTGAAGCTATTCAAAGGGTTTCATAGACACAATCTCCATGTTGTTCTGTCTTCCTTCTTTCCCTTTCTTGGCCTTTGTTCCACTCATCTTTAAGACTAACATCACAGCTCCTTAGGAAAACTTTGTTTAATATTTATTATTTGTTAACCTTACTGCAAACACAGGGAGTTTGAAGCTAGAAAACCATGTTTCTGTCTTATTTTCATTTTGTTACCTTAAGTCAACAGCTTATCCGAAATCATTTTTTCAAAGAATGAAGAAGCACCTAAAACCATACTACTGCTGGGTTCCATATGGCCTCTAATGACATTATAATGGCTCCACAGAGTTCTCCTAAAATAATTACAGCTTCGTCTGTAAATGAAATCAAAGGTTTCCCAGCCATGTAACTTGCAAAATAGCTATTTAAAACAATATAGAGTGCTCACTTAAGTCACTGAGAATATTAAGGTCATGACAGGGTACGTAACAGTAGAAGATCATTTTAAATATGAGGGTTGGGATTTGGATGGGGAGGCAGGAGGGGAAGCTTGGGAAAGTTAAGTAGACTTGTTCCATAAGATTTTTAGAAATCGGTGATGTGAATGTTGGATATTTTTCCCTTCATTCAATCAGTGTCACAAGACAGTTAATTTGCAAAGCCCAGTTAAAAAGTAAAATCTAATTATATTCAAAAATATCCATTGCTTATAATGCTCTTTCTGTGGAAAATTGGTTGAATGGAAAGTCAGGGTTATGCACATACATCCCTTTGTCTCCAGTGCCAGTAGACGGTCCCAACAGTTCCTACATGAGGTTGGAAGTAAGCACTTTCTCTCATATCCCCTCCCCACACTGTTCCAGCACAGGGGCTTCTTTCTGGGACAACAAAACCTCTTTGACTCTCACCCTTAGTGCAGCTGTGGTCAAGACAGAACCTCTGAGGTGAGCAGAGGGCTTCTTGCAGAAAAGCTTCTCAAGGTGTCTGTGGCTCCAGCAGCCAAGAAGAGGAGGAAATAAATGCCTTTGGGACAGCTGTGACATGCTAGAAAGAGCAATGATGCTTGGAATTGGAGCTGAATTTCCATCTCACTGTGTCACTTATTTTCTGCATGACCTTGGAGACTTGAACTCTCTGAACACCTGTTTCTTCCTATGTAAAAAAAAAAATTTAAATGCCTACCTCATTTTTTCATTCAACAAACATTTATGAAATTACTAAATGCCAGATTATTTGGGTGTTGAGAA
This sequence comes from Cynocephalus volans, assembly GCF_027409185.1. Taxonomy (NCBI): domain Eukaryota; kingdom Metazoa; phylum Chordata; class Mammalia; order Dermoptera; family Cynocephalidae; genus Cynocephalus; species Cynocephalus volans. Next base: position 143,902,814 of record NC_084467.1, read on the forward strand.
TCTGGATCCTTCTCCCATGGAAAAAAGGGGGAGAAGGTGGCCTGTACCCCCCCACCCCCATATAGTCCTGCTGGGCCAGAGTTGGCAGAAAGAGAGTCTCTTGGATTGTTTTACTTGCTTATTTTGTCCAGCCTAAAATCCTACAATGTAAACTTCACTTGGATTGGCAATTATGCCAATTTTGACATGCAAATACTTGAGAGAAGAATATTAGGCAATATCTTATGTCATTCCTACATATGTGTGAATTAATTAAATCAGATGTCTTAATCTCAGCACCTAAACTGAGATGCACTATAAGAAGCTTTGGTCAAGGGGACTAAATGGAATCCTCATTTGGATCATGATGACAAAGCACAAAGCAAGTCCTATGAATTTTTGATATGTGGGCTTGAGGACTATGAGTCCTAGAAAGGAAAGGGATATGGGGGCAGCGACTAAGGCGAGAAGGGCTAAAGTTAAACTGTCTCAATTTCAAAGTTTTGTCTATGCTCTGGCTACATCCGAGAACTATATACTACAAAAATGTTTCAAATTCCAAACAAATTTATAAAAATTTAAAACACACTCCTGTACCTCATTTAAAAGAAACAGATGCGTCCCTTGAGTTGTATTCACTCATTCCTTTAGTCACTCAGTGTCTACTCTGTGCAAGGTACAGGTGCTGGAAATGCATGGGCAATTAAGATATATCCTATGAATGAATAAATACAGTAAATTATTATATGTGTTATGCTGGGAAAAGGAGCATGAGGAAAGAAGTGAAGATGGTTAGGAAATTCATTAAAGAGATGTCTTTGAACTAAGTATTGAAAAATGAGTATCATGTATTAGGAAAAGAACCGTGGGCAGAAGGGGAGACAGAGGTTGGAATTCCAGGTAGATGGAACTGCAGAATCAAGGAATGAAGCAACATGGCACGCTTGAGAAATTACAATTAGTAGATCATGGCCGGAGGGTAGGATGGGAAGTAGAAAGAGAGAAGCTGGAAAATTATATCATTTTATATATAATCATTTCTTTAAAATGGGCAAAAGACTTGAATAGACATTTCTCCAGAGGTGACATGCAAATGGCCATGTGCACATGAGAAATTTCTCAACGTTACTAATCATTAGGGAAATGCAAATCAAAACTATAATGAAATACCACCTCACATCCATTAGGATGGCCACTACCAAAAACCAGAAAATAACAAGTGTCAGTGAGGATGTAGATAAATTGAAACCCCGGTGCGCCACTGGTGGGAACATAATACGGTAAAGCTGCTGCGGGAAAGCTGTATGGCAGTTCCTCAAAAAATTAAAAATAGAATTACCATATGATCCATTAATTCCACTTCTGGCATTTTATATATATATATATATATAATGAAAGCAAGTTCTCAAAGAGATATTTGTACGCCCACGTTTACAGCAGCATTATCTACAATAGCTAAAACGTGGAAACAACCCAAGTGTCCACCAACTTATGAAAGGATAAGCAAAATGTGGTATATACATACAATTAAATATTAATCAGTCTTATAAAGGAAGGAGATTCTGACATATGCTACAACATGTTAACCTTAAGGACATGGTGCTAAATGACATAAGCCAGTCATAAAAAGAGTAATACTGTATGATTCCACTTATAGGAAGAACTTAGAGTGGTCAAAATTGTGGAGTCAGAAAGTAGAATGGTGGTTGCCGGGGGCTGGTGGTAGGGAAAATGGGAAGTTATTTTTTAATGGTTATAGAGTCTCAGTTTTCCAAGATGAAAAGAGTTATGGAGATGGATACTGGTGACTGAACTGTACACTTAAAAATGGTTAAGTGCTAAACTTTATATTTTATGTATTTTAGCAAAATAAAAAAATTGGAAAAATCAATTAATGCAATTTATCATGTTAACAAACTTAAAAAGAAAAACCATATGATCATCTCAAAAGATGCAGAAAAAAAAAAAAACATTTTACAAGTCCAACATGCATTCTTCACAAAAAATCTCAGCTATGTAGGAATAGAAGGAAACTTCCTTAACCTGCTAAAGGGCATCTACAGAAAGCCTGCAGCTAACATCATACTTAATGGAGAAAGACTAAAAGTGTTGCCCCTAAGATCAGAAACAAGACAAGAATGTCAGATCGCATCACTTCTGCTCAGTGTTATACTGGAGGTTTTAGATAGGGCAAGAAGGAAAGAAGGGAAGGAGGGAGACAGGGAGGGAGGGAGGGAAGTAGGAAGGGAAAAATAGAAGAGCAAGGAGGAACACTTAAAACAAGTTAAGTATGCTGTAAGAGATATTTTAACACGGATGTGGCGAGTTGGATTGGTCCTTCTAGGCTAAGGCTCTAAAATTCAATGATTTACTGAAGTTTATTTTACTACAGGATAAAAAAAAATGTTGAAAATTGGGGGAAAAAGAAAAAGAAAAACCACTCATAGTCCACTACCCCACCACACCACTATTAACATTATGGGCATTTCCAATGTGCGTAACTTCCGTATGGGTTTGCACTCAGTCCTCCTCCGTGAGACTCAATATCCATGTTGACAGCAGAAGTTGAATAAATATCTAGAGACAGAGATGGGATATTTTTTGGACCATGAATTGCTTTTGATGCCTTTTCATAGATTTCATGTACAAAGCCAGGTATTATTTAAGGCTGCATATCTGCAGCTGTTTATTGACATAAATTGCTAACTTACTATCCCTTTATACTCTAGATTTTAGAAAAAATTTAATATAAAATATTTAATAAACTGGAATATATCTTATAGGCTAATGTATATGGTATATAATCCACAAACTAATATATTAGTTTAAATATTACTAATAAAATGAGTGCCCATATACCCAGCACCCACCTTGAGAAACAGAACATGACCATTAACTTTGAGGCTTAAGGCCCTCTGTGTGTCCCTTCTCTTCTCAATGCTTTGCTCTACTCCCCAGAGATAAGCACTAGACTGAATTTTGTGTTAATCGGTCTCTTAATTTTGCTTAGAACTTTACCTCCTGTGATGATTAATTTTATGCATCAACTTGGCTAGGCTAGGATGCCCAGTTGTTTGGTCAAACCAGTCTAGATGTTGCTGTGAGGTATATTTCAGATGCGATAAATATTTAAATCAGTAATTTTGAATAAAGAAGGTTACCTTTCATAATGTGGGTGGACCTCATCTGATCTGTTGAAAGCCTTAGGAGAAAAGAATGCGATCCCTGAGAAGGAAGGAATTCTGCCTCCAGACTGCTGTTGGATGCAAGACTGCAACAGCAACTGTTTCCTTTGTCTCCAGCCTGCCAGCCTGCCCAGCAGATTTTGGACTTTCCAGCCCCCACAATTGCATGAGCCACTTCTTTAAAATCTTTCTCTTTCTCTCTCTCTCTATATATATCCTATTGGTTCTGTTTCTCTGAAAAGCCCTGACTAATAAACCTCCTAAATATGTACTAGTTTTGCCTGCATTTGACTTTTTTGCATACCATACAATTCCCCCATTTAAAGTATACAATTCAATGGTTTTCGGTAGTTATGCAAAATCACCACAATCAAGTTTAGTGCATTTTTATCACCCCCGAAAGAAACCTGTCCTCATTTGCAGTCAATCCCATTTCCTCCAATTCTCCCAGCCCTAGCAAAACACTGATCTACTTTCTGTCTCTATAATTCTCTGTTTTAGACATTTCATATAAATGGAATTATACAGGCCCAGCCCATGGTGCACTCGGGAGGGTGCGGCGCTGGGAGCGCGGCGACGATCCCGCTGTAGGTTCGGATCCTATATAGGAATGGCCAGTGCACTCACTGGCTGAGTGCCGGTCACGAAAAAGACGATAGATAAATAAATAAATAAATAAACAAACAAACAAACAAATAAATAAATAAATAATAAATAAATAAATAAATAAATAAAATGGAATTATACATTATGTGATTCTTTGTGACCTGCTTCTTTCACTTAGAATAATGTTTTCAAGTCCATCCATGTTGTAGCATGTCAGTGCTTTATTCCCTTTTATTGCTAAATAATATTCCACTGTGTGGACATAGCACATTTGATTTATACATTCACCAGTTGATGGACATTTGGGTTATTTCCACTTTGGGGCTATTATGAATAATTCTGCTATATTCGAATTTTATATAATATAAATCATACTTAGAATATTCTTCTGTGACTAACATTTTTGACCATACATTAAGGTTTTTTGAGATTCATTCAAGTTGCTGATTGAAACTGTTTTTGAAAATAATTCCTTTTATAAAACCGCACGAAAACCACTCGTTTTATTCCACAACCACTAAACAGTACCTCACACTCCATTTTAAAAATACTGCTCTAGAGTATGTATCAGGGAGTAGAATCACAGGATCATAGGATTTGTGCATCCTTTCTTTGCTCTACTTTTCAGCAGACTCCTGGGTTTTGTTGCTAATCTGATGGGTATGTTACAGTATCTTTTTGCCTGAGTTTGCATTTTCTCACTCAACCAATGTGATTGAGCCCCAATTCATGTTTGCTGGCTATTTGTCTTTTTTTCTGTTTATTCCCATTTTTTTTCCTAGGGGGTATTTTGTTTTCTTTTGTTTTCTAATTGACTTTTAGGAGTTCTGTACATAGTCTGGGTGTCTTTTCTTTCAATTATGTTTTGCAGATGACTTCTCCAAGACTATAGCTTTTTTCCCCGCCACTTTCTTTGGATCAGAAATTTTTAAATGACATATAGTCAAGTTTATCAACCTTTTCCCTGTGGTTGGTTAGTTTTGTTTAAGAAATCCATCTCTATCTTGGTGTTGTAAAATATTCTTTTACATTTTCTGCTAAAAGGTTAAGAGTATTTGCCTCCACACCATGTATTGAATCATCCTTTCTTTTCTTCCCTTCCCACATCTGCAATGTCACCTCTGTCCATACTTGTATAGGTCTATTCCTTGGCTGGCTATTTTGTTCCACTAGTTTATTTACCTAAACCTATACCAATGTCACATACTCTTAATCACAGACCTTTATAAGAAGTTCCCTACATTTGTCCATCAGATGGGTATTGGTTATTTGGGGTCCTTTATGCCCACATTTCAGAATCAGCTTATCAGGTATTAGTGGAATTTTGTTTGGGATTGCTTGAATCTATAGATCAATTTATAGATGGATGAAATTGCCACACTTACAATATTGAATCTTTCTCTCTGGAAACATTGTCTCTCTACATATTTAGGTCTTCTCTTATGACCTTCAGTGACATTCATAATGTTCTCCATAAAGGTCTTGCTTGTATTTGTCTTAGGTATCTTATTTTTGTTGTTTTGTTCTGCATGTAAGCTTTAAAGTGAATATACTATATCCTGATTTTGTAAATGGATAATTTATATCACACTCTTAAATTTATGGAAAAAGCTGAGGGAACATCATCTGGTTCATTCTAAATTCTTTGTTGTATGATGGAGATCCCTCATATATGTTCATTCATATGAATAATAAAATATAGTTTTCTAAATACTTTACTAAAAGTATTAACATCTAACTAAATGTATTAATATCTCATCTATTCTTGAAACACAGAGAACAGATATTTGTATGCTTTGTGTACAAACACAAGATATACATGAACATTCCTGCAATCAGTGAATGAAAAGCTGGTCCAGAATGCTAGCCTACATTTTTCAGCTTGGGATCACTGTCTTATACAATACTGTGTAACAGCTTTTTTCTTTTTCTTTCTTTCTTTTTTTTTGAAACACACTGAAGATTCACATCACAATTCAATGTTTGATTCTCCTTTTGAGGCTCTAACTGAGTTAGTATGTCTCTGCCTAGACACTACAGATTGTTTTGTAGGAATAAAATGGTCTCACTCAGGATGTCAAGTTGGGTAATCAGTACAGCAAGTGCCAGACTTCAATGAATCTGATTAAATACAGTATACTTAGGGGGGATTTTATTTGCTGTTACTTTCCTAGCTTTTTCCCTAGCCACTTTGGGTCTCCACTTTGAGAGTTACCCTGGGTTCGGGGAGGGGACCTGAACCCCATCCCCCCTAATCACTGTCTTCCTGCAAGGCCAAGACTTTGGGGGCTTGAGGCTCTTTCTTTTTCCTGGGGCAGTTTCGAACCCAGTGTCCTCTCTCCTTACAGTACACACATTGATCCTTCGCCAGGGGTTCCTTTTTATTGCCTGGCACCATTTTATTGGGCTCCCTAGTCTCCCTAACTGCAGTGGCCAGAAGTTTGTGAAAATTTTTTTCTTGGCGCTTTTCTCTTTTTATTTCCTTTGCTTCTTCTGACTCTCTGTTATGATAAACCTTTTCAGCCACCTGCACTAATTCTCTTAATGACTTATCTTGCAACCCTTCCAGTCTCTGCAGTTTCTTCCTGATGTCCCTACTAGACTGGTCAATAAAAGCGACTGTCACTGTAGCCTTATGCTCTTCACTACCAGGATCATACGGGGTGAACCGAAGGAATGCCTCCATGAGTCTCTCCAGGAATGTTGATGGAGACTCATCAGGCCCCTGAGTTATCTCTCTTACCTTAGTCAAATTGGTGGGGCGTTTTGCTGCCCCTCGGACACCTGCCATGAGAGCCTGGTGGTAGACCTTCAGGTGCGCCCTACCTTCTGCCGAGTTGAAGTCCCAGTTTGGTCTGATTAACGGGAACCCTGCATCTATAACATCAGGGAGGAGGGTAGGTCCCCCATTGTCTCCTGGCACAGTTTTTTGAGCTTCCAGGAGGATTCGTTGTCTCTCCTTAGTAGTGAACAGGACCTGTAGAAGCTGCTGGCAGTCATCCCAGGTGGGCTGATGAGTAAATAGGAGAGATTCTACAAGGTTAGTGAGACCCTGGGGGTTTTCAGAGAAAGGGGGATTCTGAGATTTCCAGTTGTAAAGATCGGAGGAAGAGAAAGGCCAGTACTGTAAGGGCTGGTTGCCCTCTTCATCAGGGGGCCGTAAGCCCGCAGGGGGGAGATAGGAAGAGCATCTGGAGGGGCCACTCATTTACTGCGTGTCCCCTGAGCAGGCCCTCCCTCGGATTCATTTTCTGGTGGGTCCTCCTCTGGTGAAGCGGACGGCCGGGCTGCCTGTGATTGGAAAGAAGTATTGGGAGGGAGAGGGGGGTCAGGAAGAAGCCAGTCCGGGCCGGTGGACGGCAGGACCTCCGCTTTCTTTTTTACTTCTTGGAGAGCAAACACAGCCATTGGACCTGTTGAGGGAACAAAGGGACGGACCCACGGAGGAGGATCCTTGACTAAATCTTCCCAGACAATGATATAACATGTATGGCCTAGGAGATTTTCAGAATTGAAAATTTTTCTTTTTACCGCTTTGATCAATGGCAGAGAGAAGGGACCTTCAGCAGGCCATCCGAGCTGGAAAGCTGGCCACTCCAAAGAACAAAGTGTTACCCATTTTTTCTTTCTAACCGGCACAGACAAATCACTAGCTCTTTCCTTCACGTCATTCCAGTATTTCAGAGTCAGGCTCAAAGGGGTTGAGACAGTCTGCCACAGAAAATCATCAGTCCCCACACACACACAACCAGACAGACAAAAAACAAAACACCGATGTGCCCCTGCCACGAGCACCACAACCAGATTATCAGAGAACTCGGGAGGGGTCTCTTTCCTAGAGATCTCCCTTGGACCCGAACATGTTCGTCTCCTGCAGAGGAATCTGGAGCGTCCTCCAGGACTCCTGTGGCTGCGGCGTGCTGGCACGTCTGCCCCACCGCTTGACCACTACAGATGGCTCCGCTTTGGAGCCTCAGAAAATCTAAAATCAGACCGGTGATTCCGTCCTGGAGCCACTGAAACCAGATTATAACAGACAGCTTACAGCTAACAACAAAAGAAATAGACAGAGTCAGACAGACAACCGCGGTACCAGCTCGAGCAATCCTCCATTCTCTAGTCTTTGGTCCCAGGGAGAGCGAGCCCATCCCTGACGAGCCCCCCAGAATGTAAGACCCATGCATCAAGCATAAATCTTACATGGTGGAGTGGCTCGGCTCACAAAGACCACAAGAACAGGACCGACCGCTGCAATCAGCAAGAGGGATTAAATTTTTCCATCATGCTGGGGTGCTTTGTCTTTTGGAAAAGCCCCCCCAGTTTACAACGCAAGCACTTTTTATACAGTTTTTCTTGAAGAGATCTTTATGACAGGATGAGTTGTGGGTTATCAGTGGCACCCTTGGATTTATGGGCAGACTCTAGCAGGCTGGTACCCCGGTAGATCTGTGGTGCCTTTAGATTTCCAGGTGGCCTTTAGTAGGCTGGTAACCCTGATAACAGTGCTTCTTTCAATCATATATCTTCCTTGGCACCTGGCAAGGAGGCTTTTAGATAAGGAACCAGACTGTCCGGGGGACCATGGGGGGGGCATGCCCCTCTTGGAATGTTTAGTGTACTTGGGCCCCCTGCTGCTTAATAGCCCCTTAGAAGCTGCTTTATATTTCAACAGCCCCTTAGAAGCTGCTATACATAAAATGCCTTTAGATATGTTTCCCCATATTAGCAAGCATTTGCAGAAGCGAATTGCACAGGTTAAAGCATTTGCAGAAGCGAATTGCGCAGGTTAAAGCTATACTACCAAATTGTGCCGGTTAGAGCTATATTTTTCCATTACTAAAATCCCACAAAATCTTCTACCAGTGTTATTAAGTGTGATTCTCGTTGGCTGGGAAATCAACGAGTACAGCAGTTCCCATTGTGCTCCGTTCCTACCCTCTCTTTCTATTCTTCAGTTACACAGTTCTTCAAGTCTCTTAAAAATTCGTGCTTGGCTCTCTGCCACCTCATGACCTTTGCCTCCGCTGTCGCCCCAGAGTCTTCCCCCTGCTGACTCCTCCTAACCCTTATGATCCCAGCTTTAGCTTTATTTCCTCTGGGAAGCTCTCCCTGAAGCCTTGGCCAGGTTAGCTCCCTCTGAAGTTAAATGCTTCCATGGGGCTCAACTTCCCTATTCTGACAGTCATCACATAAATAATTAGTTTTTTGTAAATATAAATAAAGGGTACTCAATAAATATCAGTTTAATTAGTGAATTAATTCTGCCCAGGAGTCTGTTTTCTTAGAAGGAAAAACCTTAGAAGCTGCGTTAGTAGGTTGCACACGTTGCCATCTGAGCATGTCTTCCTTCCTCTACGGGCCACTGCAGTGGGTTGGAAAAGGCTCATGCACTGTGGTTCTGCATATTGGAAGGGTGCCTGAGGTGGACAACACAGTTCTAGTTTTCCCCTCGGCTGTCTGGTCTGGGCTTCTGCCCCTGGCCACCTACTCCCTGTGCTTACAAGATTTACACCTCCCCTTGAGACAGAAGTTTTGCTCTGTAACCCACCAAAGATGACTGTAAGAGGAGGTCCTGTCCTGACTTTTCTCCTTCCTGAGTTTAGATTATGTCACAATCTTAATCTTTCCATTTGGATTCTGAAATTACTTTTTTAGTCTTCACATTCAAGAATCATCTCTTGGAGTTAATACTTTTATTATTTTTATTTATTTTTTCTTCTCTGTAATGGTTTATCATTAAAAAATTAAACAATAATAATTACAATAAATGTATAATTTACAAAAGCCCTATATTTGTCCATAGGGTTTATACATATAAGCATTACAGTACATTCATTTGAAAAACTAAAGTTAGGTATAAGAACATGAATTGATTTGAAAGGATATTTATAGCCTGGATATACATGAAAAAGTAAGCAACTATATAAATGAAGAGTCATAAGTTTACATAAATATAAGAAGCATTAAATTCTAAAATATTTTCTCTATGGTATTCATGAATTTTTCACTAATTAAAAACTCTGTAATAAAATATCTTAGGGTCCATATAACAAGTATTAAGAGATTAAAGATTCCGTTGCATTCTAAAATGTAGTCTTTGCTGGATTCAAAATGCTGCGTAATCATCTGTAGAAGTAGTGTGGGTAAACAGCAGGAGGCTTTAGCAGGAGTAAATCCTGACTGTGGAAGAATCCAACCTCTGTGTTCCTGACACACTGCCGTCCATCTGCATCTTCTTTGGCTGCGTGGAGGGTGAAGACATAGAAGAAGTAACCCGGAAATTTGCAGAGAGAGTCCCTGCTGATGCAGCAGCTAAGCCACGAATGTCCTTTGGTCTAAATTTTTTTCTCCATGAAGGTGCTCTCCTAAAGCTTTTATCATCGTCTTCATCAAAACTTCTGTCAGTCCCCATGACCAAAAGCTTGTTAAATTCTCTTTGTAAGACAGCACGAGCCTGTGTATTCCGCGTTGGGATCCGTAACAATAGCGCCAGTGCGTTGAAGTCAAAGGTTTCATCTAAGGCCAGAAGGGCACCGTGAACGCCACTCCCTAAAAGATTGTTTGCATATGCTTTAAGGCCAATTGACAGGATCCAGCGAATCACTCGATCATTGCTCCAAACAAGCACATCTTTTACTTCATGCTGACTTTCTTCTCTTTTTCTTTCCAGTTCTTTTCGGTCATAGTTTAATCTTCTCAGGCACATCATTCCACACTGGAAACTGTTTCTGTGGAAACCGTCGACCATTTTCAGCTGCCCGCGGAGGTCCTTCTTGGTCAGGTGGTCCAGCATCCTGGCGTCCACCAGGCACTGCATGAAGTAGCTGCAGTACTGAGGGAGGCCTAGGCTGGGCAGCCACTCGTTCCCAATCCACTCGTGGTTCATGTCCCCATATGCGAGTGTCGTTCGCGACGTGGGAGGGGCGGACGGGCTGGTAAGAGACATGATCTCTTGGATGGCCAGCCTCAGCTTCAGCCTATGCAGGGGGTTGCTGATGCCGATCTCACGCTGGATCTCGGTGTCCGACAGGGTTGACATGATGGCCCCGCTCTTCACGTTGGCTCGGCAGGCAGCCACATACCAGGCGGGCATCCCCACCCAGAGCTCCAACCACACAACTACGGTCGGCCCATCCCACTGGGCAAAAGGCAAACCTTGTCTTCGGGCTTCATCGAGCAATTCATGCTTTTTTGGAAGTTTACGATTTTTTTCAGCCTGTCCTCCCAATTTGCTCAGAGACAAGGCATCTTGAGATGCATCATCTGTCTCTGAAACACCAGCATGTCGTAATGATTCTTTGCCAGCTTGTCCAGGTCGGCCCTTTTCTTTCTTGCCAAACAAGCGGCCGATAGAGGACTTGATGCCCTTCTTCTTTGGGGCTTTGTGGCACGAGTCCTGGCTGCTGTTACTACTGCTGGGATTGCTCACGGGACCGTCCTGGGAGCCTGTGGAGTTTCTCACGTCCATGGCGTCCTCATCTTCACCATCAGACACTTCGACATCGCTCTCAAAAGCTTGTGCTGCATTTGCTAAGACACTAGCCTGTTGGGCACGTTCCCAATCCTGTTCATTAACAGTTTGTACCTTGGAAGGCTCATCCCATAGAGCAGCTAGGCGGCCTTTCTTGGGGTGCTGCAACACTGCACTGGTGCTGTAGGAATTTGTGTGACTGTCTGCCACAGGGCACCTGAAATCTGGGACACTGCCCAAGTGGGGTCGGCCATGATGAAGTGAAGCACCTCTTAGTCTCATTTGGTCTAGTTCAGCCCTCAATGCTTCAATGATTAAGACGAGCTGATCCTTATCATGTTGTGTATCTTCCAATTGCTTTTTTGCATTTTCAACTACTCCTAACAGAGAATTCTTATCTTCTAGAGCAGCCATTCTCTCTTTCAGATGAAGCTGGAGCCTCTCATTAGATTCTGAAAGAAGCTTGTCAACAGTGTCTGATAAACGTCTATTATTCTCTTCATTCATTTTTTCTCTCTGCCTTGCCCGCTGCAGTTCTTGGTTCTTTTCCTCCAGCTGCGCCTCCATCTGTCTTAACCTTTCTTCAGTGTTGCCCTGTCTCTCTTCAGCCTTCGAGAGCGCTGCCACCCTCTGCGCCAGCTCCGCCTCCACCTCCGGAAGTGTCTCGGCTTTCCTCATGGTCTGCTGCAGCTTTTGCTCCACTAATTCCAGCCGTTCCTGTAACTGGCGGTTTTTATCCTCAGTCTGGCGATGCATAGAATCTTTGTTTGCAATTTCATTTTCAAGTTTATCATTGAGGTCATGCACAGACATGGCTTCACGCTGTGCAGCGAGGGAGCATTTTTCAAGAGTAGTGATTCTCTCTTCCATGTCTTCCTTTTGGACCATGGCTTCTCGAATGTCCCATTGCAATTTCGTGTTCATCTCCTCAGATTTGTTCAAGTCTTCCCTTGCCGTGTAGAGATCTTCCTCCAGCTCTGCCACGTGACTGATTCTCTCTGCCATGTCTTCCATTAGGGCCATGGCTTCACGCATGTCCCGTTGCAATTTCGTGTTCATCTCCTCAGATTTGATCAAGTCTTCCCTGGCTGTGAAGAGATCTTCCTCCAGCTCTGTCATGTGACTGATTCTCTCTTCCATGTCTTTGTTTTGGGCCTTGGCTTCACGAATGTCCTGTTGCAATTTCGAGTTCATCTCCTCAGATTTGATCAAGTCTTCCCTGGCCGTGTAGAGATCTTCCTCCAGCTCTGCCTTGTGACTGGAGAGGGCGGCCAGTTGCTCTTTCATTTGGCTCTGCTCCCTCAATTGCTTGTCTATGACTTCCTGGAGCTCTATAACTTTAGCAAGGTCCTCCTCGTGGCTTAACGAACCATCAGAAGATCTCTTTCCATTCGTGCTCGGGGTATTTTCTTGTTCATGGTTCATCTCAAGTGCTCCATCTGTTAGTGTTTTTTTCTGCTTATTCTGTTCTTTAAGAATCTTTAGCTCTTCGTATGTGGCACCTAATTCTTCTTCTAACAAACCACACCTTTCAAGTGCTACTCGTAATCTCTCTCTCAGCTTTTCATCCAGAGTTTTGTGGTGCTCAAACAGCGACTTCAGTGCTTTGAGCACTTCGACTTCGCTGGACACACCTGCTGGGGACTGTGCCTGCCTCTTCACCACGGTCATCCTGAGAGACCTCTCGTGCCTAGAGACAAGGCATTCCAGATGTTCTAAAAGCAGCCTGGTGTTGTTCCTTTCTGCTTTCAGTTCAGCAATTTCTCTTTCTCTTTCAAGGAGCTCCTCCCTGTATACATTCCGTTCCTTCATAAGTGCAGCAAACTCCTGTGGAAGTGCAGTTTTGAGCTGGCTCTGCAAGGAATCTCTTTCATGACCAACTTCGTGTAATTTCCCCTGGGTTAATGCCAGCATTTCTTGAGTCTCTCTAAGAGTGTCAAGAAGTCGGTCCCTTTCTTCTAGCATGGAGACGATCAACTGTTCTATATGTGAATCTGCGTCTGCCAGTGAAGGGGAGCTGGATGCATGGCTCCCACTTCCTCCTGGGGAGCCTTCGGCTTCACTGATGGTTGGCATCACCTCACGCATCATCTGCAAATGAAAGACCCAGACTAGAATCATTAAGAGCAGAATACAGGTTCCCGTAAATCTGCAATTACATAAGTATCTGCAGCTAATACATGAAAGGTTCACAGCCTCTTTATTCTCAGATGTGTTACACTTTGTATGCAAATAAGTTGGGAAAGCATACACCGGCAAATATTAAGTGCAGGAACACACACCATGAAGATACTTACAGGGACAATAACCCTGTGAAGGGGTCAAGACCAGGGGACTGTGTAGGGACCCAAATGCCCCAAGGGATCACACCCCGATCAGATAAGCCCTTCTCGGCCACACCCCATCATGGCGCTGGTTGCCCTTCTCTTCCCTATTCTCCTTCCCGCCGTCGCGAATTACACACCAATCAGCTCCCCCCAAACCCCATGCGGTATGCTAAGTAGGGATTGTATTTTAAGCCAATCAGCTTTCCCCTTAAAGCCCTATATATGTGTGTGTGTATGTGCTGCCTAATAAACGGGCTCTCTCCGGTGGATCGTCAACTGGTGTCGACTCATCCTTTCATTTGGTGCCGAAACCCGGGACGGAGTTTCTCTCGAACGGTGACACTTTTCAGAGCGCAGTGACAGCACCTTCTGAGTCGCCCCTCAGGGCTCCCTTGAGCTGTAACACTCCATCCCGCCAGGACTGGCCTCCCTTTCACCGCTCACCATTGACGGTCCACCCTCGTCCATTGTTTTTGGCGCTGGCTTCTTCCACTCACCACCGGCTCATCATTAGGTAAGCCCCCTTTTCTAAAGAGCACCAGCCATTTTCAGGCTACCACAGGGAGTCTAGATCATCCGGTAGCTCCTAACACCCATACCCACCCCACCATGGTCTTCACGACCACTATAACAGGTTCCAAAGCCCCGGTAAACTTTTACTTTCATTTTTGGAGGTTAAAAGCCCCATTCTGTTCTCTCCTTCCCTCTTTCACCCTCTTGTCCACCACTCTCTTCTAATCTCTGTCCGATTTCCGTCTCTCTCCACTTCCCAGGTCCGGGACCTGACCAGAAAATCCTGGCACTAGGTTCCTTCAGGCACTGGGCTTTTGCCCTAGAGAAGTGGAGGTCTGAGTGACGACCCACACCTCCCTTCTCTCCTCCTGGTTCATATCTGAACCTACCAGGACTGACGAGACCTACTGGGGATGCCCTCTAGGATCCCGTCTTTCCCAACCAGCCGAAGGATCTGTCTTATCACTAATCTCTGTCCGATTTCTGTCTAAATTCCCATTAAGAGACCAGAATGGGCACTTCCTCCTCCTCCCTAGGGGACTCTCCACTTCAATGCCTTCTGAAAAACCTCACCAACCTTTCCCTCAGGCCGGATATTGAGCCCAAACTCCTCACCAAATTCTGTACACAAGATTGGCCTTATTATCCTTTAGATAATCAAAACACATGGCCCCCTGAGGGCACACTAGATCCTAACATTCTACGAGACCTCTTTAACTACTGCCAGCGCCTAAAAAAATGGAAGGAGATCCCCTACATCGAGGCTTTTCGCCTCTTGGCTCAGAACCCCGCCCTCTGCTCCTCCTGTGCTCCCTCTCAAGTCCTTTTAGCCTGTAAACACTCTTCACAGTCACCCCTCGATCCTTGCAACTTCGACCCTGCTGATGAACCCCCACCCTACCGATCTCATCCTCCCCCAGTGCCTCCGGCATCCACTCCTCCTCCCCCATTATCCACGTCACCTTCTGTACCTCCAGCGCCATCCACTCCCCCATCTTTACCCTCACCTACCCCTGACCCACTAAGTCCCCCTTTCACCCGTTCCCGAGGTCCTCCCCCTGCCCCTCTAACAATCGCCCCACTACGTGAGGTAGCTGGGGCTGAAGGAGTAGTTAGGGTCCATGTTCCCTTTTCCCTAGCTGACCTTACAGAATTAGAAAAAAGACTAGGCTCTTTCTCTACCGACCCTACCACCTACATTAAAGAATTCCAATGGATCCTGCAGGCCTACAGCCTCACACATCATGACATCTTTGCTCCTAGCCAATACCCTCCTCCCTGAGGAACGCCACAGGGTCTGGGATACAGCCCAAACCCATGCCACTGACACCCATCGTGCCAATCCAGATCACCCGCTAGGCCCCCGAGCAGTCCCAGAACCGGAACCTAATTGGGATTATAACACAGCCCAGGAAATCCAGGCTCAAGACCGTTTTGCCTCTTGCTTAATAACTGGCCTAAAAAAATCAGCTCGCAAGGTCGTCAATTTCCAAAAAAATTAAAGAAATTGTCCAAAAAAAGGAGGAAACTCCCTCTGAGTTCCTCAATAGATTAACTCAGGCCTTTCAACAATACACTAACTTAGACCCCAATTCAGAAGACGGCCGGCATGTCCTTATGACCTATTTTCTGGCCCAATCCTACCCCGACATTAAAGCTAAACTTAAAAAATTAGAGCAGGGTCCTGCAACCCCTCAGACCGAAATCCTGTCAGTGGCCTTCAAGGTTTTTCATAATCGGGAGGAGGAAAAAGAACGTCGAAAACAAAAGGCCGACCACGCCAACTTCCAGATGTTGGCCCGGCTTATCAAACCCCCTGGGCGCCCTCCCACAGCCTCCACCTCTAAGCCTCCACCTGGGGCCTGCTTTAAATGTGGAAAGGAAGGGCATTGGGCCAAGGCTTGCCCCACCCCCAGGCCACCCACCACTCCTTGTCCAAAATGCAAAAAGAAGGGACATTGGGGATCTGATTGCCCCCGTTCCCGAAGGGGTAAGGGACCAACTGCCCCACAGTCCCCCAAACTGTGGACACCACCTATGGTGGGCCTTGCTGAGGAGAACTGATGGAGCCTTGGGCCCTTCCCGACCATCTCTATAACAAAGCAGGAGCCCAGGGTATCCATGGTTGTGGACGGCCACCCAATATCTTTCCTCCTGGACACTGGAGTCACCTTTTCGGTCTTAAGGGAATATAAAGGCCCCACCACCTCCAGCAGCTCTCCTATAGTCGGGGTAGGAGGTAAACAAATCTTTCCCCCCAAAACCCCTCTTTTAACCTGCTGCCTTCAAGGCACTCAATCCGTTTTCTCCCATTCCTTCCTAGTCATGCCACAATGCCCCGTCCCCTTGTTGGGTCAGGACATTCTATCACGGCTTCAAGTCTCCATTACCTTGCCCCTGTCCTCTTCCTCTTCCCCCGTTTCCTTCCTCCTAGCGCTAGTTCAAGCCCAAGATCCTACTAATTCCACCCCTCCAAAAAAGTCCTTACCCATCCTGACGCACCCTGTTAACCCCACAGTTTGGGACACTGCCAGCCCCGCTCTGGCCCAGTGTTCCCCTGTACACATAAAACTAAAAAACCCCTCCAGATATATTTGCCAGGCTCAGTATCCATTAACCACAGCAGCCCTCCTAGGGTTAAGCCCCATCATTCAGGACCTGTTAAAAAAGGGGTATCTCTGTCCCACTCGCTCCCCTTTCAACACTCCCATACTCGCTGTACTCATTTCTCGGTTCTGGACTTAAAAGATGCCTTCTTTTCCATACCCCTGGAAACCGATACTCAAGACATTTTTGCCTTCACATGGACTGACCCCCACTCCCGTCACTACAGGCCCTTCTAACAGCCCCTGCACTTCATCTCCCTGATCTAACTAAACCCTTTTTCCTCTATGTTCATGAAAATGTGGGACAAGCTCTAGGCGTCCTAGGACAGAATTTTGGCCCCTCCTTTGCCCCTGTAGCATACCTATCAAAACAGTTAGACCCCACTGTACAAGGCTGGGCACCCTGTCTAAGAGCCCTAGCAGTGGGGCAGTTGCTGCATAAGGAGGCATCCAAATTAACATTTGGGGCACCTCTTACCATTCTCTCACCACATCACCTTAAAGACCTCCTTACCTATAAGGCTCTCCACTCCCTCCCACTTTCCAGAATTCTAACCCTCCTGTCCTCGTTTCTGGAAAATCCTGCCCTATCCTTCAATACCTGCCCACCCCTAAACCGGGCTACTCTACTGCCTATACCAGATTCCCCCAACACGCCTTTGCACAGCTGCGTAGAAAGCCT
Organism: Cynocephalus volans; assembly: GCF_027409185.1. Taxonomy (NCBI): domain Eukaryota; kingdom Metazoa; phylum Chordata; class Mammalia; order Dermoptera; family Cynocephalidae; genus Cynocephalus; species Cynocephalus volans. The sequence continues at coordinate 143,920,183 of NC_084467.1, forward strand.
TCAGAATTTCATACCTTACTGCTCTTCCATCACTGAGAGGACCCTGTCTCACGCTGATCTTGCATGGTTCACGGATGGATCCTCATTCAAGGAAGGAAACACTCATTACGCAGGTTATGCCATAGTCTCCCTTGATTCGGTTATAGAAGCTTTACCCAGGGGTACTACCAACTAGCAGGCTGAACTTATTGCTGCCACGTGAGCCTGTGTTCTAGCTGAAGGAAAAACTCTTAACTTATACACTGACTCCAAATATGTCTTTCATATACTTCTCTCTCATGCCGCCATATGGAAAGAACGCGGTCTGCTTAACACTAAGGGTTACACAATCACCAATTCAGCTTTAATCTCCACCTTAATCGAGGCATCCCATTTACCTTGTAAATTAGGAGTCATTCATTGCAGATCCACCAGAGGGACGATTCCCCAATCACTCGCGGGAATTGTAAGGCTGACCTTGCTGCACGCACTGCGGCACGGCACCCACAGACACAAAACGAACTTCCCATTCTTCCTTAAGGCCCCAAGGGTTCACAGACACCCTCTCAGCCCTAACTGCCTAATGATAATAAGTCCTCTCTCGCTTGCTCCATGACCTGTTTCACTCTAGCCCCCAAGCTTTATCCCAGTTTTTACAAGCCTTCTTCTCAATCACCCCATCTGACAAAGCCCTCTTGCAAAAAATCTCCTCCTCATGCACAATCTGCCAGCGTACCAATCCTAACACCCCTCTCAAACCTGGGCCATACCCCTCCCACCAGGCCAGAGGTCTCACACCCACAGCCGACTGGCAAGTTGATTTTACACACATGCCTTCCGTCCGGTGCCTCAAATACCTCTTGGTGTTTGTTGATACCTTTTCAGGATGGGTAGAGGCATTCCTAAGATCCAATAAAAAGGCCTCCACCGTAGCCCAGACTCTCCTTTCCCAAATCATCCCACGATTTGGGATGCCCACTTCCATTCAATCTGACAATGGACCTGAGTTTACCGCCCAGATAGTACAAAAACTCTCCCAGTCACTCTCTCTCCCCTGGCACCTACATTGCCCTTACCGACCTCAGGCATCTTAAGGTAGAAAGAACCAACAGAACCTTAAAAGACATACTAACTAAATTATCTCTGGAATTACACCTTGATTGGGTCCGTCTCCTACCTCTCGCTCTACTCAAGGCCAGAGCTCTCCCAAAGAGGCCCTCCAACCTTTCCCCTTTTGAAGTCATGTATGGTAGGCCCCTCCTACCCCTGGGGATCACAGCAACTGAAGGACCCATACGACCCGCCATGGCCTTACCCTCGCTCTCCCACCTCCGCACCGAATTATGGAAGCACCAGGACTGGCTACTTCCAGATCCGTCACTTTCCACAAATAACCTTTCACTCAGCCCAGGCCAATTAGTATTCTACACTTCCCCAGAACCCAAAACCCCCCTAACCCCTAAGTGGGAAGGCCCACGTTCTGTCATCCTTTGCACTCTGACCACTGCTAAACTTGCCCTGCCAGGTAATCCATTTCCACCTGGCAACGAATCATTTCTGAAACACTCATCTTTCTCACCCACACCTCGCCGGCTCTCTCTCCCGAAAATTGTTTTCTTTGCGCCTCTCTCATGCGACCGCTCCTGGCGGTCGACCCCTTAAATGCTCCCCTTCCTCTCAATGCTACCTCCTCCCCACCACCAGAACACCTTAACCTTCCGGGCGTCCCTCTCTGGGAGCCCGACGACAAAGACAATACTCTGTTGCCCCGTCACTGTCTCATCGGAAGCTCTTCCTCCCTAACTTCTCCCCCGTCTTATTGTGATCTTAACACAACCATTCATACCCACACCGTCGCCCCACCAGGCTCTTTCTTCTGGTGCAATGGAACCCTCTCTACCTCCATCCTGCCTAATCTTACTGTCCCATGCCTTCTTGTCACCATTGTCCCTCAACTCACTCTGTACTCAATTCAGAATTGTTCCATCTTCTTCATCCCCCCTCAAGGCAAAAAAAGGGCCACCTTCCCTCCAATCATGGTCGGTGTTTCCTTAACAACATCAGCGGTCGGAGCCGGCCTGTCGGGAGGAGCCTTAGGGCACAGATTATGGGCGGTCGAAGACATCAATGCTAAACTTGAAGGGGCTCTGACCTCCACTGCCGAATCTCTTTCCTCTCTACAGAGACAGATCACCTCTTTAGCTCAGGTCACCCTCCAAGACCGCAGAGCACTAGACCTCCTCACTGCAGAAAAAGGAGGTACTTGCATCTTCCTTGGGGAAGAATGCTGTTACTATATCAATGAATCCGGTCTGGTGGAAACAAACATCATCAGACTCACCGACTCGGCTTCCAGCCTACGAACCACATCCAGTTCTAACCCCTTTTCCTCCTTTATCTTAAGCCCTGTCCTAACTTGGATTTGGCCCATTTTGGGACCTCTAATCATTATCCTCATAACCTGCCTTTTCTTGCCCTGTATCATTAGGTTTCTTCAAGCCCAAGTGGGAAAAATCTCTAATCAGGCCTTTAACCAGCTTTTGCTTAGAAACTACCAGCTTCTAGGTACCGATGAACCCCCCGCCTCATCTCGTGAGCGCCTCAGCCGATGCTGAAGAGACACCACCTTCCAGAGGGAACGCGTCCTACACGCCCTCGCCACCGACGCCTGGCTGCTCCCTCCAGTCTCCAACTACGAACAATGGAACCGGTGCATGTGCGACTTGTGGCTTCAAGGAACGTTTATGGACTTTTCCCCTTTTGAAATGACTTGTTTCTCCACCCTCCTTTGGGGTTTCATAATCGGTATTTATGTACCTTCCTCCCTTTGCCCCCCCACAACGCCCCAGTTCAGCAGGAAGTAGCTCGATGACTTCAACGTCCCCTTTCCTAAAACAAGAAAAAGGGAGGAAGGTAGGGACCCAAATGCCCCAAGGGGTCACAGCGAGGAATGTAAGAACCCAAATGCCACAAGGGATCACACCTGGATCACGTAAGCCCTTCTCGGCCACACCCCATCATGGCGCTGGTTGCCCTTCTCTTCCGTATTCTCCTTCCCGCCGGCGCGAATTACACACCAATCAGCTCCCCCCAAACCCCATGCGGTATGCTAAGTAGGGATTGTATTTTAAGCCAATCACCTTTCCCCTTAAAGCCCTATATATGTGTGTGTGCTGCGTAATAAACGGGCTCTCTCCGGTGGATCGGCAACTGGTGTCGACTCATCCTTTCAGACTGCCCCTCACATAAAGAGCAAACCCAGCAGTATTTTGTTCACAAAGCTGTACTTTTTAGATGTTGAGAACAAGTGTGCTTCAGGTACCTATTTTTCCAACTTCCCGGTGGGGGGAGAGCAAGTCAAAAACACACACCACCCAGTCACTTTTCAGGAAAAGCATAGAAGGAGCACAGAGCCAGCAGCACTGACAGGTACAGAACCCATCAGGCATCTTATAGGAATGTGTGCAGTCAGCTCCTGGGAAGGACTGATGGCTCCCTGAATTCTTGGGCTGGATTTGGTGAGCACGAAAGGAACGGGACTCGTGAAGGGTTGGGAGAGGTTTCTCCAATGGTTGGTCGGTCAACCTAACTTACCTCAGTTTCCAGCCCAAAGTCAAATTCCACGATGGAAATAGAGCCAGCAGGTCCGGACAGCCGGGGATGTCTAGGAGGGAAGGAAAAGTGATAGGTGAGTCAATGAGAGGCGATGAAGTGTCACCAACACACAGATGGGGCGAGGGCAAGGGGGCCGCTCCCGAGGGTCCTGGCCTCAGTCCGGGCACGGCGGACCCCCCGGCGCCCCTCACGGTGAGGCTGACCCCCGGCCCAGCCGCGTCCCGCTGTCTGTGCCCGAATCAGGTGCTGCAGAAGCTGCGGCCACCACGGCACTGACGAGGCACTGACAACCGTTTCCAAGGAGCCTGAGCCAGCTGGGGTTCTAGAACCCACGGTGGGTCCTGGCTCGTGGGGCCGGGGGATGGGCGGCACGTGGCCCCGAGAGCGCGTCCCTTCGGCCCCAGTCACTAAGGCGGGCCTGCGGCCGGACACTGGAAGAGCCTCTTGGAGTTAATAGTATAATTTGATGTCTTTGCATTGATCTGTCCCAGGGAGGATGCCTCAGGGTGTGTGTGCATATGTGCCCACATGTGTGCATGATCTGTGCATGCGTATGCATGTGTGTGCCCACACGTGTGCATATGTGCATGCGTGGGTGCCATACATGTGCACTCAGCATTTGTTCACGGCGATTATCATCTTCCAGCGGGCCTGGAGCCGTATGCGTTGCAGCACACTTTGTATTCTATGTCATTTTTCCTATGATAGGTAGCAAATTCTTTGAGTTGATTTCCATGAGTGCTGATTGATTTTCACCAAACCATCTTACCTCTTTCAGTCTCTTCCTTTTGTGACTTTTGGCAGGTAGTTGCAGACTTAACAATTGTCTCTCTCTCCAGGTGCCTCAAAATGTCCTTATTGTCATTGTGTCATTTGAAATCACAGCTAATCAGTCAGGTGGATGAAGGCAGGTGTTTTTATATCTCTTCTCCCGATAGGGGTCAGTGGCGTTAGCGGACCTGTCCCGGTTCCCGCAGTTCACAGGTGGCACAGCTAGGATGAGAAGTCAGGTTTTCCTCCTGCAAGCCTCCTTTCCTGTTTTGTGCACAGAGAGGTGTCTGTAACACACCGTTCAGTGACAAACCCATGCTGACTTGTATGTACATGGCAGGTGTGTTTAAATATGTACACACATCCACAGAAAGGTCTAGAAGAACATACTCCAATCTGTTGAAAAAAGGTCACGGGACGAGATTAGAATGAAGGAGGAGTAGATATTTTGCTTTTTTAGTTTATGTTCATTTGTAAGATTTACTCTTTTTGCAATAAATAATGAGTTTTATCATTTTAAAATGAATAATTATGAGCAGTGAAGGAGTAAATGGTGTATTAGTGTCATTGGTTTCTGTCTATAATTTTGTGTTTCTCTCTGGGTGTTCTTTTATGTTGGGAAACGCTGAGGGGTCATTAGGTTGTTTGACTCATTGTTAGGCTGACGTTCTTATTGACTGTTATTGTGTCATATGAATGATCACAGTTGCATCGTTACAAGCAGACTGCCAGATACTGTGTATCTCAGATGACTTCGTCTGCCGGGAATGTCTGAATACCAGGGGCACACCTCCAGCTGCGGGCCTCAGCTCCCTTCGGGGCCTGCACGCCTGGCTTTGCGCTGGAGTGGAAAACGCTGTGTTGGAGTCCAGCTCTCCTCATTGGGGCTGCCCCTGGCTCTGTGCCTAATTGGGGAACCGGTGAGAGGGGAACTACTGAAGCACTGACAAAAGGAGAAATCTTCCAGTCTATCAGAAGCTGAAACTCTACCCTGTTCTCTAGATTGCCAAAAAGCCATTTTGATTCTATACTTGTCTAAGTGTTCCCAAATCCTTCCGTGTTCATTCTTAGGCATTCCCAATCACCAAGTCCTATTTAAAAGTTTTCATTGCTTAATGTGGAATCCAAGAGACGCTTTATTTTCATTCTTCCACTGGCTTAAATAGACATGGATGTTAAAAGTCGGAAGCATTCAATATTCATGCTTAAATGTATTATGCTTTCTCTGAGCAACAGTACTTAATCTATTTGCCAAAGAATAGCATTTGTCTGTTGCTTTTTCAGTTTACAGTTCTTTCTTCAGCATTCTAGGTTTCCTTCCCCGCCCCCCCTCCTTTTAAAATCTTAAGCAGAAACTGAAAATCTTTGCCTGGAGATATTTGAGCCTTGTTCACACGGTATTTAATCCCACTGGATCTTCTTACCAATTTATAAAATTTCCCCTCTACTCATATTAGCAACAAAATGCTTCTATAAATACCAGATGTGAACCGATTAGTATCACTAGGGGCCAGAGAGAAAGATTTATTAACTTCCAATTACTTGAATTAGTGTCAGTGTTCAGTGCTTCAGTGAGCCTACTGATTTCAGTGCTGTTTGCTTCTTTGGGGCTTAGCAGATGCTTTGGGGAAGTAAAGGTTAATGACTTCTTTCAAATGAAATGTATTCTAGGGCAATTTATGAATCTTTGTATGTGGCTGTATATCATATTCAAGAATAACTACACTTCTCTCTGAGTGTAATGTATTGTGTTTCCTTTGATGCATTCAGACTTTTCTCTTTATCTTTGACTTTCAAGTTTGACTATAGTGCGGACATTTTTGTATTTATTTTAGTTGGTGTTAGTTTATCATTTTGTATCAGCAAATATCTACCTTTCATCAAATTTGGAGAAATCTTGGCCACTGTTTCTCTAAATTTTTTCCTGCTCCATTCTTTTTCTTTTCTCTCCCTGTTATCCCATTTACATGTATGTGGGATTTTTTTTTTTTTAATCATATAGCAAGTCTCTGAGGCTCTGCTCATTTTTTAAAATTATTTTTCTCTTTGCTGTTCACTTTGGATGATTTCTACCATCAAGTTCACTTTTTCCTCTGTAATTTCTGATTGTGTTGCATTCCAGTATATTCAGGCAGTCGCTTTTTGTGTCATGTCCAAGTTCTATAGTTGTTTTCCGCTGGAGGATCAGCCACTAGAGTTTTAGTCTATCATGTCTGAAAGTGGAAGTTCTGCCCTACGTATCTGGGACTTTGAATTTTGAGAGTCAGTTCCTGCCCTGGTTAATACACTAGGCTCCTAATCAGTCCCTGTCCCCTACCACCTACTGTCAACACCTCAGTCAGTCAGAGTGACCCTATGAAAACATAACAGGAGCCTCTAATGTTTCCCTGTTTTACATAGAGTAAAACCAGAAATGCTATGTCCTACTCTGCCTTTCCTTGGCTTCCTGGTCACACACTTATGCTGGTTTCTATCCTCCCTTTCTGACCACTCATTCAACGACTCATGTTTCCTCTAATCCGGAAAGGTAGGTCCACCCTAAAAATATGGTTCGATGTTAAACTTCTACAACAGGGCATTGGATAAGGGTTTAAATTCCCAGGAATAGGAGACCAGGACCCAATGCTAAAGGCAAAGAGGACTTAACCCCTACTTTTCAAGAAAGCTGCAGGCAGCACTGACTTAAGGAGGGTTAAGGGCTTTGGGCTCGGGGCTCGCTTGAACCTTCCTCGCACTCGAATCTGCCCAGATTTTAATAACAAACGCAGAGTAAAACTAGAACCTGCTTTTGCACAGGTTCTAGCTACCACTGTCAGAGGGAGGGGCTGATTTCACTTTCCTCCCAGTACCTGAGCCCTACAGAGCAGACGCTGCAGATGGCGGGAAGCGGAACCCAGACCCGGGCGCCCCTGCTTCTGGCCGGGCGCAAGTCGTGGTGCACCACGCGTGCGCCCTGCGGGCCGGCATGGAGGAGCGCGGCGATGCCGAGCCGACCGCCGGCTGCAGCAGTCTGGGCCCGGGCGGCGTTCGCAGCGGCGGCGGCGCTCCGTCGTGGGCCCCTGAGGACGCCTGGATGGGCACCCACCCTAAGGTGAGGAGGCGCAAGAGGAGCCGGGCGGCGGTCCAGCCCCCGGCCGCAGGCGGAGCTCCCGGGCCGCGCTCCCCTTCCGACCGGCCGGGCAGCCGAGGGTGCGGTGGGTGGCGGGGGCCGCTGTGCACTACTGCCAGCCTCAGGCAGTATCGTTTCTGTTTGTTTAGATGTGTTGAACGATCGCTCTGACACCTTCCCCAGCCCCTCACTAAAGCCATCCTTAGACTGAAGGCAAAACATTAAACTCTCCTCAAGCTGGAGACCCCCAATGAGCACTCCACCAATACCTGAGTTTTGTTGTTTAGATAGAGGTCGTTTGGGGGGTGAATTTCTTTAATTCTCACATTAACCATACAAGACAGTTTGTGGGCCATAATGAACTAGGAGTCCGTCATGGTAGAGGTTTAGGTACAGTCACGTTTACCTTAGCCTTGGACCCAGAGTGTGCATCATGATTTTGCACAGGTGCAGATTCCTAATTTATGGGATTTCTTGGAAAGTTTGAATAGGTTCTTGCCTAAAGCAGAGCTACTCACATTGTGAGTATATTTTTCTGTATTCACATCAAGGGAGGTAAAGATGATTAGTCCCTTGCTTGCTTCTGCTTGGGAAATTGCTGCCTTGTACCAGTAATGTCCCAAACAGTGAATGGACAGTGAGCAGAGATGTGGATTTTGTAAGAATCTCTGGGACTGGTCTGGTACTTTAGTAGAATTGCACTCTTCTATTTGAGAACAACAATTCATAATGATCTGAAAACAGTCAAGAAAGGTAAAATTTTATAGATATAAGTCTGAAAAGAATTAAGCCTTCTTCGTCTTCTCACTTGATTTTATCCTCCTGCTCTGTCCCCTTCATCTTCCCCGAACAAGTGAGAAAAAGAAACAATAGCATGGAAGTATTATTTAGTACCATAAAAAGAAAACAACATGGCAGGGTAGCATAGTGGTTAGGAGCATTAACTCAAAGTCAGACTCACTGAGTTTGAATCCTGGTTCTGTCACTTACCAGCTTTGTGATTTGGGCCAAGTGGCTCCATCTCATTACACCTAGTTTCCTCACCTGAATAACAGGGATAATAATAGTATTTGCCTTGTAGGGTTATTACAGGATTAAATCAGTTAATATTTTTGACATATAGAAAGCACTATGTAAGTATTTAATAAATGAAACACAAATAACACATTTTTAAAGCCTCATCGAGATTTGGTGTTGCTATTCAGTTTTCATGCTTGTAGATTTTTTTTCTCTTTGAAGTTAATGGCTGTGTAGATCATGACCACCAAATCTTCCCTTTTGATTATTCTTCCTGAATTGATTTTTAAAAACAAGAAAAGAAATAATAGTGAGTGTTTTTCCAGTCCAATTTTTTTGTTACTCAATTTGGAAATTACTTAGTTTCATCCAGTAAAATGGTATCAGATTTGTCATTCTCACACAGCACTTATATTATTCTACTGCTTAGAAATCCTCAGTGTTTCCTTATGGACAAAACTCAGACTTTTAGTTTGGCCACCAAGACCTTATAACCTGGCCTGAAATTACGTTTTGTGTCATTTTCAAACACATTTGAGGCTTCAGGTAGACAACTAATAACACCCCTATTCTCCTGCACCTGTACACTTAACGGTGAAACGGATCGGGGAATGTGACTTCAGATCTGCCCCCATGCAAGTCTGCCAAAACCTCATCTCTGCATTAGCCTTGCTTATCCACCTAGTCAGTGATGTAGCTAGACAGTCTCAGGCTTTCCCTGCAGGAGTGAGCTGCTGAAAAATGTTCCCTTATGCTGACCAGCAAGTCTGAAAGAAGGAGCACCTTGCTTAGTTCCTTCTTTAAAATCCAACAATTAAATAACTCCCTACTTTTGAGTGAAAAAGGGTGAGGAGAGAGGCTAGGAATGGTATTCTAGCAGACTTTCTCTTCTATGCAAATAAGAGACCAGGGAAATAGAAGCTCCCCACCAACATGTCCCAATGAAAATCCTATTAAAAAATGTCTCTACTCCTGGCAGATAGGTTTCTTTATAGGCCCTTAAATATGTGTGGTTTATTCCCACCTTTGTGTGATTACCCACACTATTATTCTACTTCTCCATTTACTCAAATCATGTCCTTCAGGGCTCAATTTGCATCCCACTTCTGCCATGAAGCATTCAGCAACCAATCTCCCTGAGTAAAGCTCCTCTGACCTGTTGGGTTCTGTGTTTTTATTCCACTCACATGGTTTTTAATCACTTAATGTCATCTATTGTTATTTGCCTAATAATTGTAAGTATGCATGTGTTTATCCTAACAATTGCAAATTCTTTAGAGGTAGAGGTCAGATCTTATATTGCTTTTTAACTACCGCTATTACCTAGAAGAGATATTTAATGTATCCTTGTTGATTGAAGGAAATGATTAAAAGATTCTTCCTTCTCTATTTGACAATTGCATTTTGATTTTCAGTACTTAGAAATGATGGAATTAGATATAGGAGATGCCACCCAAGTCTATATAGCATTCTTGGTTTACCTGGACCTCATGGAGAGTAAGTCGTTTGTTTATATTGTTTTGTTATTGGGGCTGTGGTATGGGTTTGGGGGATTGAGTTGGGGTATAGCATCGTTGGCATTATATTAAGCAATCATTTATGCATTTGCTATTAATTTTGTCAATTTTGTAATTTCTTCATTTATAATGGGAATTACTTTGTAACAGAAAATACTAGAAAAGTAAAGAGAGGCAGTGGCATTATAAGTGGTGTTTGCTCAACTGAGTATTAGGTAGAAGTTTGGTATTTTTATCTTTTGCTTTTGATGAACATTATTGTCCATTCAATGATGCTCTTTCAGGTAAAAGTTGGCATGAAGTAAGCTGTGTGGGATTACCAGAACTCCAGCTCATCTGCCTTGTTGGTACAGAGCTAGAAGAGGAAGGGTTACAGACTGTGGTGCCTGTACCCATCACTGCTTCCCTCAGCCATAACAGGTGAACTGGTGATTTTGGTCTTTGTTTAACAGATTAGTTCCTTTTCTGAGTAAAGCACTAGGAATCATTAAATTAAAGGTAGTAATATAACATTTTTAAAGGAATTTGGGGTACAGGGATCATAGCTTTACTCTTGGTCATTTGAGGAAGTAAGTATGAGAGTTCAACAAGTATTTATTTAACACTTAGAGAAAGAATAAATGGTAGAAATTCTATCCTTAAGGAAACAGAAAATATTTATATTCTTGGTAAGGAGGCAAGCCATTACATTTGAAACAACGTATATTATAAGATATACAATGTGATACCAATCATACCTGCTATAGGAATTGATGAAGAGCATGATTAACATGCAAATTGAAGTCAAAGAAAGCTTCATGCAGCTGTGGGACTTTTTAAAATTTTTTGTTCTTTAATATATTTTTAAGATTTAAATGAATTATTTTTTGAATTGAAACATAACTGATTATACATATTTATGGGGTACAAAGTTGACTTATCAGTATTTGTAGACAGTATGTGATGATCAAATCAATATTATTACTATGTTCATCATTACAAATAGTAATAATTCTTTGTGTCCCTTACCCAATTACTTGCTAACACCCATCCCTCTCCCCCTTTTTCACTTCTAGTAACTATAGGTCTGTTCTCTACTAAAAATTTGACATTTTATTGTTTTTTTCTGTCCTTCTTCCTTCTTCATCCCTCCCTCCCTTCATTCCACCCACCCACCCACCCACCTACCTACCTACCTACCTACCTACCTACCTACCTACCTACCTACCTACTTATGAGTGAGGACATGTGGTATTTCTCTTTCTTTGCCTCGCTTATTTCACTTAACAATTTTCTCCAGGCTCACCTGTGTTGCTGAGAATAGCAGATTTTCATTCTTTTTTATGGCTGAGTAGTATTCCATTGTGTATGTATACTACATTTTCCTTATCCAATTGTCCATCGATGCACATTTAGGCTTATTCCATATCTTGGCTGTTGTATATAGAGCTGGGATGAACATGGGAGTGCAGATATCCCTTCAACGCGATGATTTCCATTCCTTTGTGTATATATTCAGAAGTGGGATTGATGGATTGTGTGGTAGTTCAATCTGTTGTTGTTTGAGAACCCTCCGTACTGTTTTCCATAATGACTGTACTAATTTACAGTCTCACCAACAATGTAGAACAGTTCCCTTTTCTCTACATCTTTGCCAGTATTCAGTATTGTCTTTTTTTTTTTTTTTTTTTTGTCTTTTTCGTGACCGGTACTCAGCCAGTGAGTGCACCGGCCATTCCTATATAGGATCCGAACCCGCGGCGGGAGTGTCGCCGCGCTCCCAGCGCCACACTCTCCCGAGTGCGCCATGGGCTCGGCCCCATTATTGTCTTTTTGATCATAGTCAGTCTACCTGGGGTGACTCAATGTGGTTATCTAAATGCAGTTATTATCTCAGTGTGTTTTTAATTTGCATTTCCCTAATGCTTAGTGACGTTGAGCATTTTTTCATGTATCTTCCTTTGAAAAATTTCTATTCTTCCTTTGAAAAATATCTATTCAACTGCTTTGCCTATTTTTTAATTGGATTATTTGGGGGTTTTTTGACTGTGAAGTTGTTGGAGTTCCTTATATATTCTGTATATTAATTCCCTATTGGATGTATAGTTTGCAGATATTTTCTCCCATTCTGTAGGTTATGTTTTTACTCTGTTGATTGTGTCCTTTGCTGTGAAGAAGCTTTTTAGTTTGATATAATCCCATATGTTTGTTTTTTCTTTCGTTGCTTGTGCTTTGGGGGTCATATTCATAAAGTCTTTGCCCAGTCCTACATCCTGAAATGTTTTCTTCTAGGAGTTTTATAGTTTCAGGTCTTATACTTAAGTCTTTAATCCATTTTGAGTTGATTTTGATAGATGGTAAGAGGCATGGGTCTAGTTTCATTCTCCTGCACATGGATATCCACTTTTCCCAGAACCATTTACTGAAGAGGCTGTCCTTTCCCCAATGTATGTTCTTGGTGCCTTCTCTAAGATCAGTTGTCTGTAAGTACCTTGGTTGATTTCTGGGTTCTCTATTCTATTCCGTTGGTTGGAGTGTCTGTTTTTATGCCAGTACCATGCTGTTTTGGTTACTATAGCTTTGTAGTATAGTTTGAAGTCAGGTAGTGTAATGCCTCTGGTTTAATTCTTTTTTGCTCAGGATTGCTTTGGCTATTGAGGCTCTTTTGTTTTTCCATATTAATTTTAGGATTGTTTTTCTATTTCTGTGAAGAATGTCATTGGTATTTTGAAGGAGATTGCATTGAATCTGTAGATTGCTTTGGGTAGTATGGATATTTTCACAACATTATTTCTTCCAATCCATGCTCTTGGAATGTCTTTCCATCTTTTGGTGTCCTGTTTAATTTCTTTCAACAGGGTTGTGTAGTTCTCATTGTAGAGATCTTTCTCCTCTTTGGTTAAATTTATTCCTAGGTCTTTTATTCTTTTGGTAGCAATTGTAAATGGGCTTGCTTTTTTGATTTCTTTTTCTGCTTGTTTGTTTTTGGTGTATGAGAACACTACTGATTTTTTTTGTATCCGCAATTTTACTGAATTTATGAGCTCTAGAAGTTTTTTGTAGAGGTTATGGGTTTTTCCATATGTGGAATTGTGTCTTCTGCGAACAGTGACAGTTTAACTTTGTGTGTTCCAATTTGGATGCCCATTATTTCTTTCTCCTGCCTGATCGTTCTGGCTAATACTTCCAATACTGTGTTGAACAAGAGTGGTGAGAGTGGGCATCCTTGTCTTATTCCTGTTTTCAAAGGAAAAGCTTTCAGTTTTTCCCCATTCAGGATGATTTTGGCAGTGGGTTTGTCATATATAGTTTTTATTGTGTTAAGATACTTTCCTTCCATACCTAAATTGTTGAGGGTCTTTATCATGAAGGGATGCTGAATTTTGTCAAACATCAATTGAGATAATCATATGGTTTTTGTCCTTGCTTCTGTTAATGTGGTGTATCACATTTATTGATTTGCATATGTTGAACCATGCTTACAACTCTGGGGTTGAATCCCACTTGATCATGGTGTATAATCTTTTTGATGTGCTGTTGTATTCTGTTTGCTAATATCTTATTGAGGACTGTTGTGTGTATGTTCATCAAGGATATTGGCCTGTAGCTTTCTTTTTTTGTTTTGTCTTTGTCTGATTTTGGTATCAGGGTGATGTTGGCCTCATAGAGTGAATTTGGAAGAATGGCCTGTGTTTCGATTTTTTTGAATACTTTGAAAAGGATAGGTGTTAATTCTTCTTTAAACGTTTGGTAGAATACAGCAGTGAAGCCATCTGATCCTGGGCTTTTCTTTGTTGGGAGACTGCTGATTACTGCATCAATCTTATTGCTTGTTGTTGGTCTGTTCAGGTTTTCTATTACTTCTTGGTTCAGTCTTGGTAGTTTGTATGTGCCAGGAATTTATCCTTTTCCTCCACGTTTTTAAATTTATTGGCATAAGGTTGTTCATAATAGTCTCTGTTGATTCTTTGTATTTCTGGGTATTGGTTGTGATGTCTTCTTTTTCATTTCTGATTTTTGTTATTTGGGTCTTCTCTCTTTTTTTAGTTAGTTTGGTCAACGGCTTGTCTATTTGCTTTGCCCTCTCAAAAAAACAACTTTTCGTTTCATAGATTTTTTTGTATCATTCTTTTGGTTTCTATTCATTTAGTTTGCTCTGATCTTAATTATTTCTTTCTGTCTGCTAGTTTTGGGATTAGATTGTTCTTCTTTTTCTTTGAAACTTAAAATTAGGTCAGTTTGAGATTTAACATTAGGTTAGCTTGAGATTTAATGTTAGGTTGTTAATTTGAAGTTCTTTGAGATTTAACATTAGGTTGTTTATTTGAAGTCTTTCTGTTCTTTTGATGTAAGCACTTATTGCAATAAACTTCCCTCTTGGTACTTGATGGAGTTTGGATGTGTTGTCCGCACCAAAACTCATGTGGAAATTTGATTCCCAATGTGGCAATGTTGGAAACTGATTGAGTCATGGGGGCAGATCCCTCATGCATGGATTAGTGCTCTCCCTGGGGGAGGGGGGATTAATGAGTGAGTTCTCACTCCATTAGTTCCCATGAGAGCTGGTTGTTTAAAAGACTCTGGCACTTCCCCCCCTCTCTTGCTTCCTCTTGCCATGTGATCTGCTTGTACCTGCCAGCTGCCTGCCACTTTTCACCATGAGTAGAAGCAGCCTGAGGCCCGTGCCTGATGCAGCTGTCGCAGAATTGTAAGCAAAATAAACCTCTGTTCTTTATAAATTACCCAGTCTCAGGTATTTCTGTTATAGCAACACAAAACAGACTAATACAGTACTGCTTTTGCAGTATCTCATAGGTTTTGGAAAGTTGTGCTTGTATTTTCATTCACTTCAAGGAATTTTTTGATTTCCTGCTTTATTTCTTCTTTAACCCACTGGTTGTTCAAGAGCATGTTGTTTGATTTCGGTGAATTTGTATCATTTCTCCAGTTTCATTTGTTGTTAATTTCTAATTTTATTCCATTGTAGTCTGAAAATATACTTGATATGATTTCAGTATTTTAAAATTTGTTGAGACTTAATTTGAGACCTAACATGTGGTCTGTCCTGGAGAATAATCCATTTGCTGATGAGAAGATTGTATGTTCTGTCATTATTGGATGAAATGTTGTCTATATGTCTGTCAAGTCCATTTGATCTAAGGTGCTGTTTAAATCCAATATTTCTCTGCTGATTCTTTGTCTAAATGATCTGTCCAGTGCTGAGAGTGGCATGCTCAAATCTCCAACTGATACTATGTTGGGGTCTACCTTTCCCCTTAGATCCAGTAATATATCTAGGTGCTGTGATGTTGGGTGCATATATATTTATGATTGATATATCTTCTTGCTTCATTGATCCTTTTATCATTATGTAATGTCCTTCTTCTCTCTTTATAGTTCTTGTTTTGAACTCTATTTTATCTGTTACAGGTATGACAACCCCTTTTTGTTTTTGGTTTCTGCTTGCATGGAATGTCTTTTTCCATTCCTTCACTATTAGTCTGTGTGTCTTCATTGGTGAAGTGTGTTTTTGTACACAGCATATAGTCGGGTCTAGTTTTTTATCCATTCAGCCAGTCTATATATTTTAGTTTTTTAATCCATTCAGCCAGTCTATATGTTTTAAGTGATGATTTTAGTCCATCTATATTCAGAGTTGTTACTGAAAGGTATTACTTTATTCCTGCCATTTTATTAATTTCTCTATAATTTTATATTTCTTATGTTCCTTTCTTTCCCTTTCATTGTTTATCTTTGCTGTTGGGTGTTTTTTTGTAGTGATAAAGTACATTTTCTTCCTCTTTCTCATTTGTGTATCTGTTCTGCTAGTGGTTTTTATTCTTTCTCGTGTGTTTATGGTGACATATATCTCTCTTTTGATTCCAGATGTAGGGCCCCTTTGAGGATTGTTGAAGGGCCAGTCTTGTCATGATGAATTCCCACAGTTTTTGTGTATCTGGGAAAGATGCTATTTCTCCTTAATTTCTGAAAGAAAGCTTTGCTGGATATGGTATTCTTGGTTGCCAGTTTTTTTTCCTTCAGTGCTTTGAATATGTCATCCCAGTCTCTCCTGGAGAGAGTAAGGATTTTGTTGAGAAGTCTGCCGTTAGCCTGATGGGGATTCCCTCATAGGTAATTTGACTCTTTTCTCTTGCTGTTTTAGAATCCTTTCTTTGTCTTTGACTTTTGATAATTTGACTACAGTGTGTCTTGGGGAGGTGCTTTTTGGATTGAATCTGTTTGAGGATCTTTGAGCTTCTTGAATCTGAAAGACCATCTTTCTCCCAAAATTTGGGAAGTTTTCAGCTGTTAGTTCATTAAATAGGTTTTTAATATCTTTTCCTTTCTCTTCCCCTTCCTGCATACCTATAATACAGATGTTTTATACTTCAGGTTATCAGAAAGATTTTGCAGTTTTTCTTCATTTTTTAAAATTCTTTTTTCTTTTTTCTTTTTTTTGGTCCAACTGTGTTAGTTCAAAAAGCCTGTCTTCTAGTTTGAAGATTCTTTCTTCTTCTTGTTCTAGCCTGCTGCTTAGGCTCTCAGATTATTTTTTATTTCTTTGAATAAATTCTTCAGTTCCAGGATTTCCGCTGATTTTTTTTTTTTATTGCTTGTATCTCTTTGTTGAATTTTCCGTAAATGTCCTCAAATTTCTTTTTGACTTCATTGTGATTTCTATTTATTTTTTCATCCATCATTTTGAGTTTCCTTAGTATTGTCCTTTGGGATTCCTCCTTAGGCAATTTGTCAATTTCCTGTTGTTTGGAGTCTGGTATTGGAGAATTTTAGTCTTCTTTTGTGAGAGTCAAGCTTCCTTGTTTTTTCATGTTTCTCATCTGGGCATCTGGTTGTATAGTCACTTTTTTCAATTCTGGGAGTGGCTTTTGAAGGGGGAGACTGTTTCTTATAGAAGTATTCTATATTGACAGTTAGTTGGGAACTTTAAGTTTGCATCTGGGTCAGTGTGGTAGTGCAGCCTTCATTGCAACTTCTTCTACTGTTTTCAATCTTAGAGTTGTCTGTAAGTGCCATGGCCTAGGTGGAAGGGCCTTTGGCAGTTTGTTTTTGGGGTGGGTTTGTTGTCAGGGTGGGTGGTCCGCTGTCAGCCAGTGGGTAGATGTATACTGTTACAGCAGTTCCTGGGAGGTCTGTACAGGGCCACTGGCTCAGCTGTTGAGCCTGGAGCAAGCCTGTGAGAATGATGCGGGACCCAGTGGCTCTCTGAAGGTGTGCTGTAGGAAGAGAAAGCTGCTACCCAATCGCTGTTGAGCCCCATGTGAGCCTGCAAGGGTGCAGCTGAGCCCAGAAGCATCCTCCCTTGGGGAGGAGGAGGAGGGTGTTGTGTTAATCCAGACACTGGGGTCTAAGTCACTCTTTCAGAGGCTCCAGGCAGCCTGTGCTCTGACCCTGCCAGTGCCCAAGTGAGCACCACAAAATGCAGGCAGTGCCTCTAGACAAAGGGACCCAGGCTGGCTGGGTTCAGCACACGGGTCTAGTCTTCAGGTACTTGGGATTGTGGCCCTGTCGGCACCTGTGCATGCCTGTGGAGGGTCCCAGTGGGAGTCAGGGCTGCTGCTGGGTTAGTTGTGGACCAAGTAGTTTGTTGTAGGTTTAGCTTCCACAGGCCATGCAAGGCAGGTGATGAATGTGGGGACTCACTACTTTTTAGTTGATTTCCCGCTCAGTAGGTCTGCTTGCCAGCTTGGGGGGGAGTAGGTACTGAGTGAGTTCAGGTGTGGGTCCCCAAAAGACTGGGGATCCCCCCAAGGCAGGGATCACTGGCGTTTGTGACGGTGGGAGGAATAGCCGGGTTCTTTTCCACTCTCCTTTCTCTCTGCCTGGTTCTGGGTGGGTCCCCATAGCAGGGCTAAGGCTGGATGCCCTGCTCTTCTCTGCCCTCTACGCGCCATTCCCTTCTTCTGTGTTTCACAAGAATCTCCTTACTCTCCTGGTGCTCTGCACTGTGTTTCCTCCGGTTCCAGTCAAAATATACTTGTCTGTTGTTTTGATCTCTTTTTATGGGAAGGGGGCTAGCGCCATACCTCTCTAGGCAGCCATCTTAGAGGGAAAAAAACTTTTAAGATTTTTAACTAATGCATTTCTTTTTTTTGGTGGGGGGAGGTGGCTTTTTTATAAATCTTAGGTGCACAAAATTGGATTAAACATATCTTTGTTTCATGACTTACTCTCATTCTTAGTCCATGCCTGGCTTTTATTTATTTAGTTGGTTGGTTATTTTTAATAATGTGGCAAGTATCTCTGAACCCACCACCCAAAGCAAACTAGATACTTAACAATTACTGGGATCTAATCTTATGGGACCCCTCCTTTCCCTGCTTCCACTGACCTATGGTAACTGTCATCCTGAATCCCATATTCACTGGGAATTGTTTTATTTTAGAGGTTTTTATCTTTTTAAAAAGATATGCAGTCTTTTTGAGGCTCACCTCTGTACTGGAAATTATATTGCTAAAATTAATTCGCTATTGTGCATTATTTAGGCTGCTGTGTATTCCATAGTTTCATTGTACCTCAGTTTTCACACCCACTCTCCTGATGATGGAGTGTTACTAAAAATATCCAACTGTAGGAGATAATTTCAAACTATTTCCAAAGTGGTTGCAGCAGCAGTGTAAACAGGATCCATTGGAACTGTATCGTCTCCAACATTTGGTAGTGTCAGACTTTCAAATTTTTGCCAGTTGAATGAGTTATCTCATTGTGGTCTTAATTTGCATTTCTCTGATCACTAAAAATATTGAACATTTCTTTGCGTATTTATTATTTCCTCTCTTAAGAAATGCCTGTTCATATCCTTTACCTATTGGGTTGCCTGTAGTTTGTCATTGACTTGTATGAGTTCTTTATATATCTTGATAATAATCCTTAGATGGTTAGGTTTTGCAATTTTTAAATCCATCTTTCACTATCTTTACGGTATCCTTTAATGAATAACAGTTGTTAATTTGTTTTTTTAATAGTTATTAATTTGAATATAACTTTGAATATAATCATATAAATCCATCTTTTCTTTTATAATAAATACCTTTGTGTCTAGCTTAAGAAATATTTCCTATTTAAAGGTCTAAAAAAATGTTTACTTAGAGTGTAAATAATACAAAGAGCATATAGCATACCAGGCCTGATAACTATCTCCTGTTGAGATAGTTGAAGTTTTCAAGTTTTGGAATCTGTTGTTTATAAACTGGACCAAACTCTGTCATTTATATTACTAACTACAACTTAGTTATAAGACATTTCCTTAGTGATGACAAACAATCCCACTATATCAGTTACAACCATTTTAATAGCTGTCTTGCCAGTTGACTGTTGAGTGGCAGAGTGGCATATACATTTACATGATTTATTCTTTCCATTATTTATTTTATATTATATATGTATTTGCTGACCCCATAAAAGATAACAATTCTAGGCAACATTTAATGTTATATCTGTGTGCATTTCTGAGAATGCCTAAACGGTTTTTCTATCCATTTCCCACTTATTTTCCCAGGCTTTGGGCCTGGTGATTTTGTTTATATAGTTTCTGGCAAGAGTGGAAACAGTTCTCATTGCAGGGTAAATGTGCATTTAAATGGCCTTTAAGTGAATGCATTACTTTGAGCACAAGTACAGTTTGTGACTAGTGTTTTCTGTAAAGCAGTTATATGTAATATATGAACATAGTTAAAACACTGTCATATTTTCAGGTATTAGAAAGTCTTGTGTATACTAGTCCTTCTGAAAATACCAATTTAATGCTAATTGCTGATCTCCAGTGGGAGAATAAAATTGGTAAAGTTCCCATTTCTGATCTGGTGGGGAAATTATGCTGATGGAGTGTACGGTGATTAATTGCTAGTGTTTCTTGAAGGGAAGGACACCTCTCCTTTTTCTCCCATCTAAAAATACTTCCTAAAACTAAAGTAAAATAATTTTTAGTTTGCATTATAAAATACCATATTAATTTATGTGTATGAATGGTGTATCCATATGGAGAATACTCTAGACGTTTCTTGCTACGGTGAATTTAAGGAATCCATGTAGCAACTTTGGTAAATGACTAGAAATATGAGTACAGTTTCCCCAGACACAACAATAGTATAAAATTATATTCATAGATTTAGAAAGGTCAAAGAGATCTGATGGATTTAAAGATGAGATGACCACAGGAATCCTAACTAAAAGCTAGGGACCTATCTTTTTCAGTGCTGAGGTTGCAAATGAAGTCAAATTTGTGTTTGGATAGCTTGATTACCTTCTGTTTGTACCACCTTGCCATTGATGTTTGCTGACTGCCTTAAAAGAAAAGAAGTATATTACACCAGACTATATTCTGCCACAACTATTACAGGTTTCTGTAATAGTATTAGTATTACAGGTAGTTGTAAATGGGAAAATACTTTAAGTGACTTTCAGAAGGATCTAAATTATGAGGGGGAAAATGGTTAATGATTTTCTGATTTTTGTTTTTGTTTTCTTTATTGAAGTAAAGTTACTTTTGTTGTTGTTGCTAATTTTTTAAAAGGAATTTATTTTTAATTGAAATGTACTGATTATACATATATATGAGGTACAGATTTTATTTCAATACATGTGTACAATGTGTGTGTGATGGTGAAAACAGGGTAGTTTTCATATTCATCATTACAAAAATTTATCCATTCTTTGTGATGAGAACATTTGAGTTCCTTTCTTCTAGCCATTTGAGAGCATACAATAAATTATTGTTAATTATAGATGCCTAGCACTACCACTAGAACTTATTTTTCTGATCTAGCTGTAATTTAGCATCCTTTAACCAACCTTTCCCTATCTCCCCTCCCCAGCCTCTAGTAACCACAGTTCTGCTCTCTGCTTCTAAAAATGCATTAAATTTTTCTTTTTGCTCCCACATGTGAGTGTGAACATGTGATATTTATCTTTCTGTATCTGATTTATTTCACCTTATTATAATGTCTTCTAGGTTCATCCATGTTGCTACAAATTACAGGATTTTATTCTTTTTCATGTCTGAGTAGTATTCTATTGTGTATATATACCACATTTTTTTTTATCCTTTCAACTATCAATGGACACCTTGGTTTATTTCATATCTTGGCCGTTGTGGATAGTGCCGCAATAAACGTAGGAGTGCACATCTCTCTTTGGTATGCTGATTTCCTTTCCTTTGGATAAATATCCAGCAGTGGGATTGCTGGATCATATGGTAGTTCTATTTATAGTTTTTTGAGAATCTCCATACAGTTTTCCATAATGGCTGTACTAATTTACATTCCCACAACAGTTCCCTTTTTTCCCCACCCTCACCAACATTTGTTATTTTTTGACTTTTTGAAAATAGCCTAACTGGGGTGAGATGATATCTCATTGTGGTTTTGATTTGTATTTCCCTGATGATTGGTGATGTTGAGCATTTTTTTATATACCTGTTGTCCATTTGTATGTCTTCTATTGAAAAATGTCTATTCAAGTCATTTGCCCATTTTGTAATCAGGTTGTTTTTTGCTGTTGAGTTGTTTAAGTTCCTTGTATATTCTGGATATTAATACCTATAAGGTGAATAGTTTGCAAATATTTTCTCCCATTCTGCCAGTTGCCCCTTTGCTCTGTTGCTGTTTCTTTTGCTGTGCAGAATCTTTTTACTTTGATATAATCCCATTTGTTTATTTTTGCTTTTGTTGCCTCTGCTTTAGAAGCTTTCTCCATGAAATTTTTGCCCAGACTGATGTCTTAGAGTGATTCCCCTGTGTTTTCTTCTAGTAGTTTTGTGATACCAGGTCTTCCATTTAAGTCTTTAATCCATTTTGAGCTGATTTTGGAATCTGGTGAGAGATTGGGTTATAGTTTCTTTCATCTGAATATGGATATCCAGTTTTCCAAGCACTGTTTATTGAAGAGGCTGTCTTTTTAACAGTGTGAGTTCTTGGCATCTTTATCAAAGATAATTTGGCCATAGTTATGTGGATTTATTTATGGGTTCTCTTTTATGTTCCATTGATCCATGTGTCTGTATTTATGCCAGTACCATGCTGTTTTGATTACTATAGCTTTGTAGTATAATTTGAAGTCAGGTAGTATAATGCCTCCCACTTTATTCTTTTTGCTCAAAATTGCTTTAGCTATTTGGGGTCTTTTGTGTTTCCATTTGTACGTTAGGATTGTTTTTTCTGTTTCTGTGAAGAATGTCATTGGTATTTTGATAGAGGTTACATTGAATCTGTAGGATGCTTTGGGTGGTATGTTCATTTTGATAATATTAATTCTTCTAGTCCATAAACATGGAATATTTTTCAATTTTTTTGTGTCCTCTTTAATTTCTTTCATCAGTGTTGTGTAGTTTTCATTGTAGAGATCTTTCACCTCCTCAGTTAAATTTATTTGTTTTTTTGGAGTTTTTTTGGTAGTTATTGTAAATGGGATTGCTTTCTTGATTTCACTTTCAGCTAGTTCATTGTTAGTATATAGAAACACCAATGATTTTCGTAAATATTTTATCCTGCGACTTTACTGAATTCATTTATCAGATCTAAGAGGTTTTTTTTGACAGATTCTTTAGATTTTTCTGTATGTTAAATTATTTTATCTACACACAGGGACAATTTTACTTCCTGTTTTCCAGTTTGGATGCCCCTTATTTCTTTCTCTTGCCTAATTGCTTTGACTTGAATTTCCAATAGTATGTTAAATCATAGCAATGAGAGTGGGCATCCTTGTCTTGTTCTAATTCCTAGAGGAAAAGCTTTGAACTTTTCCCCATTCAGTATGATGTTAGTTGTGAGTTTATCATATATGGCCTTTATTGTGTTGACATACTTTCCTTCTTTACCTAATTTGTTGAAAGTTTTTATCACAGAGGGATGTTGAATTTTGTCACATGCTTTTTCTACATCTATTGAGATGATCATATATTTTTTTTCTTCATTTTGTTGATGTATTTATCATATTTATTGATTTGCATATGTTGAACTATTCTTATATCCCTAGGATGTATATCCCACTTGATCATGGTATGTAATCTTTTTGATGTGTTGTTGAATTTGGTTTGGTGGTATTTTGTTGAGAATTTCTGCATCTGTGTTCATTAGGGATGTTGGCCTGTATTTTCTTTTTTTGTTGTGTCCTTGTCTGCTTTTGGTATTAAGGCAATGATGGCCTCATAGAATGAGTTTAGGAAAATGCCCTCTGCTTTGATTATCTGGAATAGTTTGAGAAGAATTGTATTAATTCTTCTTTAAACGTTTGGCAGAATTCAGCAGTGCTGGTATGTAGGAATACAATGGACTTTTGTATATTAACCTTGAATCCTGTAACCTTGCTATAATTTCTTAGTTTATATTCTTCCCATTTCTTATATGCCACAATTTATTTATCAACAAATCCTATGGAATCTGTCCATTTCTCACCACTTCCATGGCAAGCGTTACCACTCTGTTACCACTCTTAAGCCTCCTGGACCAACTAAGAGTGGTCCTCCTTTATAACACTTGCCACATTGCTACTCAAAATATTGTGTATTTGGTATTCTTTGATTGTTCATTGCTATTTCCCCAGTACGTAACCTGGTACCTGGTACATAGTACTAAATAAGTATTTGTTGAATGAACTCTTTTAGGCTACTAAGTTCCTGCAGCAGAAACTTGCTAAATGATACCTTAAAGAACATACGAGCAAGCAACTTTTCAAGAGTTTCCAAAAAATTAGAATGTCTACAAAATTCATCTGCTTCCAAGGTTTATCACCATTTTCCACACTTTACACTTTAACTATAACGTGTGTCGTGAGGACAAAGTACAAATCACAAGTCTGAAGAGGTGATCTGCCAATGCTATGAATAGCTTCCTTACCTTTTAGTTAAATTAATTTTCATCCGTGTTTCCCTGCCCTTTCACCCCTTCTTTTTCCCTAGTGTCTTTTTAAAGAGTACATTGCCCTGGGTTCATACTTATAATTCTTATTCTTACCCTTTTTCATGGTATAGAATAGGAGTCATCAAACCAGATAGTAAATATTTCAGGTTTTGTGGACTGAATGGAAAAATTGGGGCTATTATGTAGGTACTTATATAACCATTAAAAATGTACATTTGAAGATGTAAAGACCATTCTTGACTCATGGACCATAAAAAAAAACAGGCAACCATAGTTTATCAAGTCTTGGTATACAAACAATGGAGTAAATGGTTACTAGAGCTGAGTTCCTTCTTTAGAACATTTCTAAACACATTTTTAGTTATGAGATTTAATCCTTACTTTCCTTAAATGACATTCCTTTATTATTTCCCTGTAATTAAAAAATATTTCCACTTTCCAAAAGTGTAGTTTTTATTACAGATGCATTTATTTTATTTTAGTTTAGTTATTTTATTTTATTTTGTCAATATACAATGTGGTTGATTATTGTGGCCCATTACCGAAATCTCCCCCCCACACCTCCTGCCTCCAAACAACCTTATATCTATTTGCTTGTCGTATCAACTTCAAGGAATTGTAACTGTTGTGTCTTCTTCTCCCCCCCCCACAGTTTATTTGTGTTTTTATTTATTTTTAGCTCCCATAAATAAGTGAAAGCATGTGATATTTCTCTTTCTGTGCCTGACTCATTTCACCTAATATAATTCTCTCTAGGTCCATCCATGTCATTGCAAATGGCCGTATTTCATTCTTTTTTATAGCAGAGTAGTATTCCATTGTGTAGATATACCACATTTTCTGTATCCACTCATCTGATGATGGACATTTGGGCTGGTTGCAACTCTTAGCTAGTGTAAAGAGTGCTGCGATGAACATTGGAGAACAGGTATACCTTCAACTTGCTGATTTCCATTCCTATGGGTATATTCCCAGCAGTGGGATAGCTGGGTCATATGGCAGATCTATCTGCAATTGTTTGAGGAACCTCCATACCATTTTCCATAGAGGCTGCACCATTTTGCAGTCCCACCAACAATGTATGAGAGTTCCTTTTTCTCTGCAACCTCGCCAGCATTTATCATCCTCAGTCTTTTGGATATTAGCCATCTTAACTGGAGTGAGATGGTATCTCAGTGTGGTTTTTTATTTGCATTTCCCGAATGCTGAGTGATGTTGAGCATTGTTTCACTGGGGAAGAGACTGCCTCTACAGATGCATTTAATGACCATTATTTTATTTGAGGCCTGAAGTCTAATAACTGGTAAAATGTCTTCTGTCATTTGGTTTTGCTGCATATCAAGAGTGTGTGTCCTCACTCTACCTCTATTGGAAATCTGTTGCTGGTGAAACCCCCAATTCTTGCAGCTTGTTTTAATTGATACAGCTCTTTTTTCCTCTTACCCTCAAAAAAAAAAAAAAAAAGAAAAGAAAAGAAAAAAAGTTTGTGGTTTATTTTAGCAGAATGACTTCCCACTGTGGTGAATAGCCACACAGGTATTTGATTGTTCAGTAAAGCCCCTGGGATTTTAGCTGCCTTGACTTTTTACTAGGAAGGCATTGGCCTGATTCCCAAGGAGGCATTCTGTTATCTTTGAAACTTTTCTTTAGGACTTAATATGTGGATGAATAAGGCTTTTTGTTTTGTCCATACTGAAGAGGAGAGAAGGAAATATTTTCTGTGGATTGAAATTAATACTAAGTTTAACCCATAACACATTCTATTTCATCAACATTTGAAGTTAAAAGTAATGTTGTCTTCAACTTGTCCTCTGTGTAAATCTTCAGAACTTTCGTAGTTTCTCTTTCAGGATCATTGTAGAAAAATAAATGCTCAAATTTATGGAAAAGATTTAAAGAGCTTGGACTAAAAGCATTAACAAATAGTGTTAACTGTGTGTTTTTCTTTCTTGTTTTTATGTTAGCTATATTAAGCTTTAGAATTCCCCTTTTTTTCAGTATGCACAACTCCTCCATGAACAGTTATGAGAGAAAAAGCTGTTATGAACATCAAATTTTGTTACTGTTGATCAATAGCTATGATTATTACTGACAAATCTTTTTCTTTAGGTGGGATTTCTTTCCCTCAAGGTATAACTCACTTGAACACTTGAAATTCTTATTATGAATACGTGGGTAATCTTTTTCATATGTAGATTTCTACCAAATATGAACTATAAAGAATTTTATTATCTACCTTGTTTTAGATTTGTGTGATGAAACATATCCATGATATTTTTCTGAAGAACTGAGCTATTAAAAATTATACATATAAGGAAACTTTGTTCTGTGATTTCTAAATTAAGACTTCAAACTATAATCTTGTTAGAAATTAAGAGACATTATAGTATCCTGGTGATGTTTCACTGTTCTAGACATCTTTACAATCATGTGTGGTTTGTTTAGTAGAACTTTAGAACCTTTTGTTGTTGCTAATATTCTTGTTAATAGACTGAGAAAGCACAATCTGTTGACCTAAAGGCAAAGTAAACATTTTTAGGAGTTTATGCAGTATCCTGTAAAAGAAATAAGAAAAGTCTCCAATAGGGAAAGGTAATGCTATAACTTTAAGCATATGTTAAAAATAGACCAGAAGAGATGTGAACCAGAAACTTTGTAAGGCCACCTGAGTGTACTTTGAGTAACAGAGGCAGATAAACTGTTTTATTCTGTTATTACTGAGAAGATTCATTGGTAATTTTCCCCCTGCACACCACCAAGTAGAATAAACAAGAGCTCAGAGATGGGAACTTCCATTTCATTTTTTTTTTTTTTTTTTTTTTTGTGACCGGCACTCAGCCAGTGAGTGCACCAGTCATTCCTATATAGGATCCGAACCCGCGGCAGGAGCGTTGCTGCGCTCCTAGCGCAGCACGCTACCGACTGCGCCACGGGCTCGGCCCCCATTTCATTTTTGACTGATTTCCCTCAACTCAGAAAACAAAACCCCCTTTACAACTCCGAACTAATTTTCAAGCATTAGGGTTTCCCACATGGGTATTTTGGGTAAGTCTAAAAATGTTCTGCTGTTTATATCAAAGAACTCTGGAAACAAATGTCAATTGAGAATGAAAAAGCAGCAGTGAATGAGGTGGAAATTTCTATCCCCAATTTCAGTATATGGGCTAGAATTCCCATGCAGTTTACCTTAGGAAAAAAACATTGCATACACACATGTACACACACACACATGCACCTTCTGATTTAAGCAGTATCTGTTTTGAGAAATGGAAAATGAGTAGAAGTTGTCTTCATAGGTTCTTATTTCCTCTTGTCTGTGTCCCATTCTCATCATTGTCTGCCAATTAGGAATGTTTAGAGAAATTTATTTCTAACTTGTGGCACTGCAGTAACTTTATGTGACCTATATACGGGTTTTATGTATATTGCATACTGGGGAGTACCTGAAATATATACTAACAGCAGAAGACTTGGATAAATTATAATCTTAGTTAACCTGTCATCTTTGAAGAAAAAAATTAATTCAAAACGGGCAGTCATTGATCTTTTTCTATGAATATTAATTTAGCTATTGGTTTGCCACTTTTGAAGAAGGAAAACATGTAGTTTCACTAAAATATTTGCATTGATAAAGTAACTGGAGTATACTCTCTTTTATCAGGCTGTCACTTCTTGCACCAGTGCTGAGTAATGAAGTTTCTGATCAGTATCTGTGGTTGGTTTATCTGACCTAAACTGAAGTAAACTGATATGAACAGGAAACTAGCTAATTGTCATTCAGTTCAACATAGGTGGAAATCATTTTTTAAGGATTAAGTCAATTTCTAGGATTCAGGCAGTCTGTTCAGAAAATGAACATTTCCTATATTTCAGCTAATGGCATGGTGTGCCTTAGTATGTTTAGGTTGGTATATCTTTTTAGCAGTAGCCATGGAGGCAGATACAAATATTATGTCCCAGTTTGCAAAGTAGCAAAGCTGGTGTAGGTACCATGTAATACTACTTGTATTTGATGACTACCTAACAGTTTATATATGACATTTCATTGATCCTTACAATAATCCTATGTGTAAATATAGAGGTATACTATCTTCATTTTATAGCACCATTTGTTGAAAAGACTTTCTTCAGTGAATTGCCTTTGCACCTTTGTAAAAAATCAACTGACCAGACTTACAGCATATTAAGAAGTAAAATACATGACAATATTAACACAAAGGATCAGGGAGGGAATGGAGCTGTATAGGAGCAAGGAAATGACACCAGAGAGTATTGTGAAGAAATGAGTACCAGAAATGTTAAGTATGTTAATATAAAAGACTCTAATATGTTTTTCTTCCTTCTCCTCTTAACTTTTTAAAAAGACATAGATTGTATAAAGCAATATTTATAACACTGTATTATTGGATTTATAATATATAGTGATATATGACAATAATAGCACACAGTAATAGCATAAAGGAGGGAGAAAGGAATAAAGCTATATTGGAGCAGTTTTTATATTTTAATAGAATTAATCTGAGGTAAATTGTGATAAATTAAGATGCAGTAGCAATCTCTAGAGCCACCACTAAGAAACTCAAAAGCTATAGTAAAAAAACAAGACAGACATAAAAATGGTGCACTAGAAAATATCTATTTAATAGCAAAGAAGGTAATAAAGGAGGATCAGAGGAACAAAAAGACATCATATATAGAAAACAAATAACTCAGTGGCAAACATAAATCCAACCATTTCAATGCTAATTTTAAATGTGAATGGATTAAACACTCCAATCAAAGGGTAGAGATTGTCGATGAGATATAAAAAACAAGATCCAACTATATGCTGTCTAAAAAAGACACACTTTAGGGCTGGGCAGTTGGCTCAGTTGGTTAGAGCACAGTGTTATAACACCAAGGTCAAAGGGTTCAGATCCCTTTTCCAGTCAGCCACCAAAAAAAAAAAAAAAAAAAAAAACCAAAACCCCACAGATAAAAGGCACACTTGAGGTTCAGAAACACCAGTTTTAGAAAATTCTCAACCATTTCTTTTGCACCATTCTCTCCTTTCCTTCTGTGATTCCAATTACTCATATATTAAACTTATTTGATCTTATACCACAGGCCTCTGATGTTTTGCTATTTTTTAAAGTTCTTTTTTCTCTTTGTACTTTATTTTTTTGTGGCTTGTTTTCGAGTTTGCTAGTGTTTTCTTCTGCCACATCTAGTCTGCCATTAAGCGTATTCGGTACTTTAAATGTACATGTATTAGATGTCCACTTTCTTAAGAATTTCCATTTTTCTGCTGAAATTTTTCATCTTGTTACTCATTTTGTTTGCTTTTTCCTCAATACTATAACATTTACATAGTTATTTTTAAACTGTTATCTATTAATTGCAACATCTGAGTTTTTCAATGTTGGTTTTTTGAAGGTCCTCTTATACTGACTTTTTGATTTTTAAATATGTTTTCCTGCTTCTTCATGTTGCTTAGAGTTTTTCACTGTGTACTGGGCATTGTGTACATAAGAGATTGATGTTGATATTACTCCCTGCCCTGAGGATTCGTCGTTCTTTTATCTAGCAAGTAGGGGAAGGACCTGATTTAGTAAATCTAATAAGAAGTCAAGGGGAGTTAGGAATGAGTTGCAACTTTAGTTATCTAAGTTTCCTCCTGGTTTCAGATGACTTGAGAATGAAATAAGGCCCCCTCTCCTTCTCAGGGCTTTGTGATTAGAGCTTGCTTGCCATTTTCTAACCCCTTCCCCAGCTTTTCTTGCTGTTGCTTAAATGCAGCAGAAGTCCCATGGGGGAAGATTGGTGTCCTGGATGGATTGGTGTCCTCCTGGATTCCAGTTCACCATGCCAGTCCATACACAGCTGTTTCTCCTTGTGTCACTGGTTTCTCTTTGTCCCAGTGAAGTTGCTTGCCTCTTACAGCTCACTCTTCCAGCTGCCTGTGCCCAGACTTAGCAATTACTCTCAGGGATGGAAGTGGCTGTCTGTTGGTCTCTCATTGGAATTTAGTTTCCTTAAAGTTCTTCATGTTCACATTTCCTTTATGGCTTTAAAGAAAAATGTGATATCCTTAAGTAAGTCAGGTGTTTGCTGTCTGTCATGGTAGGAGTGGTGGTCTTTTGAGATCTTCTACATCCTAATTAGAAGTGGAACCTCCTCCTCCTTTGACTTTTGAATCGATATGTTTTTAAAAACGTACATTGCCCTGGGTTCATACCTTATAATTCTTATTCTTAACCTTTTTCATGGTATGGAGTAGGAGTCATCAAACCAGATAGTAAATATTTTAGGCTTTGTGGACTGAGTGGAAAAATCGGGGCTATTATGTAGGTACTTATATAACCATTAAAAATGTATATTTGAAGATCTAAAGACCATTCTTGACTCATGGACCATAAAAAACCAGGCAACCATAGTTTACCAAGTCTTGGTATAGAGAGAGTTGATAAAACAATTGAATAAAAAGCAAACAAATATTAGATACTTTTAAGAAATTAAGTTCTTGGATCTACTTTGGGCCCAAGTGCCACACCGTCTACCACTGTTTCTACAATAATAAGTACCAAAAATGATGGTCCTCAGCTGTCAAGACAGTTGAACTTTTGTTTAGTATCATAGAATTGTGTAATAAGTTTTAGAAAAATATTGTCAGAAACATATTCTAAAGTTTACATACGTAAAAAAATTAGTATAGCCATATGGACACCTTTATTAAGAGAGCCTCATTCATTCTGCCAAGGTCATCTACTACATATTGGACATCAATGAATTTTTTTAAGTTTTCATGGAAAAAAAGAATTTTAAAAAATGAAGAAAGTCTAAGAGAGCTAGCAGACAACGTTAAGCACACAAACATTCAAATCATGGGTGTTCCAGAAAGGGAAGAGAAAGGAAAAGGCATGGAAAACCTATTCAGTGAAATAATAGTGGAAAATTTCCCAGGTATAGAGTGAGACATGGACCTTCAGATCCAGGAGGCTCAAAGATACCCAAACAGATTCAACCCAAAAAGATCCTCTCCAAGTCACATTATATTAAAACTGGTAAAGCTCAAAGTCAAAAAGAAAATCTTGAAAGAAGCAAGAGAAAAGTGTCAAGTCACCTGTAAGGGAGCCCTTATCAGACTAACAGCAGACTTCTGAACAGAAACTCTACAGGCCAGAAGAAAATGGGATGATATATTCAAAATACCAAAAGAAAAAAACTGCCAGCCATGAATACTATACCCAGCAAGACTATCTTCAGAAATGAGGGAAAAATAGTGTATTTTCCAGACAAACAAAAAGAGTTCACCACCACGTGACCAGCCCTACAAGAAATCCTTAAGGAAGTCCTGCATCTGGAATCTGAAACACAATGACGTCTAGTACGAATACACAAGAAAGAACAAAACCCACTGGTAGAACAAAAGTGTAAATGAGAAGAGAAAGAAACTAAATCTTACTACCACAAAAAAACCATAATGACAGTGTAATAATGCCCTTGCTCTATTTCTGCTTTTAGTAATTTCAGTCTTCTCTCTTCTTTTTTTCATCAATCTAGATAAAGGCTTGCAAATTTCGTTGATCTTTTTAAAGAATCAGCTTTTGGTTTTGTTGATTTTCTCTATTGTTTTTTAATTCCCTATTTCATATATTTCTGTTGTGATCTTTGTTATTTCCTACTTATATTTGCTTTTGGTTTAGTTTGCTCTTTTTATTCTATTTTCTTAAGGTAGAAGTTTACATTACTGATTTCAGATTTTTCTTGCTTTTAATATAGGTGTTTACAAGTATAAATTTTCCTCTAAGCACTGCATGAGACCTGCATCCTGTAAATTTTGATAGTTGCGCTTTGAATTTTATTTCAGAGTACTTTCTAATTTCCCTGTGATTTTTCTTTTTACCCATTGTTTATTTAGGAGAGTGTTGTTTAATTTCCACACATTTGTGAATTTTCTAAATTACCTTCTGTTATTGTCGTAAGAGAACATATTTTCTATGATCTTAGTCTTTTTAAATGTATTGACTTGTTTTATGGCCAAACATTTTTTAAAAATGAAATAAAATAAAAGAAGCCCAAGAGGAAGCCCTTGCCCCTTCCACCTTGTGAAAACACAACATAAAGACACCATCTATGAAGGAGGAAACAGGCCCTCACCAGACACCAGATCTGATGACACCTTAATCCTGGACTTCCCAGCCTCCAGAATTGTGAGAAATAAATTTCCATTGTTTATAAAAAAGAAAAAAAAGTTTTTACTCTCAAAATGGTTATAATCCAGTGGAAAATAGACAGATATAAATACAACACAGTGATTACAGTAATGTAGCTTTGCACAAGGTGCTGCTATAGGGTAAGATATATAACTTTGCCTAGAGGTTGGGGAAAGGTGATCGATCAAGAAGACTTAAGAGAGAAGATGATGCTTTGCTGACTCTTGAAAAAGAATTAAGAATTGCCAGATAGACAGATTTTATTTGTTTAGTAACTGTTGCTTGACAGTTATGCCTGAAAATAGAGTATCACCATATTGTTGACTTAACTCTTTGGAAGTCATTTTAGAATTGGTTTGAATGTGAAGAAACAGAAACTCATTCTCTTCTCAAATCATTACATTCCTGTGTAACCTTAAATGATAGGTGGTAGGTAAGCAGTCTTTGTGACTGATGTTTAAGCAAACCAATTGTCATTCTAGAATACACTGTGTAGTCATCAATGGTATTTTAACAAGAACAATTTGCTTCAGCTTTTCCAGAAGTTTATTGCTGTTTTAAATTACTCTTAACATCTCTAGTCTGTACTACAGATAAAAAAGCATTATAGTTATTGTAGTAAGAATATTTCAATGCAGAGTTTTTTTTTTCAAGATTCTTTATAGATTTAATAGCTAATAGGATAGGTAAAGTGTGGCCATAATAGTTTTTACCTAGGGTTAAGAAGTAGAACTTAATGGCACAAATTAAACTTTTGCTAAAAGAATGTAGTGGTGAATTATTTACGTATTCAGTAATATAGAATGTTCATATGTAAGTAAATCATTTTTCCAATTTCTGGAGAATTGATTGGCTTAATGAAAAAAAAAAAACCTAATCGTTTTTAATTTACCTTTTTAAGAAAGCTCCTGGGGAGGTTACATTTAACTGAATTATTGAACACAGACTTTATCGAGTAGGTAATAAGGATTATTAGTTTGTGGTAAACAAGTGCTAATAGTGGTTTGAAGACCTGGATACTGGATTTAGTAGATTATTTTCCACAGCAAGCCAACTGAAATCCTAACATTACCAAAATTAAGGAAAAAAAAAAAAAAGAAAGAAAAGTTTTATTTCTCTCTATATTTTTCTTCTACCTTTTATTAAGTGTCAGAATACGTATTGAGAATCATAAAAGTATTTCTACTTAGTTCTAATAGTTCTGATACATGGAAAGACTTCACAAAAATATTTCAAAAGAAACAACTGCATGCAGAAGGATGACCATCACAGCTCATCTTTATTAGCATCACACTTCTCTGTCCCCTCCTCCCCCCAAAAACCTGAAAGAACTTTATAGCGATAGGGGAACAATTGGGTAAATTCAGGGTTAATGCAATATTATGTAGCCATTTAAAGGTAGCAATTATTAACCCCAAGTAAAATCCTGGGGAAAATGTTTATTATAGTCTATTTTTAAAATAACAAACTGGAATACCAAACTGGAATACCAAAGAGTTTCACTATAAGATACCAAGTTGGAAAATTGGAAAATTAACACCCAGGGTCTGTAGCCAATTTAGATGGCACTAAACATTGTTAGTGTCCCATTTCATAGGTTCCTGAATGCAGTTTGATTCTCTCAGGTAAGATGATGAGGAGAGATGGGTGAATGGGTGAATGGTTTTGAGAAGGACTGAACATCAATGGATAGCCCTTATTTGCAGGATTTTCTACATGAAAAGACAGCTTTAAATGTTTTTTTATATTTGAGCTTTCAGACATTTCCCTTATAAGCATTATGGATATAATGTAATTTCCTACCTCTTCCTCAAGATTTTATAGTATTTGATCTTATCACTATTGAGTGACTGTGACTCCTAAATATATTGTGACTTTATTTTTAGGATAAGGGAGATCTTGAAGTCATCTCGAAAATTGCAAGGTGATCCAGATTTGCCAATATCTTTTTTTGGCCATCGTGGAATCTGATTCTACAATAGTCTATTATAAACTTACGGATGGATTTATGCTGCCAGACCCTCAGGTCAGTTTTGAGGTAACTGATAGTAAACAGTAAAATGAGAAAAATTATGACGTGATTTTAAGTGTGAATCAAGTTATTCATAGAACTACTGCTTCCTTTGCCATATGAAAAATTTAAGAAAAAAATGATTTTCGTATCTCAGAAAACTGGCTGGCTATATTTTGTTCAAATAACATGTTCCTAGCTATTTTTTGCAGGAATAATTTGATTCCCTTACTCTATGGAAAATTTCATAGCTTCCCAGAATATTTCATGAGGTCATCATGCATTTATTTAGTAAATAACTGAGGTGAGGTGGAAGGTAAAAGCTAATAATAGTTTTAACCAAAAGAACATTTATTTAGGAAATGTCAAATTGGTTGACATTCTGACAGGAACATTTTAATAAAATAAATGTGCTATATATGATTTCTTTACATACTTCATTGGCATAATTGGGATAATCACATTAAATATCTTTTTTAATGTTACTTTTAAGTTATATTATTCATTGGGGAAATGGTCCATCCTGATCATTTTCTTTTTTTGTGTTTCAGAATATTTCCCTTTGAAGATGACATCTGTGCTTCCTTTTTTTTTAAAAAAAATTTTTATTTTATTATTATTTTTTAAAAAATTTTATTTTGTCGATATACATTTTGGCTGATTATTGCTCCCTAACACCAAAACCTCCCTCCCTTCTCCCTCCCCCCTCCACCCCCAACAATGTCCTTTCTGTTTGCTTGTCATATCAACTTCAAGTAATTGTGGTTGTTATATCTTCTCCCCCGCCCCGGTTTTGTGTGTGAATGTGTGTGTGTGTGTGTGTGTGTGTGTGTGTGTGTGTGTGTGTGTGTGTGTGTGTGTGTGTGTGAATTTATATATTAATTTTTAGCTCCCACCAATAAGTGAGAACATGTGGTATTTCTCTTTCTGTGCCTGACTTGTTTCACTTAATATAATTCTCTCGAGGTCCATCCATGTTGTTGCAAATGGCAGTATTTCATTCGTTTTTATAGCTGAGTAGTATTCCATTGTGTAGATGTACCACATTTTCCGTATCCACTCATCTGATGATGGACATTTGGGCTGGTTCCAACTCTTGGCTATTGTAAAGAGTGCTGTGATGATTTCCATTCCTCTGGGTATATTCCCAACAGTGGGATAGCTGGGTCGTATGGTAGATCTATCTGCAATTGTTTGAGGAACCTCCATACCATTTTCCATAGAGGCTGCACCATTTTGCAGTCCCACCAACAATGTATGAAAGTTCCTTTTTCTCCGCAACCTTGCCAGCATTTATCGTTTAGAATCTTTTGGATTTTAGCCATCCTAACTGGGGTTAGATGGTATCTCAGTGTGGTTTTGATTTGCATTTCCCAGATGCTGAGTGATGTTGAGGATTTTTTCATATGTCTGTTGGCCATCAGATGACATCTACGCTTCCTGATGCTTATTTTATTCGTTCAAGATTGAATTTGAGACCTGTCAGCCTGCTTCATCTTTTATCTCAGAGGTAGTCAGGGTTGACTTAGGTAGTCAGGATTGACTTTCCCATCCCAAAAATTTTCTTCAGAAAGAATAAAACTTCCCCAGATAGAAGATTTTTGTTGTTGTTGTTCAAGAATATAGAGTAGTCAGTCTAGAACTCTCTTATCTGGAGACAGTTTAATTACAGTTGTGTAGTTTTATGCCTAGGATGTACTCAGAGAGGTGGAACCCATGTGCTGCTTCTGTCATCC
Source organism: Cynocephalus volans (assembly GCF_027409185.1). Taxonomy (NCBI): domain Eukaryota; kingdom Metazoa; phylum Chordata; class Mammalia; order Dermoptera; family Cynocephalidae; genus Cynocephalus; species Cynocephalus volans. The sequence continues at coordinate 143,955,986 of NC_084467.1, forward strand.
CACACTCATAGCTGCACTTTTGTTCATTGCTAGCTCCATGTTGTGACTGCCACCTCTTTCACTTACTCAACTCTCCCAGTGCTTTTTGGCCATTACAGATAGCTTGGAATGGCGTTTCATATATGCCTTGACACCTGAGAGATTACTTCTATTTGTCTTTTTATCCCTAGTAGGAAGTAAAAGATTTCTTTCAGTTGGTTTTCCTATTGCAGTTACTGTTACTTCCCTCTTTGGTTGACTTTAAATCAAAACTAAAAATATGCTTATCTGGTGTATAAACATTCATGTCTAGATTAGTAGGGACCAGGCCAGTGCTACCTACGAAAGTACTGGGGCTTCCTTTCCACTCTTGTCACCATCTTCTTATTATGTCTTAGGATATGTCAAAATATTACAAGAGAGGTACAATATGGGACAGTATCAACCTTAATAACATTTTTTATTAATTAAACCCAGTTATTCCATTCATATTAATATCTCCCAATTGTCCAAAGTGTGAAAAATTATACACACAAAGATGTTCCAGCTGGTATTACTTTATAATAGCCTAAATTATAAATTACTTAAAAGTTCAAGAGAGGGGTCAGCAAACTTTTTCTGTAAAGGGTCAGAAAGTAAATATTTTAGCCTTTGCAGACCATACTGTCTCTGTAACAACTTCTCAGCACTGCTATTGGTAGCACAAAAGCAGCCATAGACAATATGGAAACAAGTGCTCATAGCTGCGTTTTAATAAGACTTTACAAATGCAGGGCCATAGTTTGCCATCCCCTGGTATGGGGAATAGTCAATAAATAGATATATATGAATAGTACATTTTGTACTCATTAAAAATTAGTAATGAATATTATGAAAAACATGAGAAAATGTAATAGTAAGTAAAAAAATGCAAGATACCAAAGTATATGAGTGGGTGTGATCATAACACCCCAAGTATAATAAGATGGCAAAGTAGATCAAATCACTAACTGTGGTTATAGTGGGATGGCAGGGCAGTAAATGGATGACATGTCCTCTCCTCAGTATTTCAGTTTTTCTTTATTTGTATTACTTTTATAATAAAAACATTTTAAAATAAAAAAATGTTTTGAAGTCTGTATTAGTTACCTATCGTTGCATAATAATATCACAAGCTTAATGACTTAAAATAGCTTACATTTATTATCTCGTAATTTTTGTGAGTAAGGAGTCTGGGCACAGGTTAGTTGGTGTCTCTGTAAGGCTGCAGTCGGGGCACCTCCTCTGAGGCTTGACTGGGGAAGGATCTGCTGTTTCACTTGTGTGGTTGTTGGCAGCCTCCAGTTCCTTGTGGGGACCTCCGTTCCTATTGGGCTGTTGGCAGGAGGCCACCTGCTGTGGACTGATTGAATTGTCTCCCAAAGTCCATATATTAGAAGTTTAATTCTCACTGTAACTGTTGAGGGTGGGAAATTCCTTTATGATAATTGAAAGGTGGGGTCTTGAAGAGGTGATTAGATTGTAGGACTGTGCCATAGTGAATGGCTTAAAAATGGTGGCCATGGGTGTGGTTTGGTGGGCTTTAAAAAGAGTGAATGAGGTTATTCTCTCACTCTCTCTCTGCTCCAACATTTCGCAATGTGATACCCTGCCATCACTGAAGTCACCACCAAAGAAAAGCCTTCACCCGATGTGTTCCCTAGACTTTGGACTTCCCAGCCTTTGAAACTATAAGCAATAAATTTTGTTTTCTTTCTAAATTACCCAGTTCCAGGTATTTTGTTATAAGCAAAAGAAATGGACTAATACACCACCCTTAGCTCTTTTTCACATAGGCCTTCCCAACACAACTGGTTGCTTTCTCAAAGCCATCAAGGGAGGACGTCTCAGCAAGATGAACCTTAAAATTGTATGTAATGTAATCATGTGCATCCTGCGCCATATTCTGTGGGTTAGAAGCAAGTCAGAGGTCCCTCCTTCACAGCAGCGTTTCATGGATGATCTAGGAAATGAGAATAACAAGAATGGAAAAATGACAAAAAGTAGGAACATTACAAAATGATGTAAAGCATCACTCCCGGTCTGTGGTCATTCCTGACTACTCTCCTGTGATAGTATTTGAATTTCACTTTTATTCTTGATGGAAGGTCTCAACAATCCTTCAGGCTCCCTCTGCTTCCCCAGAAGGCCTGAAGGTTCACCTGTCCAGAATAATACATGTTTCTGTGACTCTAGTGGGCAATTTGCAGATATAAGAATCCTAAAACAGTTTATGATAAATTCTTAAGGTCTCTTGATTTCTTAGGATCTCATTTGATTCATTTTGAGACCTTTCATCACAGTGTTAGAAAAAGCCTTCAATTTCAGAAAGAAGTATAAGCCTTAATGAATGTCAGATTTGTGTGTCAGACTTGGTGACCAGAGGGCCCCTTGTTAACTACAAGACCAGAAGTGTCTTTTGGGGTTGACTGTGAAAGGCGCTTTCTCAAATCTTTAAAACTAGAACTCAATCCCACCATGTCCTGGGATGTTTATTCTATCTCAGAATGTTCCTTGTGTACTTGACCAAAAATGTTCTGTCCAAAGCCAGCCAGATACCTACTAATGTGAATAATGGCCCAGAACAGATTGGAAAGAGCAGCAATCCAGCTGTGACTCTCATTTTAGTGAAAAACTAGGTACAGTGATTTAGGTAATGTTGTAATTTGAGTTTACTTTTGACTTTCTTGTTAGATTATGGGCTCCTTAAGAACAGAAAAAGAAACCATGTCTTTTTAAAAATACATCTCTGTATCTGGCTGCTTTCCACAATAACTGGCATATAGCAGACTCTCAGTAAATATTTAATGAATGAATCAATGCTGATTATTCACTTGTCTGATTATACAGTGGCTTACTTTGTCCCTCAAGGCAAACTAAAACGATCCATTTGGACACCAGAGGGCACTGCTAGATAAGCATATTTTGGACTCCAGGAGCAGATTAGCTTGAAAAGTGGTGCTCCTGAAAATTTATTTTCAATCTATGGGAAATAGCATAAATAAAAATATAAATAAGTTTTATTTATTTTATTTTTTTATTTTTTCCTTGTAAAAGCCTAATTCATTATGAATTTCAGGATCAGATCACACAGCAGGAGACCCCAGCTCTGAAACTCACCGTACTAGCTAAATACTGGTGGTGAAATACATAAATTGCTGCTATAATACATATAAACTTTTCTGTGAAAGGGGTGCCCTCGCTGGCTGGGGGCAGGAAAGAGGGAAAGGACATGCGAAGATTTGTCTCTGGTGGTGTCTTTGCCTTTCTCTCCCGCAGTCCCCGATCAGAGTGCCCTCTGTGCTGGCATGGCTCAGTGGCTCCAGACTAACTTATTTTGCTTCTCCTGCCTGGGCCTCTTTAGAAGAATGCATTTCTAAATGCCATAGGTCTCTTGTAAAGAACGTGAGGGCAGAGGAACTTTATAAATTCTAAGTTACAATTAGAATAGAAGAGTAATTCCTACAAAGTTCATGTAATTTGTATTTTCTTGGCTGGAACAGCTTTATGCTTTTATAAGCCTGGAACCAAATAACCAAAACTTCATGGTGTTTCATCTCTTTCTGAGCATTTCTGTTCTGAATTCCTCTCTGAGGTCACTTTTTCCATTGCAGCCCCCAGCAGGAGGCTTCTTCTCAACTGCAGCACAGTGGTTTCTGCCAAAGTTTATAGTTCTATACAGAAGCTCTTTATTCATCTGCCATATTTTACCTTGACTGTTTACATGTGCAGAATAATGTGCTATCCTGTAAACAATTAATAGCTCAGTTTTCCCTTCATTCTAGCAATAACTGTTCTGTTCCTTACGGCCCCATTCCTGCAGCCTAATCCTCTTAATGATCTTTAAGAACTGCTTGTGCTCACTAAGGAAAGAGGATGGAAGAATCACATGTCTTTTGGGTGGGTGTGCTATTATGATGTTTAGAAGATTCTGGAAAATTTCCCCAAAACCAATTGTAGCAAATTCAAATTTTTTTTAGGCTTCAGAGTACTGAGTAGAGGTAATACTAAGAAGTACTTTATTAAAATTCACTTTATTTGTTTATTAATTTCTCTTTAGACATCAACTGGTATCTTAGCTCAGGCTGCCGTAACAAAATACAACAGACTGGGTGTCTCAAAGAACAAAAACTTATTTTCTCATTGTTCTGGAGGCTGGAAGTCCCAGATCAAGGTGTTGACTGATTCCATTCAAGGGCTCTTTTCCTGGCTTGCAGATGGCTGCCTTCTGGCTGCGTCCTCACGTAGCCTTTCCTGTGGTGCATGGAGAGATAAGAGAGAAAGGAGAGAAAGGGAGAGGGGAGAAGGAGAGAGAGAGCTCTGGAGCCTCACTTCTTATAAGGACACTAGCCTAATGAGATTATAGCCCCACCCTTATGGCCTCATTTAACCTTAATTGCCTCCCTAAAGGCCCTATCTCCAAATCCAGTCACATTGGGTGTTAGAGCTTCAACATAAATTTGGGGGGCACATAATGCAGTCCATAGCAACTGGCCTCCTTCTTTGCTTAGACATTGTGATAAGTGCTGGGGATGCAAAGATTAATGAAACATGATCTCTGTCCTCAAGGAACTCTGCCAATTACCACTCTCCTTGGCCATAACACTAAAAGCATGTTATCAGTGTGAGGTGAGGAATACTTGTCGTGTGTTGTATGGAGTTTACGTAGTTTATGCAGTTTACTTAAGGGTGAAGGGGTTCAACAACATTTGAGAAACAGTTTTTAAACAATCATATGTGTATGATTTGTCCCAAAGGACTCAACAGTTGAGTCGATACAAAGAAAAATTGCACAATGCACATTTCAAGGCTCTTATTGTCTGGCTAGAGAGGAGATAATCTATGGGCAAAATAATTTGAGAGCATAAGGCAGTATTACATACAAATGCTAAATTATAATTGTGTTGCACTTTATTCATAACTAGTGCTTTAATACCCTTTATCTTGATTCTCACAACAGAGCTGATGTTATTTGCTTGTTATTATAAACTTATTTAATAGAGAAATCAGGGCACCAAGTGGCTGAGTAATGGCTTTGTGTAGCCGCAAGTGAGTGGAGGGGGTAATAAGGATTAGAGCCAGGTCTCCTGGCACCTAGTCCACTGTTCTTTTCAGATTACCATGCTGCCTCTCTCTTGTATGGTGCAGAGAAATATACTGTGTGTTGATTTTTTTCCTTTGGGAGGAAAATAAAATTGTTTAGTCCTGGAGGGAGTTAGGAAGTGATTTAGAGATCAGTTATGTTACCCTCTTATATTTAAAAAAATGTATCAAAATGTCGGGCTATTTGTGCATCATTCTGAAAACCATATTCATAGGCAATATATTTACAGAGTTTTACCCCAGAGGACAAGTACATTCATGTCCATGCTCTTATGTAGGCAAACGTAAAGCAATATTTAATAGTAAATGAGGAAGAGCTCAGAAAATTTCCCTGCTCGTTGGAGCTAAATTTCGTGCTGGTGCAAAGAGTAGTCTCTGGAAACATAAATAATGATTTCACTTCAATGGGTCTTACCCCCCAGTATCCCCCAGATTTGCTTCCTATTGCTTGAAATCCTACCATATTCAACTTCTTAATCGTGAAGCTATGATTCAACTCAATTTGACAAACATTTTTGTAGCACCCCCAAGGGAAGGCACAAAGCTAAGATTTTGGGGAATACATGTCCCAATATTTTACTACTAGACTCAACACATCAAATTAATCAGTATATCAGTTATAAGAATTTTAAATGTTTATTCTCAATTTCCGTACTTACCTCATTGCAGACCAGCGAGTTCGTGGGTTGATAACCTGTGTGCAGACCACTTTTGGAGTAGCATGTGTTATGAGCTCAGATGAGAAGTAATGAACTCCAATAGTTGCCCAGGTATATTAGTCAGGATGGGTTCGATTATGATGCAGTAATGACTAGCAAATTAGTTTAACGAATGTTTATTTCTTGCTCACATTACATGTCCACTGCATATCGACTGGAGCTCCGTATTCTGGAAGTCAGGCTTACAGAGCCTCCACCATCTGGAATGTTGTTGGTGCCATGGCAGGAAGAAGAGAGCGCCTCAGTGTTGCCTACTGCAATTAAATTCTTCACCCAGAAGCAACATGCTGTCACTCCCATCCACATTTCACTGGCTGAAGCAAGTCACATGGCTGGCCAAGATGAACTTCAAGAAGGAGGGAAGTACAATTCTGCCATGTTCCTGGTCAGACCAGAGGAGCATTCAGAGAACAGCACTTCTGGGTAAAGGAAAGGAGAGGAGAGGTAGCAGAGACTTAGATTTCACAGCTGATTAGCTGTGAGAACAGAGGAGTTGGAGTTAAAGGTCAAACTAGTCTGAGTTACTTTCATGTGAGTTTCAGGTTGCAATGGGAAAGTAGCGAGAGGACATTGCAGGAAGGAAAGGATATTCAGCACCACCAAGGTGGAAAAAGGGCCGACTGATGGGGCTGGGGAGGACAGGAGAGTTTGGATGACAGATTTTTTCCCACTTTCCTGCTCAGGTTCTGGATTTAGTATCACATCTCAGAAGGGTAATCTTTTATGTATCAGGAACCTAGAGTCACTGGAGACTTTTTTCTCTCTCTTCTTCTGAAGCATCATGTACACAGACTGTGTTGTCCTGCTCTTTACTTCCTAAGAGTGGAAAAAGAAAGGACTTGTGTCTACAGCACAGGGAGTTTAGTTGAGCTCTGAGAGAATATTTCTGAAGGAGGCTGGTTAAACACGGATGTATGGATGGGACTGGTTTTATGAGGAGCCTGGTAGCTTGTCTTCTGGCATGGATAATTACCTGTGGGATCATGAACCTGGAGTATCTGTATACATCTAAGGGGTTTGCAGGGTGCGTTAGCATAGGGTGGAGAGAGAGAGTTGGGGGTAGAGATCAATCCTTAGGGTTTCTTATCAGTCACGCTGGCATCAACTGACTTGAGTATCATCCTGCTGTGCCCTAGCCACATAAGTCACTCCGTGTCTTCCTAATCCCTCCCTGCAAGATACTTCAGATCTGGGTCTCTCTCAGCTATTTCTCTTGGGCACTTGTAAAATATTTTGACTGTGCCTGATCTCCATGGGCGTGTGGGGAACTTCCAGGCTGTTTGGGGCGCCCTCCATCCAGATATGCTTTCCCAGGCAGATGTTCTGCTGCTCCACAGCACACGGGGTAAAAGACCCTAAAAGCTGAGGATCTTTGAAGACTTTACCTGAGCTGGAGGCAGCAGTGGGAGGTGTGTGGGGTGGGGGTGGATGCTGGCTACAGATCCCCTTCATATGCCTCCTATTTCCCCTGGAGCTTCTATCACGCCTCCTGTGCACCAGGAATGCAGTCACATGGGGTCAGGGCAGAGGGGACAGAACATGGGTGTCTGTCCCATGACCCATTCAAGGGTGTGACTACCTCTGCTTTTGCTACCTCCTCTCCTCCCAGTTTTTTCCTAGTTTTATCTTGTCACAGGGGTAGAAAAAACTGAGTCTGACTATTTAGAGATCTATTTTCCTTCCAAATATACTGTTTTTTCCAAGATTTCAGGTTTAAAATTCAAAAGCCAAGACTTTGCTTCTTTTGTTCTGTAGTATAAACCCATCCATGAGGCAGTATGCCAAGAATGACCGTATGGGAAAAAGCTCACAGGTAACAAGAGTTCCTGAGAAGGAAAAACATATCAGTTGACATATCAAAATATTATCCTGCTACATTTGCAAACAGAAGGTGTTAATTATGATTAACATGCATATTTATACTCACGAGAACTATTTAACTTTCTGAGTGTACATTTTATCTTATCTATCAGAGTGCATCCTACATAATGGTAATATAGTGCTTGACACAGAGTAGAAGCTTAATAACTGTTTTATTTGGTTGCATTCAAATGTTTATAAGTGGACTACTTCTCATACAGTTTTATCCCTGCCATTCCAAAGACGGCAAAGACCAGCTGCCGTCCTGCCCTGTCTACCTTGTATGTAAAGCAGAGCCCCATATTCCTTGGGCCATGAGAGAGGTCATCGCCTATGCTATATGCTCTTGTAAACATGCTTATACTATGAGATCCATTATATTTTTGTCCCTTGCCTTAGTTGTTTTTGAGAAATCAAGACAGGAACTTCTAAACAAAGTATATCTGCCTGATAAGCTTAGTATTTGAATACACATTCTTGCCTATGCTAAACCTGTGCATTTATTTATCTAACAATTTTGGAGGGTAATGAAGACATGTGAACATGCTAAGTTGGGAAATTCCTCTTGGAAATGGTAATTCCCTCTACATAATTATAAAATTATAGTAGCTGTACTTCTGTTAACCACCAGAGATGGGGACACTGGTTTTGAAAACTGGGTGAAAAATTGGTCATGTCTTCTCCCATATCAAGTAAGGCCATTAGAAAATGTCCTTTCTGTTAACATAATCATGTAGGTGTGCTTTTTCTGGATTGTAGGTTTTTAAACCTTTAGATATAAGTGAATGTAATCCATCCACTTTGGGCCTTACTGTTTCACTTCTGTGGAGTGACGGGGCTGGTGCAGCTTGTAGCTCTGATGTTGGTAAGCCTGTGATTGAAAGCGAGTGCGACATGGATTTTTCCTCCTCACCATCACTCTCGTCACCCTCTTCCCACCTTTACCCCTGTTTAAAAGAAAATGAAGTTCTTCCCATCACAGATTTTGATAACCCACCACTAAAATTGTGCTCCCTTGAATTTGGGGGGCTCAGGAGATTTGGAAGGCAGACCATTGACTTCAGACTACCCAGGGTAATTATGTTTATATTTAATTATTTAATTATGTATTATTTAATTATGTAATGTCCCAGAGCCTCAGTTTCTCATCTGTAAAAGGAAGGATAAAATGTGTCCTTCCAGGGTTGTGTTTTCCTCACATAATGAAGTGATTATGTGAGGATGAATGAAGCTCGGCACACAACAAGCCATCACGCACCCTTCCTGTTGCAGCCTCCAAGCGCTTCCCTTAGATGTGCAAGGGGCCACCTTAGGGAGAATACAAAGTAACTAGCTGAGAGTCGGGTCTCCAGGGAATGGGATCCCATGTGTAGTAAGGTGGGAGAAGGTTGCCTTTGTCCGTTTTATGCTGCTATAAAAGATTACCACAGACTGGGTAACTTATAATGAAGAGAAATCTACTGTCTCACAGTTCTGGAGTCTAGGAGTTCAAGATCAAGGGGCCGGCGTCCGGCGAGGGCCTTCTTTCTCCATCATCCCGTGGCAGACATGGGAGGGGCAAGAGAGAGCACTCGGGAGCCACACTGGCCTGTTTGTCTCATCGGTGAGTGTGCAGCCCTCACAGCCTGACCACTTCTTAAAGGTGTTACCTCTTTTCCTTTTTTATTGAAATGTATGTATTATACATATTTGTGGGGTACAGAGTTGAATATCAATACACGTATACACTGTGTAGTGATCAAATCAGGGTAATTAGCATATTCATCATTAAGAAGCTTTACATTTCTTTGTGATGAGGTCATTCAATCTCCTCTACTCTAGCCATTTGATAACATGCAATAAATTATTGGGTTTTTTCAATTTTATTTTTGTATTGAAACGTAATTGATTGTACATATCTCTGGGGTACAGAGTTGAATATCAATACCTGTGTGCAATATGTGATGCTCAAATCAGGATCATTAGCATATTCAACATTACACACTGTAATCATTTTCTGCGGCCCTTTGCCAATTTTTTGCTACCCACTCCCTCTCCCCGTCCCCCTTTCCCACTTCTGGTAGCCTCAGTTCTGTGATAGATGCCTGGCTCCACGGTACACCCAGAGAACTCATTTTTCTTATCTGGCTCTTATGTGTCCATTAACCGACCAGTCACTCTTCTACCTCCCCCCCCTCCCCCGCCTCTAGTAGCCACACTTTTGCCTTCTCCTTCTGAAAGTCTAACTTACCCTTCATTGGTTTGTTCCTTCTTTCCTTGCTTAGCTTCCACTTACAAGTGAGAACACCCAGTATTTCTCTTTCTGTGCATGACTTATCAAGCCTCTTAATACTGTTACAATGGCAATGAAATTTCAACATGAGCTTGGAGGGGACAAACATTTAAGCCATAGCAACGGTGCAGGAAAAGGAGGTAGAAAGACACCAAAGACAAAATTTGCCCCTTGAAAATTTTCTCAGAACCAGCATTGCCGCTGCTGCTGCTGCTGCTACTGCTGGTGATGGTGATGGTGATGGTGACGGTGAAACTTCTTTGATCCCTTTTTGAGGAACACTTTGTATTCAGATAAATTACACAGGAGTGAGATAACCCCTAGCTATGTAGTTGGAGATTTACATCAAGTAAGGGAAATTTCCACTGCAGGGAAGCTGTACTGCAGCCATTCATCGGGACTGAAAACAACCAAGTTAAACTTAGCTCAGCACAGCACAAAAGCACATTTGAAAATTTCTTTCTAAAAGAGGAGATGGAATGTTCAGGGTGGGTTTTAGTCATAGGACCTGGCATGGAGCCTTATGTTGATGGTGGGGATTGGACCTCTACTTGAAGGAATGAATAAGAAAAAAACGTGAAATAATAACTGGAAACTCGTATTTGTATAGCACACCTACATTAGAGTGGGGGATGTAAGGACATTATTTTGTTCCCCTGTGTATCCCCAGAGCTTAGAACAGTGACTGACACAAAGTGAGTGTTCCATAAGCATTTGCGGAAGGAGATAAACAAGTGAATGCATATAAAATAACACTGAGTGGTGGTAAATGTTATGAAGAAAGTGCAGCAGGTAAGGGGATAGAGCATGACAGGACTGCAGCTTTAGTTAGGGTGGTCAGAAGTAGCTTTTCCCTGCAGGTGACATTTGAGCAGAGATCAGAATTCAGTGAGGGAGTGAGTCATGCAAATACCTGGAGGACTGGCCTTGCAGACAAAGGGAAAGGCAAGTGCAAATGTCCTGAGGTGAGAGTGTGGCAGAATCTGAGATTCTTCGTTTTTGCACATGTTCAGGTGATGCCAGTGCAGTTGGTTCGTGGGCCACATTTTGAGTAGCAAGGGTTTCGACTAGAGTTTGACCAGGGAGTCAGCAGCTGAAGTGAGGTGGCCAAGAAACTAAGAGGTGAGGTCATCGCATGAGAAAACAAGGATGCAAAGTGCAAAACTGCATACGCAGAATAATCTTATGTATATAAAAATGTATGCAAAAAGGGATATTTAAAATATCAATAGTGTTTTCTCCATTGATGTTACATTTCAGGCTATTTAAGTTTTCTTTTTAGACTGTTCCAAAATTTCTACCATGTGTATTTATCACTTTTATATACAGAAAAAAAATTTTTTTGGAAGTTATTTTAAAAACAGGAAATATGTTTTAACTAAGACACTGAATTCAAAATGTATTAAAACATTTCTAAATTAAAAAAAAATTCTATAAACATATGGGAATTGGTTGGGGTTTGTTAGGGAAGACTTCATAAAGGGGCTGATTTTGAAGCCAAACGTAATATCTAAGTAGCAAAACATAAGTTTGAGCTCTTAGCAGCTTCTCCTCTCTTCTTTTCCTGTCTTCAGGTGGAAGTGGGGAGAGGATGTAGGGCATGGATGGGGTACTAGTTGTCTATTGCTGTGGAACAAATTATCTTAGGACTCAGCTGCTTAAAATAACACTTATTATCTCACAGTTTCTGTGGTTCAGAAATTTGGGAGCAGCTTAGCTGAGTGGTTCTGGCTCAGCTTCTCTCATGAGGTTGCAGTGAAGACGTCAGCTGGGCTGGAGAATCTACTTCCAAGACAGCTGACACATGGCTGTTGGCAGGAGAACTCAGTTCCTTGTCACATGGGCCTCTCTGCAGGGCTGCTTGAGTCTCCTCATGATATGACAGTTGCTGTCACTCAGAGTAAGAAGCTCAAGTGCTTTATGACCTGGTCTTGGAAGCTATACAGTAACACTTCTGCTTTATTCTATTCCTTAGAAGCAAGTCACTAAGTCCTGTGCATACTCAAGGGGAGCACAATTAGAATCTAGCTTTTGAAAGGAGGAGCATCAAAGGATTTGTGGATATTATTCTAAAACCATCACAGGTAAGATGGGATGTGATAGTTGAAGGATATTTTAATTTTCATTTAAAGGGGACTATATAAATAAGATTATAAAATACCATGGCTTGCTTTAGGAAACTGTCAGTCATTTAGCATGCCTGGTGTTCAGCAGGATACAGGGTGAGGAAGATGCAGAGTGGGAAGATGGAAGGTTGGAAGGGAATGAGGAAAATATCTTGAACATAATGCAAGCCACATATGCAATTTAAAATTTTCTAGTAGCTAGATTAAAATATGTAAAAAGAAAAAAAATATGTAGTTTTAATAATTTTTTAGCTCAATGTATGCAAAATATTTTCATTTCAACATGTAATCAATATAAAAGTTATTAATAAAATATTTTACATTCTTTCTTCTTTGTACTACTTCTTTGAAATCGGGTATAGATATACTTGTAGCACCCCTCAATTTGGAATAGCACCATTTTAAGTGCTTCATCATGTGGCTCGTGGTCATTTTATTGGGCAGTGCAGTCCAGAGATCTAGGCCAGGAGTTAAGAACACATCACTGAGAACCATGGTCTGTTATCCATCAGGCAGATTGTGGGCCCAGTAGAGGGTTTAAGCTGAAGAGTAACGTCATCAGACTGTTTGAGAATTTATTCTGTACTGTGTTTAGGATGTGGAGAGATGAAATGGGTGAGACTAGATGTATACACATAATCAAGAAGCTGTTGGAATATTTCATGTAAGAGCGTGAACGGTGTTGGTTACACTACATATGGAGAGGAGGGGACGTAAGAGAGACAGTAAGGAGGTGGTTTGTACTCGGCCCAGTGGCTGCTTGGATGTGGGAAAGGAGATGGTCAGAGCTAGAGAAACTTAGAACAATTCCGAGGCATCTTGCTTGGGTTCTGAGAAGACACAGAAAGGAAATCCAGGAGATGAAGCATATTTTGCTTGGAGAGGATGACAAGGTAAGGGTACAACTGTGGATTTGGAAAAGTTTTGGTTTAGATCCCTGTGGGGGATCAAGGTGAAGATATCTACTGGACAGTTGGGTGGGCAAGTCTGGGGCTCAGGGGAGAGTCCTGAGCTCCTGGTAGAACTACCACAAAGCTCTTTTCTTTTATTGCTATGAAACGGGTGCCGTGGAAAGTTCCAGTCTTCTCAGTTGGTTGTTGTAGGGCAGAATTAGCCGAGGAAGAAAGACGGAGCCACCTCAGGTGCGGGCCTCTGAGCACTGCACACGAGTCCAGGAGGCTGGCTGTCCTGGCCCAGAATGACCTGGTGACTTAGGAGGGGGGAGATGCTGTGGGAATCACACTGAGGGGTCATCTTCGAGAGAGACAGGGGCTCCTTGGACTGGCTGGGAAGGCCAGAGAACATTGTGCTGCCCCACTGAAGGGGAACAGGAGAAAGAAGAAGTATCTGGATAAGGTGTCAGAGTCTGAGGAGTCTGACAGTGACATGGGCTTTGGTCTTTTTGACTAAACCTCGTTTGTAACATGTTCAACAAAAAGCTGAATTCTTTGCTGCTAAAAAAAAAAAAAAAAAAAAAAAAGTTAAGAGTTCCTGTCCTGGAATATGGCTCTCTACCATCTCAGATAGTACGTGTCCCTGTCAGTGAAGTGTGTCTGACCCCTCCCTTTTCATTACTGGAGGTGGCTCCTCAATGTGGGGGTTGCAAACTAAAATGCTCACCAGGTCCAGGAAGAGAAAACACAGGAGCAAGGCGAGGGCAGTAGGGTCTTGTGCCAGACTTGCCAGATATTCTGACCTGTATGTCAGAATAAAACTTCACAAAAAAATCAATTTCCCTTAAACACAGCAAACCAAACAAAACATGTCTGTGGGCTCTCATCAGCCCACAGTCTATCATTTTTGACATCAGGCTGAATGCTTTATATATGGCAGTATATATGTCACGTTTAATTGTGTTTTTCTACTTATGTTTCCCCCTGTAACCTCCAGTGTGCATATGAGTTGTTTTCTGTTTGTTGGCTTTCTTGTTTGTTTTTATTCTCTAAGAGAAAATATCATGGGTGAGGCCCTATTTGTTAACTAATCCCATTTCTGGAAGGTGGGAAGAGCTATGTGAGGCATTGAGACCTTTTACTCTTTTAGGTACCTAAAACCCCAGACCATATGGAAAATGGCATTTTCCCTGGCAGATCCAGGCCACAGTTGAGGTTGGAGAGGAGTGGCCGTGATGCCATTGTCCATGTTTTGGTGCTGACTCCACTAATAAACTGCCAGGTTATTTAAAGTAGATCTGATCCCATTTTTAATGGCAGAATGAACTATCAAAGCCATTCATGAGGGTATTAGGTCTCATGATGAAAAAATAGTCACTCTTTGCAGTGCTCAAAATTAAACATTAACTAGGTGAGAGAGAAAATACAAGAATATTAGTGAGGGAAAAGGAGAGAGGCGCATGGAATGAAAGAGACACAATGTGCACCTCTGTGCATCCTATGGAGCTCTGTGTCTTAGATGTGTAGGAGAGACGCAGAGCTTCCCCCTCATACTCCTATTCCTCCTGCTTCTTTCCTAGCCTGTGGGGCAGTTCCTAGAGATTGGTGGCCTTCTAGGACACTGGACCATGTTTTCCAGTAGGTGAGTCACTGCCCATTAAAAGACCATACACAACGTCCACACAAAGACCTGTGTATGAAGTTCACAGCAACTCTATTCACAATAAACAGCAACTGGAAGCCACCTGAATGTCCCTCAGCAGGTGAATGGATAAACAAACAGCATATCCATCCAGTGGAGTACTGCTCGGCAATAAAGACAAGCAGCTGCTGACCTACACCACAACATGGGTGAATCACTAAACGTTCTGCTGAACTGGAGAAGTCAGAGTCCAAAGCCTTCTTGCTATATGAATGTATAAGAGACTCTAGAAAAGGCAAACTATACTATAGTGACAAAACAGATCAATGGCTGCTTGGGGTTTGGGGTGGGGGACATGGAATACAAAAGGGCATGAAGGAGTTTGGCAGGGCAATGATGGAAATGATCTCTATCTTGATTGTGGTGGTGGTTCCATGTGTGGTCGTAGTTTCAAAACTCATCAAACTTACACTTAAAATGGGTGCATATTATTTTATGTAAATTATACCTCAGTAGAGTTGATTTCAACAAAAAGGTCATATACTAAGATGTATTCTCTCCTGTGCCTCCTTCTCCTGTGCAGCAGAGCAGTCAGTAGCCTCAGCTCTCCTTTCTTCTCCTTTCTGCTTCCACGTGCACTGAATAGAGAGAAAGCCAAGGCCTTGCCACTCAGGACATGATCTTATCTTGCGTAATCAAGCATTTCCCCTGTTTGGTTTTCTACTTTCACTTACAGCAGATGAGGTGTACTAAAGTCTTGGAGTTGGGTTTGGGCTTGTGGAAGAGCTGGTTTTCCTTCTTTGAGCCTCCAAGCTTGCTCAAGTGCTCCAGCCCAGCTTACAAGGGCTCTGCACTAGGTGCAGGGGCCCACCTTCATCTGAGAATGGGGCACATGACTTTCTTTCCTTTACCATAGTTCTACAGGTATATAGTTCTCTCAGGAACATGTTAGAAAGGGGTGGCTGAAGTTTAGGACATGATATGTGTATTCCTAAGACTCTTGGGTTACTATCGTCTAAATATAATTCTTTCTAAGGTAAGTTTTCCATAGACATACCATACTCACTCAGGCCTCAGTGCCTTTGCACATATTTCTTCAACCAGAAATGTCATTCTCCAGTCTCAATAGCTCTTTGGACAGGCAGATGCTTACTTTTCAAAATCCAGCTTGAGTCATTATCCTTAATCCTTCCCATCAACCAACCTCAAAGTGCATCAAAATAACTATTGCTCCATGGGACAAAAGAAGGGAAGGGGCTTAAGTATGAGGCATGTCTGACTCACATCTGCTGCTTCCTGGGTATGTGACTTTGAGCAACTTTTTTATCCTTTCTGAGCCCCAGAATATGTATTTATATATAGTTTATTATACTGCTTATACTCACTGAGGCTCCGAGACTGATAAACATATTTATGTATTTTTTTCATTTGTAATTCCTACTTTTCAGGATTGTTGTATATATTACATGAGATAGTTAACCTACACAGTTTGTGAAGTGCGGATGCATCACGTGCTCTAGCTGTGATTATTATTAGGCTCAAGTGGCAGGACAGCGACCAGCCTTTCCTCGCATCTAGGTGTGGACACGGAACATAAGGCCGTGGATGCAGTTGCTGTGCGTCACTCCTGAGCTGAGGATTTAGAAGAGGATGGCCTTCTCCCCCGTTTCTTTCTTTCTCTTTCTGTTGGCTGGAAGCAGAAGACAAAGAGGCCTCAGGAGATGGTGGGACCACAAGATGTATGGAGGCTGGAGTCCTTGAATCACCACGTGGAAGACAGCTGCCACCCAGGAACACCCACATTGACTATTTCATAAGGAAGAAACAAACCTATTTTGGGTTAGGTCCCTGAAATTCTGGAGTTTATTTATTATAGCAGCTTGTGTTAATTTCCCTGGTAAATTTAGAAATTGGCACTTTGAAGTGAGGTTAATGTAAGAAAAACCTAAAATATGTTACATTGGCTTAGCAGTTGGATGGTGGGCGGCACAGACGCTGATATTGAAGGCTGGGGAGATGAAGACCTGTAGATGAGATGGAAAGGCATGTGGTAATGTGTTGCTGGTGATCATTTAAAAGGCAGGCCAAGTGCCTGGCAAGCCTTCATCTCCAGGGAAGAGGATGGTTGTTATTTTTTTAGCGAGCTATTACAAGGCAGAGATGTGCACAAGCAAGAATTGGTTTGTAAACGACAGATAGAACTTCCATATGACCCAGCAATCCCACTCCTGGGGATATATCCAGAGGACTGGAAAACATCAGGTCGAAGGGATACCTGCACTCCCAGGTTTACTGCAGCTCTATTTACAACAGCTAGGAAATGGAACCAACGTAACTGTCCATCGATGGATGACTGGATAAGGAAATTGTGGTGTATATGCACAATGGAATACTACTCAGCCATAAAAAAGAATGAAATTCTACCATTTGCAACAACATGGATGAGCCTGGAGAAAATTATCCTAAGTGAACAACCCAGGAACAGAAAGAGAAATACTGCATGTTCTCACTCATAACTGGGAGCTGAATCCATAAATAAACAAATGAACAATAAAGAAAGACAGAGAGAAAGAAAGAAAGAAACAACAATCACAGTAATACATTGAACTTTTAGAAAACTAGAGGTTGGAAAAGGGGAAGGGGAAGGAGCGGGGCTAATGAGGAATTGGTCAAGGACACAAAGAATGATTGCGTGTTGTAATGATGAATAAACTAACTGTACTGATCTAACCACCACACATTCTACACAATTATTGAAAATCAACATTGTACCCCACATGTATGTATAATAAAATAAAAAATAAAAAGTAACTTAAAAATTTCTTAAAAATTGGTTTGTATGAGTGCAGAAATGAAAGGGACTCAATAGGGTCCCCAAATATGATGCTTCACAGGATTGGAAAAGTAAACTACTCATGGACCTCAACTTGTAGAAGAGATGACTAAAAAGGCCTTTGAGTTACATAGGCCGACTTAAAAATCTCAGTTTAGTAGATAACATAGTAGCCTTTATAGAGGATATGAAATAACTTTGGACTGTTTTAGTAGAAAAGATAATACATATGTAGAAATAATAGTAGTGGAAGATGGTTAATGACTGAAACATACATGGCTATAAATAATGCAGGAATTACAACATTCTGGGGGAGCCCAGAATAGGGGTTCTCCATAGGATTGGGGACCTTGGACCTTGGTTGCTCAGTAAGCTCTCAAATCCACAAATGAATGAAACTCAGTGGTCTCTCCAACTCATTTTTGTCTTTCTGAAACACCAGCGTTCAAATCTGGTCTGCAGGACAGTAGCTGATACCTCGGGCATCGACATGACCCCTCAGGCCAGCCCATGACTTCCTGTCAGTGCTCTTCCCTGACTTTACCAGTAATTCAGGCTAAGACCTGTATAGGTTCCCTGCTTTGTACCTCATACCTGCAAAGACAGAAGAGGACCCTGCTTTCCATATCCTTCTTCTGCTGCCCCGAGATTATGAAATGCCCCAGACCTGAAAGCACTATTATGTTTGCTGAGATTGCTTGTTTTTATTGAATCTTGTTTTTTAAATAGTCATTCTTTGGGAAAGGAATGAGAACTTGCAGATTCTTATTGTTTCCTGGCATGAGCCTGGCGCCTTTTAGCTTGCTTTTATTGCCTCTTAGGCTGTGCAGAGCATTTATCTAAATATGGAATGGTGTACCACTATGGACAGGACTGGAAGAAGATAAAATTTTCTTTCCAGTCAATTCTGTTGCATCTTCTCATGAACACTGGGTACTGTTCTTAGAGTGGCAAGACTGGGCAGCAAAAAGAAATGATATCGAGTTGCAGAGCTTGCCAAAGTGGAAATCAATCACTGCAAGGCCTTCTAAGGTCACGAGGCCCAGGTCTCAATGCTCTGGACACTGGCTCTGCCTGTGACCTCAGGTGAACCACAAAATGACGGTCAGCAGCTCGTACAGCCCTTGGGAGGCAGGGCGGTGTAGTGGAAAGAGCACAGGCTTCAGCAGCTCCAGACTGGATGTCCTGCCCTGACACTTATTTATGGGAGACCCTGGGTAAGTTACCTATTTTCATCTATGAAAGGGGGTAACACTGATAAAACCTATCTCTTACGGTTATTGTGGGGATTAAATGAAATAAATATATGTAAATTATTTGGTACCTTTTCAAGAAATAGCTATTATTTTTTTGTAGGTGGATACTTTCTGGCATTAATATTTCAAATGTGATCATATCTTTAATTTTATTTCTGGGAGAAATAATCTGTATACATTTATTGATGATGTTAACGAAAAGCAGCTCTCACCTCCCTTATGAATTGGATATAAGTCCCTTAATGCCTTCGTTCATTCTTGTGAGAAGGTTTTATTGCTGGAGGTAGTGCATTGTAGTGGTTAAAGCAGGGACTCTGGCTAGTCTCCAGGGTTCAAATCCTGGTGTATGACCCTGAACAGATTGCTTAACTTCTCTGGGCCATGATCCTTTATCTGCAACTCCAAATTGCAACTTTTTGTAGGCTTGATCCACTTAGCATACATCTTCATTCTTTTAGTGCAGAAATAGTATGTTCGAGCCTAGGGAACTACCCCAGACCCTGATGGGGATTCTGTAATATATGTTACATGCACTCTATCACCTTTATTAAATCTGAATTCTGAGTTCCAAAATTCAGCTGGTTCCAAGAGATTTGGGTAAGAAACCTGTGGTTTACCCTTGCAGGGTTTTTGATCTACATGAACTTCACATAAGCCTCCTAGAATCTTGTGAGCTATTACTATCATCCTTGGAACAACCTTTTGGGGCAGCAATTATTATCCCATTTTACAGATTAGGAAAATAAGGCCCAGAGAAGTTAGATAGCCACATAGCTTAGATGTGGTACAGCCAGAATCCAAACAAGGCATTTCTGACACCAAATCTCATGCATTCTGTTGAAACACATTAATTCCCAGGGTCCTGTTCCTACACTGGCAGAGCCAACTGAGATCCCCAATTATTATCCCACCCAGAGAGGTTAGAGTCTACATTTAAGGAGACATAGTCAGCTAGACTGTCCTCTCCAGACCTCTCTGCAGTCAAGGAGAGAAAGGGGGTGCTGGTCAGGCTCCCCTGGGGGCTGCCACCACATGCATGGTGACGGAGCCAGGCCCATGCGCCGTCCAGCTGCACTTCTCTGCCCATTGCTCTGATGGCCATCCTGTCTTAGTTTGGATGCCTCCAGAAGTAGACCCTGAGAAAAGGATTTGAGTGGAAGACATTGGTTTGTGAAGTACAGAGAGCACCAGCTGGCAGTGGAGGAGCGATGCAGGGAAAGAAGGCGGCCAGTTATGGGTGTGTTGTTCCTCCGGCTTCCACAGTGAGTGACCGAGACTGCATGTGAAACTGCGCTCATGGATGGAGCATGCCTCAGAATGATCCCACCCAGGGGATGAGGGGGCTGAGGCATTTATACCCCATCTCTTGAGAGTCACTGACAGGAGACAGAGCAAGATGGCCCTCCACAGTCTGAAATGTAAGGTCAAGGGCATGTGAGTGAGGCATTAGCACGGTTGTGTGGCATAGCAGGAACAGCCTTATTTGTGAATAGCCCAGGACAGGGGCTTTCTCACTCACCGTGGGTTTCATGTCCACTTGCAAAACCGCCTACCATCAAAACGTTCTCACCATGGTGCCTGAAATTTGTGCTGTAAGTCACCAGTCTCCAGAGGCCACCAATAAAATGTCAGTACATTACCCAGGAACAATAGCAAATGAACTGTGACCTTTCCTTTCCTAGCCAAGAGACTTGCCTCGAGGGATTGGGATTGGAACAAAGATGTTTTAATGGAAGACAGATCAAGAAAGTTCTGGACATGGGGATAGGGAAGAGGTGGGTCACTACCGGTGAAGACTGTGGGTGAGCTGGGTGCTGGCTTCCAGGCTGGAGGTGGCCACTGAAGGACGTGGCCTTTGAGGAGAGTGGTACCCAACAGGGATCCAAAAGGTTCTCTCAGAGAAGGAAGGGGACTGAGGGGACATTTTCCTGTTTCTCAGTTTTATCCAGAACAGAACCTGGAAAGGAAAACTTCCTTCACTGCTGCTGAGATTGCAAACTCCTGGAGGATGGTGACCCTATCTTCCTGTCCTTCATTCCCCAGGACTCAGCCCAGTGACCCGGGACTTGTTTAACCAGATCGAACGGCCATGGATTCAGTGCTCTGCTCTAGTTTTCGCCTGCCAGTTCCCATCTGACTTTCCTATTAGCAACCCTACATCTATACACATGAACTCTGCATGTCTTCACTTCTCTTCCATAAAAAGAAAAAGCAACACCGCCAGCAACTCACTTATTGGTGGTGAGACTTTGGACAAATTACTCAGCTCTCAGTTTATTCATTGATAGGATATAGAGAAAGCCCCTGGTTTCGCAAGCTTGTAGTGAGGACTCAGTGAGGTCGCTATGGACTGAATTGTGTCCCCCCAGTGTGACTGTATTTGGAGTTAGGACCTATATAGAGGTAATCAAGTTAACATGAGGTCATAATCCAATAGGACTAATGTCTTTATAAGAAGAGGAAAAGACTTGACATCAGAGCTTGACAGATCCATATATCTATCTAACCTACCTACCCACTCCTGACAGACACAGAAGAAAGGCCATATGAGGACACAGTGTAAAGGCAGCTGTCTTCCAGCCAGGAAGAGACGCCTCACCAGAAACTGAATTTTCCTGAACCATGATTTGGGTCTTCTAGTGTCCAGAACTGTGAGAAAATAAATTTCAGTTGTTTAAGCCACCCCATCTGTGGTAGTTTGTTACGGCAGCCCGAGCAGATGACTACGATGGTAACTCATGGAAAGGGCTTTGGTTCAACGCCTGGCACAAGGTAGAGATTCGCTAAGTGTAGCTGTTGCTGCTATTATTGCTTCTAATAAAACACCCACCTTTCTAGGAGAGAGAGAGAATTCTGGAAACTCTAATACCAAACAGCCTGCAAATCCACTTTAAGCTTCTGATGGGAAAATGAGAGCATCAGAAAGAAACGGGCCGACCCCGTGGCGCACTCAGGAGAGTGCAGCGCTGGGAGCGCAGCAGTGCTCCCGCCGCGGGTTCGGATCCTATAAAAGGATGGCCAGTGCGCTCACTGGCTGAGCATGGTGCGGCCGGTCACAAAAAGACAAAAAAAAAAAAAAAGAAAGCAAACCACATTCACTGAAATTTTCCAGTCCTATTTCTGTATATAAGTCATAATGATTTGTGTCTAATAACATGCCTGCAACTTCCTTCTGAGGAACTTAATGTGCTTAGGCCAGCCACTTATCCATCAGGCAAATGTTTACATCCTGAGGATGAGCTAACGGAACATCTTAGATGGCCCGGTGCCTGACACTAGGACGGTGCACAGAGAGGCACTACAAAAATAAGGTAATTGAATTTGTTCCACTCTCTCTATACTTTAGGCTGCGTAGTCTGGAAGCAGGCCAGGCTGGTTGGTTTTAGGAATTGCAGGGTTGAGCTTACAGTACAAGACAGGTTTCAGTTCAAGTCTAAGTCGGCCTTGACTAATGGTTGTTCCATCACTTGGAGACATCCAGCTAACTCTGACTCACAGGCACATCTAGGACAGGGGCCTCTCAAGACTCTGTTCTCTCACCAAAACTCTGAGGTTCTGGTTTCATAATGTTTACATTCCCTGGGACACCCCCAGGCAAGCTCTCTGAGTGGATGTCTAGGTGACAGACCTCCTACAGGCAGAGCGGGAGCTCAGGAGAAGAGGTCTCTCAAGCAATTGCAAATCTTTCCACCTTCATTTTCAATCCAAATGAATGCATTAGAAATGGTAGTAAAATCTATGTGGGAAAACAAAACCATCTGGGATCACTGGTCAGAGCTCTAAATGGTGTAGAAAAGAGGAAAAAATGTGCTGACTTCTGAAAAATGGTAAGGGGTTACATTGGTTTAATTGAAAACAGTTGAAAGAATTCTTTTATCTGTTCCCCCCGTCCCCCCGCCAAGTTTTTCTTTAAATTAGTGGTGTCCAACTGTCCCCAGAGACTACATAAGGCACAGTGGAAATTTCTATTGTCCTTTCCTGTTACTGCCTGTCCACTGACCCTGACTTCAAAGGGTAGGGTGCGTAGCCTGGAGAATCCCTCGCATTGTTTCTCCATCACAGATGGACAAAGTGCTCCCATCCAAATCATTAAACCCACTTCTCTGTGTGCCTCCCAGATGCCAAGTTTGTTCGCTGGCTTAACATTGTTTCAACGTATTCATCAAATTGAAACATTTGCTCACCACCCACCATGTGCCAGGCTCTCCTACAGGCACTGGGGATGCTAAGGCAAATGAGGCCCAGATCCTGCCTTCAAAGAGCTCCAGTTTAGTAGGAGTCACTAACATATGGCCACAGGGGAAGACAAGGCATGGAGAAAGGCTTTGAAGAGACTACCAGGGGACATGGAGGTGACCTTGTAGGAGGGAAGAAAAAGAGAGGATAATGCATTAGTGGGAAAAGAAATTTAATTGGGAAAAAAGGAGCAGCCAGAAGGTTGTTTTGAGAGAATCAGTCTTTCTGATTTATGGCTGAAGGCAGCCGGTGATGCTGCTATAGATGAGACGCTTGACATCATTATTTGACACAAAAAGGAAGGAAGGAAGATAGGAAAGGAGCGGGGGAGGAAATAAGGGAGAGAGGGAAGGAAGGAAGAGAGTCAGCTTGTATGCTGGAGAAAATTTCATCGGTGAATCCATCTGCCTCGATTTCAGGAGCTGAGAGACTGGCCTATCAGAGTTTCCCTTTAGCTTCCATAAGATCTAACTTGTTAGATCTTAAAATCCATTGCTTCCTTTGTTTCTCAGAAGACTGAGGAATGGACCGACACACCTTGTACCAACCCCCCGAGAAATACATTGACTTAGGAAAAGCAATGACAGTATGACATCTTTTGCTACATAGGGTGATATTAAAATGGATAAATTAAATATATATTATTATCTGGCTGGAACATTATTGTTAATCAGCACACAGCTTTGAATTTGTTCTGTTGGTGGCCAAAACCTGTTATAAGCAAGTTGGATTGCTATTCCAATTGCATCATTCTGAAAAAAGGTTTCCAGCGATGTGTCCTAGCATGTACCTACGCAAATGTAGTACTGCTCATGAGGAGCAGGGAGGTAAGGGGCAAGAGAAAGAGATACTGAATACTGAATTAAAGCTTGACTGTAGGATTGCTTTTCACATGAATTGGGGACAGTAGTGAAGCTCATATGGTGACCATTAGCGGAGGAAGAATGGGCAGTGAAGGCAGGAAGTCTTCCTGAGGCACCTGCACCTCCAGAGCTGCATTCCCCTGATTTTTCTCCTTCCCCCCTCCCCAGTAATGCTCACTCAGTGTCAGTGAGATTTGATTTTGACTGTATAACTCTTTAGTACGTATCTGGAAACCCAAACAGTGGTGGTAGAGAAATTGACTTGAACTTTTTCAGTCTAGATGACTGACATCATGTCTTACTTATCTTTGCATCCTGAGTACCCAGAGGAGATGCTCCATATGTTCATTATAGAAATTAATGAGCTTCCTACTCCACCTTGTTTTACCGCTAGAAAACCTATTTCTTCAACAAATATTTATTAATCACCTCCTCCTTGCCAGGTGCTGTGTCAGGCACTAGGGATATAATGTGAGCAGGAAAGACATGAATGACCCTGTCCTCCCAGAGTGTGCTGCCCATAAGGAAAGACAGCAATTAAATCCGGCTTTACAAGAAATTATACCATCACAATATGGTAAGTGAGGTGCCAATGGGGCCAATTCCATGGGGACCACATCTGTTGGGGAGGTGGATCAAGGGACACTTTCTGGTGTAAGTGACTCTAATGAAGTTAGAGTTCTCAGCTTTAATTGGGCTTATAATCTATTTGGAGAAAGACAACCATTATGCATGCAGAAGTAAGAAAGAGAACAATGTAGGATGCTCTAGGTTTGGTGTTATATTGTGATCGTACAGGGTAGAAAGGGGTGAAATTGAAGGAATGAGTAGGCTTGGAAATTTTCCAGGAGGAAGGGGCACTTGGACTGTCCTTCAGAAATGCATAGAACAGTGGAATAGAACAAGAGGAGAAAAGGCAGAGATAAGAATCACACACAACTGGGGAGGTTAGGCCTATGGCTGGTGGCAGGAGAAAGCCTGAATGATACAAGATCTGGAAAGTCAGGCAGAAATGAAAATGGGAGCATAGTTCTATAATTGCTATTATATTTAATAATGTGATAACAGGTACTGTATGTTAAGTCCTGGTCTGGGGTAGGTGCTGGACAGGAAACGTTTAACAACAGGCCTGCAATCTATTTTCTCTCTTCACCAAGGGGAAACCAATGGAATAGAAGAAAGGAAGACAGCTGGCCCAATTTTCATGTAAACACACTAACGACAGACTCAAGGTAAACACACTAATGATATCTCCTAGTACAGGGTCCTTATCTATGGAATTCTTTTTAGAAGGAGGTACCTGGTCTGCCTGTGTTGCTCATTTGTACCAAATCTGGCATCTATGGATGCATTGGGCATGGGTTTTGAGAAAAGGTCTAGTAAGCTATGTAACTATCTGAGTATAATATGAAGATATTTCATGATGGCTCTTTTCTGAGTAGGTGATGTGACCACATACATAGCTTGAAGATCTTCTGTGTTAATCTGGGCGAGAGAATATGTTTCATGAAAGGACCTGGAGAGCTGTACTCGTGCTGGGCCATTCCTTGCTTCTCCTGAGTCTTGTGATTGCTGGTTTCATGAAATTATATGTAAAGCATGATACTGGGTAAGATCTCTGTTCTTGTGAGACCACCTTGACAATCTGATCCTTTGTTATTGTAGGTCCTTTACTTAATATGTTTCACATCATCCCTACAAAGTAGGTGCCCAGAGAATTCAATTTGTTTAATATCACACAGCGAGGAAGCAGCAAGCTACCAATTTAAACCCAGCTGTGACCCCATTCTCCCCCCTCCTGCTCCACATTGCTGCCTTGTAAAAAATTGAATAAAACAGAACAGGTCACGGGGCCCCAGCAAGGCCCTAGAGGACCATCAGGACCCCCATAAGCCCTGTGAGAGCCACTTCCCCAAAGTACAGTTTTAATAAGAAAAGTCTTTCTGGCACAAAACCTGATTCATTTGAGACCCACAAGGTAATGTTTGTGTCACATTTTCCATGGAAATTCATTCTCACCAGAGGCAAACCCCCTACATGTCCACTGGGACCCTGCAACTCATGGAGAGGTTGTGTGTTATCAGGGGAGTAATATCACATTCTTTAAATGCCGAGAGAATAGTCAGGAGACTCTGTCCTTGATGAAAATCAGATGATATGGGTGGGGGTTTCTAATTCCATCTTTAACCCTCAAGTAAACTGAGCCTTGAGGACAGGCTTGCTAATTCCTAGGGGCAGGATCAGCCACATTTCCCACGCGCTTCAGCTTTATGAGGACATTTGTAGCATTCATTCATGGCTCTGAATTTCTTTTTACGTGGTCGTTTGTGAAGTGTTAGGATCAGCTTCCTGTCAGGGAATCTGAAGTTCCCTTTTTGAAAAACAGCTCGTGTGTGAGCATGGGGAAGGAGGTTGGCTGTAGCAAGGAATCCAGCTCTGCTTTTCCGGAATAGTAAGTGGTTTAATTTTAGTCACCTTGGGTCAAGGAGTCCTGTTCTTAGGGGACAGCTGCCTAGCGCAGCACCTTGGTTCCTGTTAAAAGCACCACAGGGCACAGCTGGGGTGTGACCAATTGCCCCATGCCAGGACAGCTCTCTCAGGGCTGCCAGCATCTTTTATGGACAGATGGAGCTGTCTTCCCTTCCTTAGCCCTGCCTGTTTAAATGGCTTCAGAGGTAGCTATCATACCACTAGCTAATAAAAGCACTTATCTAAGTGGTAATATCCCCAGAAAGATGTTCACCTTGATAGAAAAATCTGATTGAAAAGCAGCAGAACCTTTATTTCAACAGTCAAAGCAGATCCACACGGACCTGGTATCTATCTATACCAGTATGCTGAGGGGCACTTTAACTTGGGTCTTTACAAGGAAAGCAAGGAGCTTAGTTGAGAATTACTGCAACTGGCAGAGCTGAGTTGAGAAAAGGCAGAGGTCTGGTGTAGACTTTGGGTTTCTCTTTTTCTGGGTTCTCCTGATCCTATTCTTAGCTCTTAGCATCCCCTGCAATCAGCACTGGGTTATTGCTTGCTTGCTTCTGGACTCTTATCTTCTTCAGTGTCCTTAGTCTTTATCTAGGCTCTTACCCAATGTTCCCTTTATTTGCAACCTTTCTCAGTTACAAAGGAGGATTTGATTCTTTTCAATACGTGGCAAAATAGTGGTTTTTTATTCTGTTTACCACCAGCTTACTTCCTGATGGTGCTGGGTCTTTCAAACCCCTTTGCTAGATGTTCTTTTTGTCTGGGTGCCCTGCTGTTTGTATTCTTTCTTTCGCCTGTCATGCAATAAAGAAAAGGGCAATAAACATCTTTGATTTTTAGAAGGAAGAGTAAACTCTAGCTAAATATAGATGGTTCTCCACGAGGCTGTTTTTGTAATACCACAGTCTATTGGAATAATCTTGGCTGCTAGTAAGCAGAATACCAAACTAAAAGTGGCTTACACAATGAGGGATCTATTTTCTGAGGGTGGTTAATACAGTGATAAGGTTGTTAGGATTCCAGAACAACATATCTGTCACCCTTTGGTTTGTCCCTTGTGGATCCAGTTGGCTGCCCCACACAGCATCCTAAGGAAGGTGGGGAGAGAATCCATCCCGTTGGAGTCCTCTCTCTGTTTTGTTAAATAGGAGGATATATCCTCTAGCAGATTTCCTCTTAGACAGCACAGGCCAGAGTAGGGTCCCTTGCTCTACCTTCAGTGAAGTCGGGACAGTGAGTGACTGGCTTCCGTAGTGGAAGTGGGCTTGATATGTAAAGAAGAGGGTGAGAAGCTGTTGGAAAAGTGTTGTTACAACCATTCAATACCCTCCTAAAGCACAGCAGCCTGGGAACGGATTATGTTTAATCATTTCCCATTTGCTGTCTGTGGGCCATACAGTTAACATGGAGTCCAAGAAGAAAAGGAGACTGAAGACTTCAGTTGAACCCATCCCCTCCTCTAGGGACAGATATTTGTTTACCTCAAGCTTTTTTAAAAAAAAAAAATTGTGGTAAAAATCAGATAGCATCAAAATTTACCCTTTTAACCATTTTTAAGTGTACAATTCAGTGGCTTTAAGTACATTCACATTGTTATGCAGTCACCACCGTCGCTCATCTCCAGAACTGTTTCATCTCCTGAACTGAAACTCTGCACCCTTTACAGAATAGCTCCCTGTCCCCCCCCGAAAGCCCCGACAACCACCACTCCATGCTCTGCCTGTGAGTTGGACCACTAGGTACCTCATGTAAGTGGAGTCATATACTATTTGTCTTTGGAGCTTAATTTTAAGATGCTTGGTAACCCTTCTTCAAGTGCCCTTCTTCCTTCTCCGCCTTCTCTCCTCTTCTCAAAACCTTTCCCTTCCTTACAGCCTCACCCTCAATGTTTCCAGTTTCTCCAGCATGTGCAGAGCTCTCCTGACTCTGGACTCAGAGCATCCAGAGGACTCGACTTTCCCACTCATGGGACCCTGCGTACACTGTCTCGTGCCATGTCTCGAGTCATTACCCTACATCAATCATCGTTCTGTGAGTGAATGTCTCATCTCCCCATCTAGACTGTGACCTCCTAGAGAGCACAGACTGTATGTATCTTACTTTTTTTTTCTATCCCCTACACACCTTCTGTACAACAATCATTCAGTAAATACTTGCCAAATTCCCTGCTCTCTTTAGGAAAACTGCATCAACCAGCTTTATAATCAAGATTTTCTGTCTTAAGTCTGATTTGCTGCCTTGGGTTGAAACTTTAGTCCTTTTCCAAAACATTTTTATCTTCCCTAAGATGGAGAGCAATGTTCAGTGTCCTTGTTAAGCCTACATATACTTGAGGGAGGGTAATATGTCACCTTAGCTTCCAATTTTCGAGGCTAAGCCAAGATAATAAGACAGAATCACCATATTAACCCAACACCTTTTCCTGAGAAATCATAATACTTCTCTCACATTAAGATCAGTTCTTTTTAGTAGTAAGAAGTCAGCAGAAGCTTCACAATCTGGGGAGGATTACCTCTTTTGTAGAAAAAGTCATAGGTGGGTAGTCCTAAGCCTCTGACAAGACTTTATTTTTTTACAAAGACTCCCTCGCTTAGTGGTGGTTTAATATCTGCTGAAACTCTGATGATCTAACACACACACATTCGAGGCACACTCTATCCAAGGACTGTCATTTTATATATTCACAATTTTAGATTTAACAAGGGTTAAATATGGGGTAGCCCCTCAGTACTGCTGATTCAATGACTAGTAAAAGATTTTAGCAACTAGGAATTTGTAATGATAAAATATTGCTCTTCTACTATCAATAATAGCAAATTTCACTAAAGTAACTTAGGAAATGGTGATTATAGATATATTCTAACCCACATTTCCTTCCCCAAATGATAATGAAAGGCATGGAGGTCAAACCACTGGGGGGAGCAAGAAGTCCTGGGGTTGTGTACTTTTAATAAAGACACCCAGGTCCCTTTTCTAATGATGTGTCTGCAGAGTCCTCTGGAGGAGCAGATTTTAGGGAGCAGATTCATATGCTCACTTAAAATATCCTGAAATATGAAGACAATCTATTTGAATGCCAGAAATTTACAAGCTAGTTGAATGGGTTAATTAATATTTGGCTTGTTTAACTGACTTGTTAAAGGGTGTCAGGGCCCCCTCTTCTTTTCCTCTGAATAACTGTAGAAATACAAACTGGTTGGATGAATTGAGGGTCACACCCACGGCACCTGGGAGGAAACCTCAGTGTAACTATTTCATGAACTTTCTTTTTGATTTGATTGTGTTTTTAAAGGTCTGGGTAGAATTAAGTAATGTTAGGCCTGCTTCAGATTGCACTTACATAGTGATATGACAATGTTTAATGAAAAAATTTTATAATGTGTACTAAATAGTGTTGATTGAAGTTCTAATATCAAAGTTGGGAGGAACTGGTAAGCATTTTGGTAGCAGAGAGCCATTTCCCCAATCAGAAGAAAGAGCAGCTTGGGACACATGGCACTTGGAGGTGAAGTATTTGATCCTAGAGTTTTGGCTAGTCACAAAGGAAAGCTTTTGAGAGCATAAAAGAAAAGATGTTTTCCTTATGAAAAATAGGACAGGAGGGACATTTAGAACAGGAAATAAGAATGTTAAGAAGAAAAGTAACCTCTTCTCTTTGAAAAGAGTAAGTAGACAGTTATGGTATTTTTATTCCATTTTGAAGCAGCCTCCCTAGGGAACTGCACATAGGTTGGACATTTTCATAATACCCATACACTTATTCACTCATTTATTCATGCAGTCATCATTCGTCATTTGTCCAAAATCGCTTATTAGGGACCTGTTCTATGTCATGCATTGGGGCTATGATGATGAATAGTTTTTCATCAGCAAGGACTCCAGTCTGTTGGAAGGAGGCTTACATAAACAGGGGGTCGGGTAAACATGATAGATGTAAACACCTGACTTGTCCAGGCTGCTGGGGAAGATCCACAGAAAGTGATATTTGAAGTGGGTTGTGAAGGATGAGTGAGTGTTCATCAGGTTCGGAGACTGAGAAAGAAAACCCCACTGAGGGACGGGCCTATGAAACAGCACTGAGGCATGAGTGGCTATGTAGAGCACAGGGGACAGTGATAAGGTGGCGGGGGCATGGAATGCCAGGTACAGAACCTGTGGGATGGGTGATGGGGAAGAGCTGAAGCTGAACCCCAGTGCACCAGGCCATCCACCCTCCATGCATCCGCGAGACCCAACTCGACAGCCAGAAGGCACAAGTGCGACCCGTGGGCTACAGCCCCTCCTGCCAACACACACACACATGCACACACACACACACACACACACACACATACCACCACACCCCAACACCCCACCTCACACCCCCCACACCCCAGAACATCCTTTCGGCTAACCCCTCCAGAGGCAGCAGAGTGGACTCTGCTACATCCCCCAGAACACAGCACAGGGTTCTGGGAACGTTGTGAGGAACTTTGGTAAAGAGGTTCCAAGACTAGTTTTTAAACATAAGAATGACATATATTATCTCTAGCCTGTAAGTTTATTGAGTCAGGACTAGATCAAACTTGTACTCTGGTTGGTCTTTTTTGCCTGGCACAGTGCCTGGCATATAGAAGGTCCTCCTTAAATATATGCTGCATGAAAAAATGAACTAAATGAATGAAACATGTGGAGAACAGACTAGTGTGGAAGGAAACTACTGTCAGACCAATTAAGAGGCTGCTACAAGAATCCAGGTGAGTGATCAGGTGGGGTTGGAGAGGAAGGGCCAGAATTTAGACCAACAGTCTCCAATAAAAGTTTCTGCAGCAATGGAAATGTTCTGTTCTGCACTGCTCATTAAGCAAGTCACTAGCCACACACAGCTCTTGAGTACTTGAACTGTGGCTAGCGAGGCTGAGGAACTGAACTGTTACTTTCAATTTTAATTAAACTATGAACATCACAGTTCTAAAGAGATTTTCATGGCAGAATGAAAAGAACTATTATTAAATTGGATTTATTTATTAATTCAATCAACACATTTTTGATTGTTCACTTTGTTCTGCAGGGGAAGATGGGAGCCAGTTGGTGGTAATAGTGGGTGCCTTGCCAAGGAGTTTGGAGGTTGTAAGTTACTTGGTAAAGGAGATCCAACCCTGGTGTTTAACTGTGAACAGTGAGACAACATCCTTGTCCTCATAGACCTTACATTCTCTTGGGGGCAGTAACAGAAAAAGAAAGAAAAAAGTTCCATGAAGAAAATAAAACAAGGTGATGCGACAGTGAGTGCAGAAGAGTGGACAAGCTATTTTAGCAGGATTGACCAGGGAAATCCTCTCTCAGAGGTGACAGCCTGAGAGTTGGATGATGAGAAAGTTATGGGGATCAAGAAAACAAAACAAACAAAACCCCCAAACATGAATGAGAATAATCATTGATGAAGGAGAGCAATAAGATTCAGTACGAAGACACTTAGAGCAGGAAGGGACCTGCTCCATCTGCAAGTCTGTCTCACTCATTTCCTGTCTCCAGAAAGGAAACTGAAGCCAGAGAGATAAAGAGGCTGATGCAAGGTCACAAAGCTAATTAATAGCACAGTCAGAAAGAGACTCTTAACCTCTACTTCCAACTTCATCCCCTACTGCGTAAGTCTCTCTTAACATCTTGAATCTCATTTTCTTCTTAGTAAAATGGGTTATTGTGAGAAATTCAAAATGTAACATAGACAAGGTGTTCAAAATGTCAGGTATTTCCATTACTGGATTTGTTTTAATCCTGTTACAGTGTACTCCTCAAGTAGTTAACTATGTTATTACTTTAGTAATACAAAAACATAATATAAATATTTAGTAACTTGGTAATACAAAAAGCATGAGAGAGGCAATGAGCATTCAACTCCTGATTATTTTAGTCACCGATGCGTGGGTTAAGTCTCAGCCCGGGGCCTCTGCTGTCAACATCAAGCACCACCTGCCATCTGCCTGGAGGCAGCTACTGGAACTGCTGTTGGGGAAGAGATAACCAGCCCCCTACACTGCTGGCCTTGCAAGCCCCACCTTATTAAGTGGTGGCAAGTATCACAGTCCTAAGATGCTTCTGAGGAGAGAAAAATGAGGCTGTGGACTTCCCAATAGACACAGCTGTCATCAAGCTCTTTACGGAAAGCTGCTGTAGACAAGGGCAGAGAAGAAGATGAAGGCTTTAACAGGATGTGAAAGTTGAAGTGATAAAAAGAGTGCACTAAAAGCACATGGCAAAGGGAAGGCTTTTCTACATCCAGATTGAGAATCAGACCTGCATTTCGTTACTTGGCATTTTGTATTGTACCCCCTCCCCCAACACACCTCTGCCCTTTGAGCTGGTGTTTTTGTAAATATTTGGATAGGACAAAGAATATAATAAACAGGGTCATGGCTTTGCCAGAGTGAGAGTCACTGTTGGAATATACATACTGGCTGTCCTTAACTTCTCCATGTCACTTGATTTTTCTGATCACACTTTTGGCGTTTAACCCAGGGGCTCGGACCCCAAGCCCATGCTGTAGCATTCTGTTGTGTTGCATCTGAGTTTGGTGATGATGGAGCCACCCGTGTAATTATGATTAATCAATAGTTTGATATGACTATCGCATGATTGCCAGAGTGACACTGAAAATGAGGCCTTGCACAACTGTGGGTTGCATGTGAAAGAGTGACCTGAGAGCCATGTCTGAGCCTCACTGCCCACTGTCATTACCTCACTCTTCCATCCCCACCTGGCCAAGGCTAGGACCCTCTTCCCACACTGCAGCACCCTCACCTCCCATCATTCTGAACAGCAGAGAGTCCCATCAGGATAATGCCCCATTCACTTGTCAGCCCTCCCGTGCTCACCAAGGGCCCTGACAGTGGACACAGTGCCATACATGTAGCTGCAGAGGCAGAGAGTCCAAGTCTTTGCCCCAACTCTAGCAGGTCTACATTCCAGATCTTGCTCTACCACTTAATTTCTTCACTATGAGCTTGGAAAAATTAGTTCTTTTCTCTGAACCTCCATTTCCTCTGATGTGAGGCTGGAATATGTCTATCTCATTGGGGTCTAAGAATTTTTAAAAATCACATTATTGTATATAAAAATGCTTTGAAAAGTAGAAAGCTCTACTCAAGCACAGCTATTATTCAATAGTCTACATACACCACATGGTACTTTTGTGGAAAAAATTAAATCTAATAAAAAATAAATTATATTCACATCACTTTATTAATTCATCCATCCATCCATATACATATACATCCATTCTTTCAATAAAGTTTTATTAGACAACCAGTCTGGGCCAAGCACTGTGTTGGTGCTAGGTATATATATGATTGTGAACAGCTCAGATATTATTACTTTTATTAGTCAGTGTTCTCCAGAGAAACAGAACCAAAAGGATGTATATATCTGTAGAAAGAGATTCATTAGAAGGAATTGGCTCATGTGATCATGAAGGTGGGCATGTCCCAAGACCTGCTGGATGAGTCAGCAAGTTGGAAACCCAGGAGAGCCAATAGTCAATGGTTTAGTTCCAGAGTTTGAAGGTCTGAGACCCAGGAGAGCTGATGGTGTAGTGCCTGTCCAAAGATCAGAAGGTTCAAGACTCAGGAAGAGCCAATATTTCAGTTTGAGTCCAAAAGCAGGAAAAAAGCCAGTGTCCCACTTCAGAGGCAGTATGGCAGAAAGAATTCTCTCTTACCTGGGGAGATCAGTCTATTTGTTCTATTCAGACCTTCAACTGATTGGATGCAGCCTGCCACATTAGGAAGGACAATCTGCTTTACTCAGTCTATCAACTTAAATGTTAAGATCATCCGAAAACACCCTCACTGAAACACCCAGATTAATGTTTGATCAAATATCTGGGCACCCTGTGGCCTAATCAAGTTGAAACATAAAACTAGCCATCACTTTCCTCATGGAACTTACCATCTACTTGGGAGAAAAAGACACAGTAAAACAATTGTCAGGCAAATACATTAGTAATTACAAAGCATGCTAAGTGCCGTGAAGGAAAAAGTGCAGGCTGCCAGGAGTGAGGCACATGAATATGAAACGTAAGTCGAGTTGATGGACTTTGGGCAAGTGCCTTTCAGGCAGCAGACGTGCATAGGGGAAGACTTCAAGATAGAAGAGCACTTGGCAAATTCAAAGATCCAAAAGGCCAGTGTGGCTGGAACATGGGAAAGAAGAGGGATTATGTTGCCAAATGCGAGCTGGCTGAGTGAGAGTCACAGACAACTCCTAGGTTCTATGATGACAAGGCTGGGAAGTTTGAGGCTAGTAGAGAGAGTGCAAAATATAAGTTGCTGGACTGAGAAAATGACCTTACTAAAGCAATGTAGTAATATGGTTGTGTGGTCCATTTAAGTTGAGAGGACGAATTCATGAAGATTCTAATCTCTTGGGTGTTAAGATTTTTTATAGTATTTTGTTCAACATTTTAATGCAGAAATATAAGTTAATTTTAACATTGTTGTGATTTTCTATTTCATATTATTTTATATGGACATTTCTAGCAGTCTGTATTGCATAACCTTGTTATTTTTAATAGTTGTGTAGTATTCCCCCATGATTTCCATCATGGTATTTCTGGCCCTTCTACACACTTGTGTGGTTTTTAATTCTTTATGCTTTTTTCGTTTGTTTGTTTATTATTAAACAGAGCTGCTGAGAGTACTATTTGGAATAGTTTTTTCTTATGAGTTCTTTTCTGAAGTTACATTCCCCTCACGGGTCACTTCTCTGCACGTCACAGCCACATGGATGCTCACGTATGTTGGTCGTGCTTTGCTGGTCCTGCCTGTGTGGAGAAATTCCCATGGTAGCAGCTGCTCAGAGGACTTGGATGGGGAGGCAGGAAGGGCATCATCCCGTGTAGAAGCACAGAGAACACAGGTTATTGTGTTACTACGCTTCACCCTCGAGGATGCTGCCTTTGCTGGGGTGTGTTCTGCACTCAGAACCTCCATGGCCCTGAGCCTGACGGTAGCTTTCTCTCGCCCCTCACTTTGCAGTCTCCCCCTAGGGTCTATTAAGTTCCTAGTAAGTGCTGTACGTGGGACACGGCAGAGAAGCAAGTTGTTGTTCATAAAGTCTCCATGACTGTAGTTAACTGAAAGTCATAATTACATCAACTAAGGCAAATAGTTCCCTGGGTGCCAACATTTTTATTTATTCCTTTATTGAGTGTATTCATTCTGAATCTCTAGATGTTGTTGAGAAATTAGTGAGGAATCAGCTCCCCAAGCCAGCAGGTGTCAGGGAAACTCATCCAGCCTCTTCCTGGACTGATCGTAGCTCACTCACTCCTCTGAGCCAGTGTAAATCTTACACATTTATGGTTAGTATTGGTCAAAAAGTTAATGGAACAAAACAGAGTGACTGAACTTGTTTGATTTGGGACAAGCGTAGTTTAAATTCAGTTCTTTGGAAAAGAAAATTCTGTTTCCCAAGTCAAACATAATATCATACAGTAATAAGTTAGTCTAATGTTCTTGACAATTGGAGAGTCAGTTCTAAAAAGTTTCTCTATCTTATAAGAGTGAAAAAAGACAAACATGGAACATTGTAACTATTTTGTCCTCTTACCCAAAAATGGTATGTAGGAGAGGAGTCAGGCTCCTGCTACAATCTCAGCAATTTTGGTCAGAACCACCATCACCGACTGTGGTTGATAATCACGGCAATGCTACTAACCTGTGACCACCACAGAGTGTTCACCGTGTGCCAGGCACAGAGCTTATGTGACATCTTTACTTCACCCTCGGGAAGTGGGTTCTCTCAAGGTCACAGAGCTGGTGAGCGACGGACTCGAGATTCAATGTGTGGTCCCAAACCCTGTGCTGCTCATCTCTTCTCCACCCTGGTGATATGATGGCTGGAGGCAGCCTGGGGCAGCTGGACGAGCCCACGCCCAGGGGTCAGAGCACCGAGATTCACCTGCCATGTTAACCTGGAATATTTTAGATAAATTTAGGTAAGTCACATAAACTTCTTGAGGTTCAGCTTTCCGTTAAGCAGAAGAGATGTCTGTTTTTTCTAACTCTATCTAGCATGTGAGCACATGCCAGATAATAGGTGTGAAAGTTCTTTGACAGCCAACTATAAAGTCCTATAGAAATGCAGAACTTATAGTTTTGTACTGTGATTACTGTCATGAGGGGCAAGATTCTTCTCAGACTTACAATATGAGACATGCAATAACTGCCCTGAGGTGAGGTTACTCGGAGCGGTTAAATTCAAACTGTCTCCTCCAGTGGAACTATGTTTCAAAATGAATCATCTGAAATGGTGATGTGCCAGGGAATTGGAAAATTCACAGTCAGGAGGCAGCAGGAATCATGTATGTTGTGTATGTGACTCGATTGATCTGCTGACATATACTAAAAGCATCACCAGGCTCCCTAAACAGACTTCCTTCTAGGAAAACTGCTAGCTGTGGAGGCCTCTGTCCAGTGACTGCAGGCTGGGAATTGACCATAATAGATCATTAGGTTGGTTCCTAGAATAAGACTGAGGGGTGAAGCAGGAGTATTCTTCAGAGTGATCTTGTGGACCTGAGCCTGACCCAGGCGCCACGTACCTTGAGCAATCAGCACATTTCAGGTCTTGGGGCTCTAGATGTTGGAACATATTTCACAGCTGGTCCAGCAAGCAGGATGTGGAGGCCATGGCAGAAGTTGCATCTGCACTTCAGGTAAACCCAGTAGACTGGTGTCTCAAACTCCAGGGACACTAAACTCTCTTAGAAAAATTGTTCAAAGGCAGATTTCTGGGCTCTGAGAGGTGACTATTCCATTGGTCTAGGGCGGGACCCAAGCATCTATATTCA
Source organism: Cynocephalus volans (assembly GCF_027409185.1). NCBI lineage: Eukaryota > Metazoa > Chordata > Mammalia > Dermoptera > Cynocephalidae > Cynocephalus > Cynocephalus volans. The sequence continues at coordinate 143,993,098 of NC_084467.1, forward strand.
ACAGAGTGATTTGGGGATTTTTTTTTTAGTTATTATTTTTTACTTTAATTTATTTTATTTATTGAATCAGAATTGATTATACATATTTTGGGGGTTCAACATTGAGACATGTTGATCAAATCAATATTACTAGCATACATATTGTTACAAATCGTAATTATTCTTTATGCACCTTGTCAAATCTCTCCCATCCCCCCTCCCTACCCTCTTCCCCCTCTAATTACCCTAGATGTCTTCTCTGCCTCTGAAAGAGTAATGGTTATTCTGTTGATTTGGTGCCTAGATGATCTGTCCAAGGCTGAGAAGTGTGATCAGGTCCCCCAGTATTATCATAGAGCAGATGCTTCTTCTGTCACTCTGAAATGGGCTTTGTGGAGAGAGACCTCTTCATTTCTTTGCTCTCTGCTGGTGACTTTCCTTGTGTCAATGCAATCCAGTGGTTGGCAAATCATCTGCATGGTGGTTGTGGCATCTAGCCACTTTCATGGCAGCCATGGTTATTGTGGTAGCTGTGGTGGGCCACCCACATGGAGGTGATGTTTTTGGTATGCTCCTTGGTGCTGTCGGTGTGCCTGGTTATGGAGAGTGTTTGGTCCCTGGCTCCATACCTCAGGTCCCCAGGTGGGCCCCGAGGTACTGGTGTGGTGTGTCCTGAGGTGCTGGTGCGGTGTGCCCCGAGGTGCTGGTGTGGTGTGCCGGATTGTGGGAGTGGGGTCTGGTCCGTACTCCAAGCCTCTGGTCCCCAGGCAGGCCCCAGGTGCTGGTGGTGTGCCTGGGCCAGAACTAATTTTTTGTCCTTTGCTTGCTTCTAAAACAGGGGAACTTCCTGTGGGAACAAGTACTAGAGTTGTGTGGTTGAGTTAAATTGCTGCTTTCCTACTGTTTTCCTAGGGAAGACTTTTTGTGCAGCTCAGGGTTTAATGGTTGACCTTATATGTACTTCCAGCTTTCCAGAGACCCAGTGGATCTGTGTTGTGTAGAATCTCTGATCTGGGCCTGAGTTTCTTCATCAAACTGCACCCCATGCAATTCTATATTCCTGACCAGTCTTCTCTGAGTGGTCCTGTGCTGATTGGGGGGCAGATCGGCTGTCCTTGCTGTGTCCCAGTGTTCTCCCAGTGGGCCCATCTCCCCCACTGCCCGTGCTCCAATCAGTTCCCGTGGGATGGACCATGTGCCAGTCCCTTGTGATGACTCACTGGCCTCTGAATGGCTCCTTTTTTTCAGTTGTTCTGGCTCCTTGCTCCTGCATGCATCCATGGGAACCCTATTAATGGTCTTGCTGTCCTGGGGGCCGCCAAGGCCCTATTCTCTCCTGCCGCCTCCAAGTAACTCCATCTGAAGGGCACAGCTGTGGTTTCTGCCGGCTCCTGCTCCATGTGCTCATCAGCTCCAGCCTTAAAGTGACCACAGCCTGAAATGCTCAGAGCAGTTTTTTCTTTCTCTCATTGTGGTTTCTCCCGCCTTCATGAACTCCATAGGTCTCTCCTCCTCTCCCCCTGAGCTTTAGTGGCCCCATCTTGGCTGATGTTACATTTTTGTAGTTGTAAATTGGTTGATTTGTGAGAGAGAGTGAGGCTGGGGACCATCTATTCCACTGTCTTGACCAGAACTCTGAACATATTCATACTCTTAATTCAGCAGTTTCACTCTCAGGTATATCCCCAGAAGTAAGATATATGTGTACCAAAAGACATTTATAAGAACCTTCATAGCTGCACTTTGGTTGTGGGGAATGATTAGAAGGAAGCACAAGGGAGACTTCTGGGGTGCTGGTCTTTTATTTCTTAGTAGTTTCTTAGGCTGGGACATCCAAAGTCTGTCTGGTGGTGGTGACAGTGACCCAGGGGTCTCACATTGCAAGATGGTGGAAGCAGAGACAGCAAGAGAGAGAGAGCGACAGAGTGATTTTGATGCAGATAATGTACAGTTCCTATTTCCAGGGGGGGGGAAATGTAAGTTGATAAGGGAAGCACTCCGGTTGGGTGCTACCATGATAAAAATTAAAGAGCTAACATTTATTGACCACTTACTATGAACCAAGCACTCTCGTAAGTGCTGTACATAAATTAACTCATTTAATCTTCACTATCTTAAATTATCTCATTTAATCTCCCTATCAGACATAAAGTAATATTTTCCCCACTTTAAAAATAGGGTGACAAAGGCACATATTGATTAAGAAGACACTGGGGGCTGGCCGTTAGCTCTGCTGGTTAGAGCATGGTGCTGATTAAGACCGAGGTCCGGGGCTCTGTCGCTATGCTGGCCAGCTGCCAAAGAAGAAGAAAGAAGAAAGACAAGAAGGTGACCAGTGACAATGCTGGCACTTGTGATGTCCTGGTTTCATAGTGGAATATAAAAGTTTAAATATGTCAGGGAAACTTTGTAGGAAAGGGATAGATTGCCCAAATTCCACCCATAGGAGAGCTATTACTCCCATCACTCTGGTAATATAGTCTGATTCTAATATTACAAATTCACAGCAGCCTGGTAACTTAGGGTAGGGATGGAGCTTGTAGGAAACTGTCCACTGTAGAAACTGTTCCACAGGCTACACACATTGAGACTGGGAGCCAGGAAGCTCCAAAAATTCCCTGGCCTCTAATACTGTAGTGGCCCTTTTCCCCTCAACCATCTTTCTCTTTGGCTGGGACCTGTTGAAATGCTGCAGGCCTCATCCTTGCTTATCACATTTACAGAAGAAAGAGGTCTTAAGTCTGTACTCATTAAAAATATCCTGGTAACCATCTGTAACCAGTTAGCTCATTTAATTAGAGCCCATTGAGAACAAGGATGAAGAATTCATTTGAAACTCTCTTTTCCTCGGCTGAGAAAAATGAAGAGGCAGAGACCTGGGCGACCCCTTAACTGGGGATTGTTACTGGAACAAATCAGCCAGCCTGAAGAAGAGGTAATCCTGGAACAGTTGCTTGAAAATGTTCTTTACTAATTTCATTATTCATATACCATAATTTAAAGAATCTTGAAGTGGGCTGAACATTGTTTAAAATTTTGGAGCTCCAGAATTCCAGACTTAATTTCTAAGTGCCCGACTGCTAAAATATACCATTTTGTTGTTCTGCTAGCATCCCTTCTGATGGAGTTTGGATGTATTGTCCTCCCAGAACTTGTGGAAATCTGATCCCCGATGTGGCAGTGTTGGAAACTGAGTCATGGGGGAGGATCCCTTAGGAATGGATTAATGCTCTCCCTGGGGGTGGGAGTAATGAGTGAGTTCTTGCTCTATTAGTTCTCTCAAGAGCTGGTTGTTTAAAAAACCCTGGCACCTCCCCTCTCTCTCTTGCTTCCTCTCGCCATGTGATCTGCTTGTACCCAGTGGCCATGAGTAGAAGCAGCCTGAGGCCTGCACCAGATACAGCTGTCCTAGAATCGTAAGCTGAATAAACCTCTATTCTTTATAAATTACCCAGTTTAGATATCCTGTTGTAGCAACACAAAACAGACATACACCTTCCCCCAAACATATCGCAGACCTAACCCATGTTCCCCACCAAGCCTGTCTTCTCCTGATGACACTATTCCTGTATGAGCATGCCATTCTCCAAATCTAAGCTCAGAACCACAGCCATCTTCAAAAGTGCCCTCTCTAAATAGTCAGCTGTGAAAGACATTCACAGGTTCTCTCAGATCTGCCTTTGCTCTGTTACCCGCTCACTGTCACCACCGCAGTTCAGATCCCCTTTTATCTCATGGTGTCTGGACCACATTCTGGAACCTTCCTGCTTTGCCTTCGGCCTCTTCTTCCTGCAATGGCTCTGGCGTATTGAAACCATGTCATTCTTTAGCTCAAACTCTCTCCATGATTTTTGTTGCCTACTAAATAAAGTTCAAATGTCCTAAACTCAAAATCTGATGTATAAGACCTTCCAAAATCTCATTCCATATTATCTGTCTAGCCTTGCTTTCTAGTAATTCTTCAAAACAACTTTTTGCTATTCACAGGGCTGACTTATTCATTAGGCACAGGAAGCACAGTACCTAGGTTCCACAATGCCGAGAGGACCATGAGGTTTTAATTTCTTTTAAAACCAAAAGAAAAAAATAAATATAACCCAAATTAGATGATATTTATATTTATACCAACACAGTTATAAAACATAATTTTAAATATTTTTCTTTGGATGAAAAAGCCCATGAAAGCAAAAGTGCCTAGGGCCCATAATGTGACTTTCCCCTATCATATATGACAGTATTTCAGAAAGTTCGTGGAAAAATAGAATTAAAAGATAATATAAATGTTTCCATGAACTTTTTGAGGTTCCCTCATAGAATATAAATTTAGTAAGTGAACTTTGGTGAAAGATTTAAAGACAAGTAATAAAGCATGCACTTACTAAATTTAAAATAAATAAATAATAAAATAAAAGCATCAAGCCCTCCTTCAAAAAAAGAGACCTTAATTCATAATGTTCATTCATAATGCAACTATTAGTTTATTCAGTCAACAAATATTCATTGCGCTCCTACCATTTTTCAGGTGCTAGCAAATAGACGTGGTCTCTGTTATCAGAGACTTTAGATGCTATTGCTGGAGTCAGACAAGTAAACAAACATATCAACATAGTGATTATAAATTATGATACATGTTATGATTTAAAAGAGGGAGGCTGAGAGAGAGCACTGGCAGAAAGGGGTCCTGCTGTCGATGTGGTGGTCAGAGAAGGACCTTTTTGAGAAGGTGACATGTAACCTCAGAGTTGAAGGTATGAGAAGGAGCTGGCCCTACAAAGTGAAGTGGGAAGAGCATTCCAGCAGAATCTCTGGGTAGGACTGGGGCCTCTGGGTTGCTGCTCTGCTTTCTGGTGCTCTAATGAAGACGATCCTGATCCTGATGGTAGTCTTGTCTTCTTGTCTTCAAAACACAATTTTTTAAAAAATTGAAACATAATTGATTGTACGTGTCTGTGGGCTGCAGAGTTGCATATCAGTACCTGTGTGCAGTGTGTGATGCTCAGATCAGGGTAATCAGTGTGTTCAGTGTTATACCATGTTAGCATTTCTCGTGGCCCTTTATCAATTCCTCCCTTCCCCCACCCCCTCTTTTCCACTTCTCGTAACCTCAGTTCTGCTCCCTCCTTTTCAAAGTTCAGTGTATTATTGTGATTGGTGTATTTTTCTTTCTTTCTTTTATTTATTTGTTTATTTTTGTAGCTCCCACTTATGAGACACAACATGTGGTATTTCTCTTTCTGTGTCTGACTTATTTCCCTTAACATAGTTTTCTCTAAGTTCATCCACGTTGCTGCAAATGGCAGGATTTCATTCTTTTTTATGGCAGGGTAGCATTCCTTTGTGTAAATATACCACATTTTCCTTATCCGGTCATCTTACAATGGACATTTAGGTTGGTTGCAACTCTTAGCTATTGTAAATAGGGCTGTGATAAACATGGGAATGTGGGGATCCCTTCAACATGATGATTTCCAATCCTTTGGGGTATACAGCCAGCAGCAGGATTTCTGGATCACATGGTAGATCTATCTGTAGTTGTCTGAAGAACCTCCATACCATTTTCCATAATGGCTGCACCGAGTTACAGTCCCACCAACACTGGAGGAGGGTTTCCCTTTCCCTCCATCCTCACCAGCATTTGTTATTCTCTGTCTTTTTTACAACACCAGTCTAACTGGGGCGAGATGATGTCTCAGTGTGGCTTTGATTTGCATTTCCCTGATGCTGAGTGATGTTGAGCATTTTTTCATATATCCATTGGCCATCGGCATATCTTCCTTTGAGAAATGCCTATTTAGTTCCTGTGCTCATTTTTTAATTGGGTTAAGCTCTTCTGTTTCCGTGGTTTTGTTCATGCTGCCACTCCCCCTAGAACTCCTCTGCCTCCCTTTCTCCTCTATTTTCCAAAGTCTTACTCATCCTCTGACACCCACTTCAAATGCCACCACCGAACCATTGCCTCCATGACACCTCCTCTGACGAGACCAGCTGAAAGTGAGCTTGCTCTCCTTGAAGCCTCCACTGAGGGCTTCAGCTTTATCATCGGCTGCTCTTTTCTTTCATAACTCTTATCTCCACTGCTTGCCAACAAATTCCTTAAAGGTAAAGAGTGTATTTTATATCTTAGCATTCCTTGAAGCACCTCCGCAGTGATCTTTGCATATTAGAAATTTAGTAAAAATTTTCTAGATACATGAGAAATGAATGAATGCATGATTCCAAGGCAGACTGTGTCTTAACATCATATTCCTGCAACATTTCCTTTATTTCCTTTTGCAGAGAAGGGCAGCTCTGACTGTTGCTGGGATGGCGAAACTGGTGATGAGACTTTGCATATTTAAAACGATGCTGAGAGAGGAGGAGGAATAATGAATGAGCTCAGGAAGACATGATGTCTTCTGTGATGACACTAATAAATGGGATACCGAATTCGGCTCCAAATTTAGGATTGGAAATTAAATATATACAAGAAAGCAAGGAAAGTGTAAACGAATGTATGTGTGTGTGATTGTTGGGAGAGCATATGCAATAAACAAAAATTTAAAAAGCTAGATACTGCTGATGGAACAGAAATGTGGGAATTTTACATTAGTGTTCTTTTTCTGTCTTTCTTTGCCTTTTAAAAATTTAATGGGAAACCAGTCTCCAAAGATTTTTGCACAGGGTGAGAGACTGTGGGTGAGACAAAGATCTCAGCATTATAGATGGTCCCCAGCAGGCCCTGGTAGACTGTCAGGCCAAGTGCAGCTGCAAACACGGGGGGCTGGATGGAGCAACCGGATGGACTACAAAGGCAATGGGAGACAGGAGAAAACCATTCTCCTACTAATGCTCAAGTGCTTTAAAATGTTTTTGTCACGCTTTTGGTTGCTGAGGTGTTAGAAGAAGGTGGCAAATCAGAGACATTCCATTCTATCAGTCATAAATGCAAGAGAATGGAACACCGTTTAAAAGACAAAGTGAAAAATATGGCAATCAGAATAGCAGGAGCCCGGCCAGCCCCGTGGCGCACTCGGGAGAGTGCAGCGCTTGGGAGCGCAGCGGCGCTCCCGCCGCGGGTTCAGATCCTGTATGGGAATGGCCGGTGTGCTCACAGGCTGAGCGTGGTGCGGACGACACCAAGCCAAGGGTTGCAATCCCCTTACTGGTCACAAAAAAAGACAAAAAAAAAAAAAAAAAAGAATAGCAGGAGCCAAGCGAATGGTGTCAGTCCCAGGAGGCATCTCTGACCAACTCGTTCTAAGAGTGAGCTTTAATAAGAAATTAAGATGGGGAAGGATGGGCTGAAAATGTTTCCTGGCCTCCCATTGAAACACACTGGCATGAGATGTGGTGAAGCTTTGCCAAAGGGATGAAAAAATGGGATGCGTGCAGTGGTGAGGAAGCAGAGCTTCCTGAGCCTAGGAAGTGATTTGGGTTAAACCACCTCTCAGGCTACACCCTGAGTACCCTGGAACGGATGCCTAGCTGGAGCTCCACCCACAGGTGCTGTTCTGTCCCCTGCTTGTCAGCTGTTCATTCATTCAGTATGTATTCACAGCCTACTAAATGACAAGCATTGTCACAAGATAAGCAATAAAAAAGATATAAAAGAAAAATATGTAGTGTGTCAGATGGCGATAAATAATATGGAAGAAATAAAGCAGGGAAGGGGGGCTGGGAGAGTTGAGGGTACGATTTTAAATAGGATGACCAGAGAAGGTCTCACTGAAATAGTGATTTTTGAGGAAAAACTTGAAGGAAGTGAGAGAGTTAGTATATGGGTATTTGGAGAAAAGCATTCCAAGAAGAGGAAACAGCCAGTGCAAATGCCCTGAGACAGGACATGCCTGGTGAGTTTGGGGAACACCAAGGAGAAGGACGTGGCTGGAGCAGAGTGAGAGAGGGCATAGTATTGAGACGAGGTCAGAGAGGTAATGGGGGATGAATCATGTAGCGCCCCTGTAAGGACTTTGGTATGAGTGAGATGCCCTTGGACAGACTGAGTTACCTGGCAGTGACTTATAGAAAATAATATATCTTTCCTCACTCGCCTTCTGAGAGGACTCTGATGTCTTCCACCTTCAACACTGCCTCACATCCCCCACCTAGAGCCATCTTCTGGACTTCCAGGTGAAAGGCATTACAGTCCAAGGAGAACTGACTGCATTTCAAGTGATAGCTTACTCAGGTACAGGCCTGGAGACCTCAGCAATAGAAATGGGGGAGCCTCTGTGCCAAGGGTCTTCATGATATATAAATGCAAATATTTTCTTATATCTCTGCAGGATTTCCTAAGAAACAAAGATCTGCAGTAATGGTCCATGGTGGGAAATTGAAGCCCAAGTATTGTTTTTATGGGTATATTGACCCTGGTAGTGACCCTAGATCAAGACTCTCGGCTCCCTATTTGACCTGCCCATTAGTGTGATGGCTTCTACCATCTGTCACTTCTTACCCCCTCTCCTCTGAGATTTATGGTCCAAGCCATGTCACCTCTATAAAAAAGAAGCTTTATTGAGGTATATAAGAAGCTTTACTTGTTTATAAGAAGCTTCCAATATAATTTCTATAGTAGAAAATCCACCTATTGTAAGTGTACAAGTCAATGATTTTTAGTAAGTGTATATAATTGTATAATCATCACAATCCAGTTTTTGAAAATCTCCATCACCACAAAATGTTTTTTTGTGCCTATTTGCAGTCAATCCCACTCCCACTTTCAACCCCAGGCAACCATTGATCTGTTTTCTGTATCTATAGATTTGTCATCTCTGGGCATATCATATAAATGGAATCACACAATATGTAATGTTTTGTGAGTGGCTTCTTTCACTTAGAATAATGTTTTTAAGGTTTATCTATGTCATACCATGCATCAGTCGTTTGCTCCTTTTCAATCTTGAATAGTGTTCCGTTGCATGGATATACCACATTGTGTTTATCCTTCATCAGTTGATGGACATTTGGGTTGTTTCCAGTTTGGGGCTATAATGAATAATTCTGCTATGAACATTAATGTGTAAGTCTTTGTGTGGACATATAGATGAGAAATTGCTGGGATGTATGGTAAGCATGTGTTTCATTTTATAGGAAGCTGCCATCCTCTTTTCCAAAGTGGTTCCACCATTTTTCATTCTCACATGCATGAAGGTTCTAACTTCCCCACATCCTCACAAGCACAGGTTGCCGTCTGTCTTTTTAATTATAGCCATTCTAGTGGGGGGTGTAGTAGTATGTGTCTGTTAGCTATTCCTATTTTTCTTTGGTGAAATGTCCATTCAAATCTTTTGCCCATTTTTAAATTGTGTTGTCTTGTTATTGAGTTATACGAGTTATTTGTATATTCTGAATACAAGTCCTTTATCTGATGTATGATTTACAAAACTTTCCTTCCGGTTTATTTCTTGCCTTTCATTTCCCAAATGGTGCCTTTTAGAAGAGCAAAATTTTTAATTTTGATAAAATTTTCTCTTTTCTGGATTATGCTTTGGTGTCATAGCTAAGAACTCTTTGCCTAATCCAATGTTATTTTTTCCGTATGTTTTCTTCTAAAAAATTTATAATCTCAATTAGACATTGGCTATGATCCATTTTGAGCTAATTTTTGTGTATACTGTGAGGTTAGTGTCTGCATTCTTTTTATTTTTATTTATTTATTTATTTTTGCATGTGAATATCCAATTGTCTCAGCACCGTTTATTGGAAAGACTATGCTTTCCCTCATTGAATTACCTTAGCACATTTGTCAAAAATCAATTGACTGTAAATGTAAGGGTTTCTTTTTGGATTCTCAGTTCTGTTCCATTGGTCTATGTGCCTGTCCTACATCAGCACCACATTGTCTTGATTACTATAGCTTTGTGGTAAGTTTAAAATTGAGTAGTGTTAAGTCTCACTTCGTTCTTTGTCAAGATTGTTTCAGCTATTCTAGGTTCTTTGCATTTTTATATGCATTTTAGAAGAAGATGGCCAATTTTTTCAAAAAAAAATTCCCTGCTAGGAATTTCATAGGGGTCACGTTGAATCTATAGATCATTTTAGGGAGAATTGCTATCTTAATAAGACTGAGTCTCCAATTCATGAACATGGAATGTATCTCCAATTATTTAACAATGTTTTATTGTTTTTATTGTAAAAGTCCTGCCTTGTACTTCTTTTGTTAAATTGATTCTTAAGCATTTTATTCTTTTTGATGCTATTGTGAATGCAATTCTTAATTTTAGTTTTGGATTGTTCCTTGCTAGTGTGTAGAAATACAATTGATTTTTGTACATTGATCCTATATCCTACAATTGCTAAATTTGTTTATTAGTGCTAATAGATTTTTTACGTGTGTATTTCTTAGGATTTTCTACATACAAGATCATGTTGTCTAAGAATAAAGGCAGTTTTACTTCTTTTGTTCCAATTAGTATGCCTTTCTTTCTTTCTTTCTTTTTTTTTTCTTGCACTATTAAACTGGCTATAACATTGGAGCAATGTGGAATAAAAGGAGTAAGAATGGATATCCTTGCCTAATTCTTAATCTTAGCAGGAAAACAGTCTATCAGAATCAAATATGTTAACTATAAGTTGTAGATTCCCTTTATCAGGTTAAAAAAGTTCACTTGTATTCCTAGTTTGTTGATAGTTTTTATCATAAATGGTGTCAGATTTTGTTAAATATTTCTTCTGCATCTACTGAGATGATTATGTGGGTTTTGTTCTTTATTCTATTAATAAGGTATATTACATTAATTGGTTTTTGAATGCTAAACCAGCCTTATATTCCTTGGACAAGTTTCACTTAGTGATGGCATGTAATTCTTTTTACATGTTTCTGGATTCAGCTTGTTAAAATTTTAAGGATTTTGTATTTTTCTTAAGATGTCTTCGTCTAATGTTGTGTTATAGACTAACAATGTCCCTACACTTTGGATATCATGTGTGATACATCATGTGTGATAGTCAATAGTTCCAATTGTCAGTGGAACAATTTTTGCTCCATACACAAAAATTCAGGAATCTGATTATATTTTATTAAAAAGAGTGGGGAAATTGTCTTACATATGTGTAGGAGCAGATTGCAAAATCCATCCAAAACTGATGAAATATTTCCCAAGTAGTAGTACTGGATCTGCTGGATTATCTGAATAAACTTTCATTTGGAAAGCCAAAAAAAAAGAAAGATCTTTGTCTGGCTTTTGGATCAGTGAAGTTAATACTGGGCTCATAGAATGTGTTTGGAAGTCTTTCCTTCTACTCTTTTCTGAAAGTGTTTGTGAAGAATTGGAATTACTTCTCTTTAAAATATTTGTTAGAATTCACCATTGAAGTCATTTGTGACTGAATTTTTCTTTGTGGGAAGATTTTAAATTACTAATTCAATGTCTTTACTTGTCAAGGGTCTATTCAAATCTTCTTGAATCAAAATTTGTCCATTATATGTAAATTGTCTAATATGTTGGTACAAAGTTTTTCGTAATATTTGCTTATAATCCTTTAATTTTAAGATTGGTAGTGATTATCCCACTTTTTCCCCCTGATTTTGGTAATTTATGTCTTCTTGTTTTATTTTCTGGTCAGGCTGGCTAAAGAGTGGTTCAATTTTGTTGATCTTTTCAAAAGAATAATTTTTGATGTCATTGATTTTCTCTTGTTTTTCTTTCTATTTCATTGTCTTCTACTCTAACCTCTATTATTTCCTTCATTTCTAAGTTTCTTATGGTAGGCATTCAAGGTATACATTTGATATCTTTTTTTCTGTTCCAATGTAAGCATTTATTGCTATATCTTTCCATCTAATCTCTGCTCTGGATGTATCCCATAATTTTTGATATGTTGAGTTTTTATTTTTGTTCAGCTCAAAATATTTAAAAAATTTCCTTCTGATGTTTTATTTGACAAATGGGTTATTTAGAAGTATTTTATTTAATTTTCAAGTATTTGTTGATTCCTCAAACTTCCTTCTGTTGTTGATTTCCAATTTAATTGTATTGTTTCTGAAGAACATACTTTTCATGATTTCAAACCTTTTAAATTTATTAAAACTTGTTTTATGGCCCACCCTATGGTCTATTCTGGAGAGTGTTCCATGTGTGCTTGAAAAGAATGTCTATTCTGCTGTCCTTGGGTGGACTGTTTTATAAGCATCAGTGAGGTCAAGTGTTGTTTAAGTCTCCTGTGTCCTTGCTGACTTTCTGTCTAGTTGTTCTATCAGTTATTGAGAGTGGAGTATTCACATCTCCAGCTGTCACTTTTGAGCACTGTCCTCTCTTGCTCAGGTTATTGTAATAGCGTGGCATTCCCTATCCACTGTCCCTACTTTATTTTTCTTCACAGGACTTATCATCATATAACTCAGTGTATATTTTATTTATATACTAGAATATAAATGTCCCATGATGGCAGGGATTTTTCATCACTGATGTATGCCTAGTACCTAGAACAGTGCCTGACACATATTAGTTACTCAGAAATATTAGTTGGATAAATAAATACATCACCAAAAAAGTAGCACCCTGTAGTCTCCCAGGAGAGTACAAGGCTCCTCATCCCCACTGTAAGGAGGATGTCTTCAGTGGATCAATACCAGTGGAATACTGAGAGAGATTCCAGGCAAAGGGTGGGAGATGTGAGGGGTACCGATTGCTTTTGGCCATGGGAGGCAACTCTCCTTTTCCTGTTGTGTTTTTCCTTTGGATTTATCTCTCCTTGCACTTTCTAGTTATCAAAGAGGTAGGCTCTTGACCAGAACTGGATGCAGGTCTCAAGGAAACAGGCCACTGTGCTTGATTCTGATCCAGGCTATTTGGCTGACTCCTCCAGGTGAAGGAGTCCTGCCAGTGTCAGGTGACCCTGTGCAGCTCAGCAGGGGTTAATTCTCAGTGGGGAGGTTAAAAGGGGGTTAAAACTTCAGAGTGGTAAACAAGAGAGGTTGCTTCCTGCATATGTACTTTTCCCTTCTGAACCTGAGAGAGGTTGCCACAGGTGGCTGGTCCAAGATCGGGTGTTCAGGATCCCAGACAAATATCATTCCATCTCAGAGTGATTGACACTATCTACTCAGATACACATCTTAATGTAGTTTTGAAATTTGATGTTTATTCTACTTTAGAGGGTTGTAATATATAACAACTTCAGGGAAAAAACCCAGCATGTACTCTATATATATTGAGAACTTGGCATATGATGTCAAAATCCTTTACATGTATCTGTTATTGTCAGATACTTTACATAATCTATATGCTTAATTAGTTAAAAATAAAAGAAAAGATTGACTGATATTTTTCTTTTACTCATGAAAGTTGGACCTAAGTTTTGTAAACTTTTCTCATAGGGTCTTGTATTAGTGAGTTTTCTGTTGCTTATAACAGAACACCTGAAACTGTGCAATGTATAAAGAAACAAAGTTTATTTCTTACAGTTTTGGAGGCTGGGAAGTCCAAGATCCAGGGATACATCTGGTGAAGGCCTTGTTCTTGGTGGAAACTCTCTACAAATTCTTGTGGTTATGCAGGCAATCTCATGGTAAGAATGACAAGAGCGTTTCCACGTGCTCACTTGCTTTCCTTATAAAGTCATCAGTCTTTTCCCTGATAACCCATTAAACCATCAGTCCATTAACCCATGAATGGGTTAGTCCATTCATAATGAGAGTCCTCATGATCCAATCACTTCTCAAAGGTCTACCCTTTCAAATACCATAGTTGGATTTCCCACTCTCTTAATGTTGTTACAATGGGGATGGTACTCCAGTGATTTGGGTGGGATGTTCCAATCACAGCTGGTCTATATGGCCAACTGGAGAGGTGCGGGCTGGAGACAGCAATTTGGGCATCATGAATAAGTATATAGTCATTAAAGCCATGGAGATAGGTCACACTCCCTAGAGCATAAGATAAAGGAAAGGGCGTAGGACAAACCTTTGAGGAATGGTAATGTTTAATAGCTAAGTAGAGGATAATGAGCCTGAAAAGCAGAGAAGGAGCATACTGAGAGGTAGGAGGAAAACCTGGAGGATATTATATCCAGGAAGGTATGTGGCACCTTGCTGGAAACTTTAAATTGTTTTTGTTTTAGAGGACTCCAACTCTTGGTAAAGCACTTGCCGTTTAGTAATGAACTCTCATTAACTGAGTGATCCTGAAATTGTTCTTGACACTAGATAAATCGTTCTCAGCCAGAGGTACCTAAAACACTGGTAGCATGGAGACTTTCATGTTAATAAGACTGCATTTTCATCAAAATTATTTTACCCCAATCCATACATCTCCCTGAAAGTGTGACGTACCCTCCCCTAATAACTGCATTATCTATCTCTGACTTTTTGGCATTGTAGTAGTAATTTGAATAGTTGATGTCAGTGAAACCTGGCAACAAGCATTTTACAAATAAAACTGAATTATTATAGCAGCTTTCCTGGTGATTAAATCATTTCCTGTTTTTGTGTTTAATATTCGTGGCAGTAAATTGCCAATGAATTTTTATTTTAGCGCTCTGGTCTCAGTAACAAATTTATTTGCAAGAGTACTATTTTATTTGGTTCATTCATTCACTCATTCATCCATCAAACATAAATCTAGTGCCTGCTATATGCCAGATACATGAGGCATAGTTCTCAAGTTTTAGTGTACATCAAAACCACCTGGCAAACTTGTTAAAAATACATATGCCCCAATCCCACCCCTTACATTCAATAGGTCCAGGGTAGATTCTAGGAATCTATGTTTTTAACAAGCTGTTCATGTAATTTTGATGCACAACAAAGTTTTAGAACTATTGGTCAATGTAAAAACATTTAGTGAAAACAAAACTTAATGTAATAAAGTGAAAAAGATGTCCTAAGCTTATATAAATAGAGTGTATATTAAATTTTATTATATTTGTGTCTTACTATAGCAGTTGACTGTAAACTCAATGATATTACTGCAATTTTTGACTGTAATGAAATTTTTGTTAGGGTTTTAAAGCTTTATCAATACAATTTACTTCCATTAATATTGTTGAAAAGTGATCATAAAGGTAAGAGAATGCTGTAAACATACAAGTATATATCCATGTCTATAACAGACTTTAGTAGAAATGAGGAAGGCATCTGGTGGTTCCTACTTAAAACACTGGTGAGCTATTCTATGTCATTACAGTACTGTTCCTTTCATAAATGAATCATTCTTTTACTTTTTTTCTTTTTTCTTTCTTTGTCTATTAGGCTCTTTTGCAGCCTGTTGATACAATAAGTTCAAACAGCATTGCAGAAGTATCCATAGCAGTTTTCCTAAAACCCCAGCAATGATGCAAAATGCAAAACTCCAACTCTTGCACTGAGGGAAATAAGCTTTCTTTTAAAAAGTAATTAGTATTTTCTTCTTAGAAGGAGGCACTCATTCACCATGCCATTCACAAGGAAACTTAGGCTATGAGAGACAAAGCAATCCCACTCCCATTGTAGGGAAGCTGTGATATCCTTTGATTACAAGACTTAATAGGAAGAGATGTAGATTAGAAGCAACTAGTTAGCAAGTTCGATTCAAAGATCGAGTGAAAACAGCACAGGAAATTTGAAAAAAAGTTTTGGAATTTCTTCAAAATATTTCTTCAAAATGTCTCTTGGTCTGTTGAACTGGCACTTCAAGAAGTGTGTGAAAGAGTGCCAGCTGATCAACAAAATTCCTGTTTTTCTTCTCCATCCTGGGCAGAGAAACTACACTTCCCTCCTTTGCATTATATGTGGTCATGCGACTAGGTACCAGCCAGCAGAATGTGAGTGGAAGTGATGTGTTCCACTTCTAGACTTGACCTATACAATCTTCCCATGGGGCTCTCAATGAACCTTCTCCATCTGCTACTGGGTGGTGAAATCCAGGCAACTTTGGAAGCCACACATTGAAAATGGCAGGGCCTCTGTCAACATGGATCCTTGAATTACTGTATGGAGCAGAGACAGCCTATGCCCTCTCTTCCCCATCCCAGGGCCAATGGACTTTGCTGGACAGAGAAATAAACTTTTACTCAATTAAGCCTCTGAAATGTTGAGGTTTGTTTGTATCAGCAGTTAGTCTACTTTAACTTGTTCCGGATGTAAGGATATAGGCAGGTCTGTACCAAGAGACTATGTACTGGCCTGTTATTTCTGGGGCCAGAGCCCTGAACATAATTCCATAATTGTCCCGCAGATGTTGCCTTTACCACATCCCCCACTGAGAAAATTGTCTAGAAAAGTCTCCTCTAACTCCAGGGGGCAGGCTGTCAGGAGCAGTCTAGTTATCCAAGAACAACTAAAAAACCAACATTTCTCTTAGCCTTTGGGTCATAGTCCTAGCTCTACATACAACATAAAATAAACCTTAGAAACTCTCACTCCAAAATTTGGAGAGAACAAAATTGGATGGAAACCAGGGGCACCATCACAAAGGAGCATGCCATGTGGCAGAGAAAGAGCCAGACACAGGGCCACCTTCTAGGCCCCTCACTGCACTTGCCACAGACTAGCAGGCAAGCTCTGTCAGTACAGTTAAAGAGAAAACCTCCCAGTCTTTTAAGTGGTTTACTGTATGGAAGTCAGACAGCAAATTTCACAATGTTCAAAGTCCCTTGCTCTTACTAGTTGTGACAAGATAGGGTTTCCTTCCCGTTTAAGATGATGATCAAGCCCCCAGAATATCTCCCCCTTGCATGGAAGCCAGCCTCTTTTACTCCAGCTTTCCACTGGGTATTTATGGTATTGCCTACTCCAAATACAATCTCAGTGTACAGAGAAACTATTTAAGGATTTGCAACTTGACTTTATTTTTAATTTCAGCTTTGTTTTTATCCAAAATATTCCTCCCTACCTTAAAATCCTTTAGTCATATTTTAGGTATCTTTCTCTCCTCCTAGTCCATTAAATAAAACAGCTACCATCCATGCAATAGTTATTTTGTACCAGGTACTGTGCCTGCCCTTTACATACATTACCTTAGTTAATCTTCACATGCAGCAAGTACTGTTATTATCCCTATTCCGCAGATGAAAAACTGAGGCACCAGTAGGTTAAATAACTTGGCCAAGTTCATATAGCTAGTAAGGGGAAAAACAAAGGCTCAAACCTCAGCACTCTGACCCCCCAAACCTCCACCCTTTACCATTGCACTATACTGCCTCCTCTTCCATTCTGTAGATTTTTGCTCATATAAAAGACATCTCGGCAGAGTAATCTTTCAAAATGTTCAATGGAATCCAGCTCATCAGATCTCCATATTTGCACCTTTTTTTTTTCCTTCCAGCCTTTGTGGGATTTGGGAACCTCTCAGCTTCGTGCTGGCGTTCACCCCCAGAGGTACCTCCCTTCCGTAAATCTTAGCAGTTCTCTAGCACAGTGAGATCCTGGGGCTGTTGCCACAATCTTTTGGAAATAAGAAGCTAGAATAGGAGCTTCTTGGCTCTAGTACGTTCTTAAGGCTTGGGAGAAGAGTTGTTCTTTGGGGCCAATCTGTCACTGTGTCTATATTTAGCACCATCTGCCAGGAATATTTCAAACTGCCTATTTTAGCACATGCCTCTTTGTGCAAATGTGACTGCTCTACCACTAGTGCGTGGGAAACCAAGGGCATTAAGTGGATTTTCTGGCTTTTATGTTAAGTGTTGCAAATTGGCCCTTCACTCAACCTTCAAGTGAGATATGGGAGAGGATGGAGGCAGGGTTTTCCCAGGGTTTTAGTCCCAGGGGCCCACATTTGTAGCAGCTCAAAAGCAATCCAAGAGTGGCAGCTGTCGAGGAGGCGGAGGTGGTTCTTATTGAGGGGGAAAGGAATATAAAAGCCTAAGGCTCTTGGACAGCATCCCTGAAGCAAAGTGGTGGCCTTGCCAATTTCAAAGTTCCCCCACTCCAAAATCACTGCACAGACTCCTGCAGTCTTCTAACCATCCCCCGGTGTGGTCTTCTTGACCCATCTTGGTGAAACATGAGAGCTCCCACTTACTGGGGGCCTCCCTTGTGCCAGTTTTCAGTGCTTGCTTTTGCATACATGTGTTCATTCCTTCTGTACAGTAAGTATCCCCATGAGGGAGGTTCTATCATTAGTTCCACTTCACAAATGAGGAAATTGAGTCTTACAGAGGGTAAGGGACTTGCCCAAGGCCACACTGCTTGGAAGTGGCAGAGTCAGGCGCACCTAAAGCCAGATCTCATGATCTTAACCATTGCTTTTGCACTGACCAATTCTGTAATGCCCTGCCTATCCAGTCCTCTTGTTTTCTTCTTTCCACCCCCCAGCTGTAGGTTGCATTTTTTTGCATATATTTCCATCTCGAGCTAATTTTCCAGATTCGATGTTTAACTGCATTTCAGGAGCTCTGACCATAGGTTTGCCATCTAGCCCCCATCACAACTATGTTGACTCCCTTATTAAAGCCCTGTCAGATTGGTCCTGGCAATAGCCCAGTGAGGTGGTGGGGCTCCTGGGTTTGCTCCCACCCTTGAGTAAGAACTGGTCGGTGAGAGCAGTTGAGCAGCCTTGTGAGTGGTTGCTACAGCTACAGAGGTGAGTGTGACTAGAAGAATACGGAATCTGGCTTTATAGATGGCAAGGACTCCCTGGAAAAGGAATTGCTCCCAGGAACCAGCATGGGGCTGGGCGGAGAAGACTGACAATGGAATAAAGCTCATTAACCCAGCTGTCCTGGGGACTTATTAACAAAAGAGTGGCTGAATCCAGGCAAATTCTGAATGGTGATCATTGGAAAATCTCAATATATTTACAACTTTTTTAATTCCTGAGGATGACCAATTTTCATTAAATCAACCTAGGATAAAAGTTAGAAGAAATAGTTACATGCTTGCTATGGTTGGAGAGGTTTGGACAGAGTCCTTGGGCTGTCCAGGGGCTGAAGAATTTGAGAAGCACACTGTAGAGACTAGAAATCAGATCTTTTATGGCCAACTCCATATCCCATCTGTTTTGATTATTATTTCTATATAACAAGCCACCCTTAAGCTTGGTGGTTTAAAACAAGAGCAATCATTTATTATTATCTCCCAAGGATTAGAGGGGCCAACTGGTCTCAGCCGGGCAGTTCTCACTGGGGTGTCTCCTGCAGTGGCCGTCATGCAATGGATGGGGTTGGAAGCATCTCAAAGGTTTCCTCACGTATATGAAGTTGGTGCTGGCTGTCATCTGGGACCTCAGCCTGACTGTCTGTCAGGACACCTCCATATGGCTTGGTCTTTCCCACAACATGAGGCTGTGTTCCCAGAGGGAGAGACCCAAGAGAGTGAGGCAAATGCTATATAGCCACAGCTTAGTCCCACTGTAATCACAGGTCAGCACAGATGCAAGAGGAGATACACTTCTCAAAGGCAGGGCTATCAACATCAATTTGTAAGAAGGGCATGTGATATGGGACATATACTGTGGTGACCATCTGAAAAATACAATCTGCCACACCAGGTACCTTGGACTAGAGGAGAAACAGATTTGGAGGAAATTGGGTGGTAGGGCACCAGTGTTTGAGTGCCAGAGGGATGGCAAGGTAGTGGAGAACCAAGTCTCCAAGCAATTCCTTCAAATAGTCAACAAATGTTTATTGGGCACTTAGCATGTGCCAGAAACTGGGGCTACGGCAGTGAACAAGAGACAAAGTCCCAGCCTTCGTGTAGGTTACAGTCCAGTGGGGAGATTATGCCCAACTGCTCAAATATATACAGAAGCTCCACGAGGAAACAGAAAAGTCGGGTAATTAGACTGACAGGATTTGGGGGGGGGTTCTCAGTTTTAGATAAAGTGCTTAGGGAAGACCTCTCTGAGGTGGGGACATTTGAGCAGAGACCTGAATGAAGGGGGTGGGGGCAAGCACACAGACATCCGGAGGAGGGGCACTCCAGGCTGAAGGAAGAGCAGACGCCCAGTCCCTGCAGAGGGAGAAGCTTGGCACATTCAAGGAATAACAAGATGCCCGGTGCAGCTAGACGGTGGGACTGAGTTGGAGAAGGGCAGGAAATGAGGTAGGAGAAGTTGCTAGTAGTTAATGCTTAATTGGGGCAAAATCCATTTCAAAACATTGTTTCAGTTCATGTTTGTTTCCCCAGGTCTTAGGATGGGACAGCAACTCCTCCTCCTTAAAAGGTATCGGTCATTGATAGAGGCTTCCTGTATTGGAAATGCAAATGACCACGTTTCCATTTGAGGCAGAGCTGACTGAATACAAATTACAGAAAACATCTCTGACATGACCATAGAAGCATCTGGCCACCCTCAGGGCACCTTCTCACCACTTACCACAGTCAATCTGGTCTTTGTCAGGGCATCTCTCCCTTCAGGGAGTAACTATGACAACGGAGTTGGATGCTGTGGGTCTGCAGCAGCCCTCTATTTGCACACATGTGATGCTATCGGAAGGCAGAATTACGGATCAGGGCAGTGTCAGCTTTCCCCTTTGTAGTGAATGAATTCTCTGCTTTTTGATTCAATTAATATTTTGTTATTGGTTTTGTTTTTACCACAACTTTTTCATAACAAGGTGATTAATATGCTCTATAATCTATAGCATCATTTCCCAAACTTATTTGACCAAAATCCCTGTATTAGTTTTCTATTGTTGTTGCTACAAATCAACAGAAATTTAACAGCTTAGTAACACAAACGTATCATGTTACAGTTCTGTAGTCAGAAGTCTGCCACAGGTCTCACCAGGCTAAAATCAAGATATCAGCAGGTGTAAAAATGCTCAACATCACTTATCATCAGGGAAATGCAAATCAGAACCACACTGAGATATCATCTCACAGTTAGCCTGGCTATTATCAAAAAGACAGAATAACAAATGCTGGCGAGGATGCAGAGAAAGGGGAACGCTTCTGCACTACTGTGTGCCTGTAAACTAGTGTGACCATTATGGAAAACAGTATGGAGTTTTCTCAAACAACTACCAAATGATCCAGCAATCCCACTGCTGGGCATATACCCAGAGGAATGGAAATCATCATGTCAAAGGGATACCTGCACTCCCATGTTTATCACAGCTCTACATCCAGTAGCCAAGATGTGGAACCAACCTAAATGTCCAATGACAGATGATGAAAAGGAAAATGTGGTATATTTACACAATTGACTACTATTCAGCATTAAAAAAGAAACTCTGCCATTTGCAGCAACACAGGCTTAGAGAAAATTTCGTTAAGTGAAACAAGCCAGGCACCGAAAGAGAAATATCACATCTCCTCACTCAAAAGTGGAAGCAAAAGAAAGAAAGAAAGAAAGAATCACAATAATGAATTGAACTTTCAGAAGAAGAGAAAAGAACTATGGTCAGTATAGGTGGGAAAAGGGAAGCAGGAAGGGGGCTAGTAACCAATTGGTTAATGGACACAATGAATGATTATGTTTTGTAATGATGAACATGCTAATTATCCTGATTTGATCATCACACATTGTATAGGTGTTGATGTTCAACTCAACTCCACAAATATATATAATCAATTATTTTTCAAGTAAAAAAAGATATCAGCAGGGCTGCATTCCTTCCTTGAGGCTCAAGGGAGGACCATTTTCCTTTCTCATTTAGGTTGTTGGTAGGATTCTGTTCCTTACAGTTAGAGAACTGAGGTTTCCATTTCCTTGCCAGCTGTCAGCTGCAGACTGCTCCTGGTTTATAGAAGTTACCCACATTCCTGGGCTCGTGGCCCCTTCCACCATCATCAAAGCTAGCAATGGTGGATCCAGTTCCTCTCACATTTTGAATCTCTCCTCCTTCCTGTCTTATATCCTCGGACTGCAACCAGAAAATATTTTCAGCTTTTAAGGACTCATGATTAGACTGGGCCCAACTGGATAATCCAGGACACTCTCCCCACCTCAAGGTCCTTAATCTCACTTGCATCAGCAGAGTTATTTTTATCATGTAAGTGAACACAGTCACAGGTTTCAGCGATTAGGGTGTGAACCTTTGAAGAGGGGTGCATTATTCTGTCTACAGCAACCCTCATTCCCAGACCCCATTAAACTGGGGTCTAATGGAATACTCTTCTCAGTTTGGGAAGCACTACCCCAGGAGCATCAAAAGGGCTGAATTCTAGACAGGAAAACAACCAATTCTTTAGGGCAATGACAACAGCCAGAGCACAGGTGAGCACAAAGCCAGGTAGAGTTTGGATTCCTCCTTGTGGTTGGGGACTGGGGTGCAGAATACGTGTAAGGCATGACTGGGTTTCAGTGAAATATTTCACCTTCCTGCTTAAATAGAAGTATACATCAGGTGGATTTTCTGATTGGGCTGGTGTGTCAAGAACTGCCTGTAGTGCCTGAAGGGAGAGAGAGGGACATCTACTGCACTAGGTGCTTTTTATAGTCTTCTCTGATAACAGTCATGCTGCCTTGTGAAGGTGAACCCTACGTCTGAACCTCTGAGTGCTGGATTCATTTGGTGTCCCACTCAGATTCCTTTACCTGTCTGGTGTGCTCATCAACCTAGGACAAAGATCAGAAGGAATGGCTACATGTTTGCTGTGGTTGGGAAGGTTTGGAAGGAGTACAGAGGTAATGAGCCAACAGCTCACAGCTTCTCCCTTCTCTGGAAATTACCCTTACAGCTGATGGGAGCTGCCTCTGCTGGGTGGTTGTCCCCCAATCACCCCTCACCCCAACACACACACACACACACACACACATCCCCCAATCACCCCTCACCCCAACACACACACACACACACACACACACACACACACACACACACACACACACACACACACACACACACACACACACACACACACCACAGAAAGCCTGTGATATCGTTAATGCTCCAGAACGCTCTGTGCTCTGTGGTTCAAATCTGATTTTTTCTGAGACCGCATTCTTGCTCCACTCTTTCCCCTTCATTTCCTGCTTCCCTTCCTCCCTCCTGAGTTCTTCCTGAATAAATCAACAAATCGTGTATCTTCAAAACTCTGCCTCATGTTCTGTTTCTAAGAACTGATCTAAATTTTCATGGCTCCCTAATTCCAAAGCCCTTGCTTTCTGTAGGCACCTGGCCTAGACTTAGACAAGCACTGAGGAAAAAGGCTGGAGAAAATGTTCAAGACACACCTGGGATATGCTCCCTTCTATGTATGTCTTTGAAATAAATCAAAATAATTTTGTTTGTTTGCAGAAGTGGCAGGGAAATTTGATGCCTGATTCTAAAGACACGTCTGTGGAAAGGGATGAGAAGTGAGAGCTGAGAATTAAAGTTTAAATAGGATGGTCCATTCCATGGTAAGCTTCTTGGGGGTGGGAAGCATGTCCATTGCATTCACTGCTGTATGCCAGTGCTTAGCACAATAGATGGCGCAGGGCAAAACTCCAGCTTGCTGAACAAGTAAGCAGATAAAGCAGAAAGAAGCAATAGGAGGTGAGGTCTCTGAGAGTCAGGAGGGTCAGCTGTGAGAAAGTTGGGGAAAGAGGATCTGTTCTCAATGACACATGTTCTTTTGCACCCTTCTAAGCTCTTCTGTGATAGCCTCATTTCGGGAATGTTCCCAGGAATTTGCAGACACAGGTCCTCCTCCAAAAAAGTGGCACTTCCAGCCAGCCCTTATTTCCACTACACTCGGGAGGGAGTCCAGCGGCCTTCTTTTAAACCTAGAATACATCCTCCCTTTAAGAGGCCTAGTGGACCCCAAGGTTAGACTTAAATTATTTTTATTCATATGCTATTCAAATCAGTGTAATATGAAACCAGGTATTAACTCATTCTACTGTACTGCTTATGTAACACTAACAAATTTATGATTTAATTATCAAAAAAGTCTTAAAACCAGTAAAATGATAGTTAATAACACTGATGAAGTACGACATAATATTGTTTTGCTAAAATGAAACCTCTGTTCACACACTATATGGAACTGACTGTCCAAGGCCACGCTTTTTGGAAATCAGCCCAACCACAGTACCACATGCCTGGTGCAAACATCCTCTATCATGTCTTAGCTTTTCTCTGTCCAAACTACTTCTAAACCTTCCTTTGTATAAAATGCACCTTGCTGGGGTTTTTTTTAGCTTTCAGCAGATGTAAACACATTTATATGTTAAGCCCACCTCTCTTCTTTCTCCTTCTGCCATACTTGTGCATTTGGCTATACACAGCAGAAAATGAAATTAATCTTCTTTACCTCCTCCATTGCATATCCAACCATCACACATATTCGTTCATCAATGTACAGAACAACCAATCAGCAACATTTACTGAGTGCCTGTTATAGCTACCTCTTGACTTCACAAGAACTGTGCAAATAGACAGTGTTATTAATATGATTGCTCTTATGATTCTCATTTTAAAAATGAGAAATCTGGAGTTCAGTAAGTTCAGGACACAATCATGTCTGAGGTGGGTTTCTCACCCAGTTCTGTCAACTTCAGATCCCACATTCTTGCCCCTTGCTGTATCTACAGGTTATTGAAAGGTGACGACACATGGTAGGTGCTCAAGAAATGTTTTTGAATGAACACATGAACAATGAACCATTTCCATGAAACCAGCCTAGCTCGACTCACAGGCTGCTGGAGCTGGTCTCCCCTGTAGGCAGCAAGGCCCAGGAGAGCAGAAACTAAGGGTCAACTCACCTCAGAATCCCTCATCATGCCTGGCACACAGTAAGTGCCCAAATATGTATTATGTTGAATTGATTTGAACTCTCCCCATGGCCCATGATGTGAACTTTTTTCAAGGCTAATTTAGAATTAGAACAGAGACCTTAAGAAAGAGAGTGCGTTTCCGATGACAGGAGCCACCAGCCAGCTTTGGTCACTGGAATGGGAAGTTTTGGCTCCCTCCTCCTGAGGCTGGACTCCAAGCCCTGCTAGGTAATGCTGGGAAAAGCGTGTGACTCAGACAGCAGCAAAACCACACAGCGGCATGCCAAGTTCAGAGTCACTGAAGCAAGTAGTGTAAATGATGAAATTTAAAAGACAGAGGCCTTTTTAGAAAAAGCCAGGGTACCCAGAAGTGACAGACAGCATTGAAAGCTGGGTTTAGGTGGAAATGACGAGCATCTTCCCCCTCCTCCTTGCAGGAGGTCCTTGGTGAGTGGCTTATAAAATGCCCTTTTAAGTCCCTGAAGGAGCTGCCTGCCGCATCAGCGAAGGCTGGGAAGCTCCTCACGGTCATTTGTAACATGACTGATGTTCTCACACTCTTTCTGCCAAGGCTGCTCCTCATGTCAAACAGAATGGACCGGGGGCTCCACAGTTCATTGTGTTTTACATTCCCCCCTCTTTACTGCTCTCGATTTTCACTCTTCCAAAATGACCAGGCTCTGGCTCTCCCTCGTTCAGCAGTACGAGTTCCTCCCTCCCAGACTGTTCACAGCTTCCTCTCCAGCCAGGGAAGGGCCCGCCACTGCTGGCGTGCAGGGTGCTTGGCTGGCCCTGGGTTCTGTCCTCACCCACTTACCTGTGTGAGAGGGGCAGGGCTCATGCCCTTCTAAAGGAACCCAAGCGCCATGTCTGCTCAATCCCCAAATGTCTGCCAGACGGCAAGGTGTTTTCAGTGACTGCACTGACTGGCACTTGTCAAACGCTGGGACGTCTTTCCATGCACCACCTGAGAGGGGGTGGAGAGAGGAGAGAAACTGACACACCGTCCTTGCCGGACATCGGACTGGGTGCGCGGTGGACAGCAGCCCACAGCAGTGCCACTTCCCTGGCTCCAGGTTCCACAGGCTCTTCACTCAAGAGCGCGGGACGGGCTTCAGGGTCTCCTGTGAAGAAACTCATAAACGGCATTTGTAAAGTTTCCTTCCTCAGCTCTTCTCAGATATGCTTCAGTTCAAAACGCAGATTTCATTCATCCCAGCTTTTCCAGGACGCTTCCAATTTCATGCAGTGCTATAATTTTTAATAAATTCGCTTAGATACGTTTGTGACTGAGTATGATTTCATACCATTTTAAGGCATTTCATGTACACAGATTCAGGAATCTGAAGAAAAAACTTTTTAGTCAAATGCCATACCCTGATTTTTGAATCAGGCGTAATGTTCACTATGATATGTTATAGACCTGGGGTGCACATCAGAGAGGAAATGCATTTGCTAATTCAAAAATCACTTCTTAAAAATAATTCTTTTGAATAGCTCTTCTTAAAAACATAGTTCTTTTTTAATCTGGCTTTTTTTTGGGGGGGGGACAAAGGTCTCGGTTTAAGGCACCCCCATTGCAGGAACAGCCCCCAAATCTTCCAGCTTTCTCCAGACAGATTCTTGACCGTGTGGTTTCAACCTCCCCCCAGACTGAAAATCAGGGCGCTTTTCTCAATCCTGTAGCTACAGCTGCTCCCACCCTGAGTGAAGAAAGAAGCTGGATTCTACGTCTTGGGCACCAAAGAGAAAGGCCTGCCCTTCCCCAGAGGGCCCTCTGGACTGGCTCCCCTCCGTCTCCGTGGATGGCCCACTCTTTCCAAACCACTGAGTCATTTCCTCTCAGGGACTCTCCCACCAAAACCTTCCTGTTTGCTTTAGCTGTGGAGCTCCTCTCTGAGTTACTGTTTCCTTCCCCATCCCCACTGAGCTGTAATTCATGGCCCAGCACCTTGCAGCAACCCCTCCCATCTCTGGGCTGGAGTCTCTACAGTCTACATATTTGTACAAAGTGCCAGAGTTCCTAAAGCTGTGGGGAAATGGAGGATAGCACTGCTTTTCTGCAAGGTAGTGCTCAAAGGAGAAATTGGGAAGATGAGTGTCGGGCACCCGCGGGAAAACCCTCCTGCCAACAGCCTGTCCCAGAGCAGTCTGGGAGGGCAGCTGGGAATACTAAGCTTTGATTAACGTTCTCTGAGCTGCTCGACTCTGAGCAGCTGCTGAGTCCCCTGGAAGACGGCTGTGGTCTCCTCCAAGCTCTGGTTTGGAGTGTCCTGTGCACACCTGAGACCTGCTGACCCCAGGGATAGTTGCTGTGTGGTTAGTGGCATCGAGGCAGGACTCTGTGGGATGGGAGAAGACACTGGGGCTCTTTGGCTCAGTGTTGGGGTGAAGAGAGGACAGAAAGAAAAGACATGATCATAGTCAACATGGCACTTTAATTCCTCCATCGGGCTTATTTTTCAGGGAGGAAGTTCTCTGTTCCAGCACAGAGAACTGATGTGTCTTTCTCATAGCAGGCACAGTCTCAGAATATGCCAGCCCTTCTCTAAATAGATTCTTGATCAAATGAAATGTGTGGGCCGCACTGAGCACAGTGCCCTTTTTGCCCTGTGGGTATTTGGTAAGTGTTTGTTGAAGCTAGTTCAAGTGAAGTTCAAAAACAATCCGTGGCAGTAAGACAGACTGCAAACTCTTCTTCTGCCGACTCAAAGTGTCCATTAGCTGTTCACTTTATCAGGCTGGTTGGCCTTACGAAAAGCCCTTGGGAGATACTCCAGAGTGACGGGTCTTTGGCCACCCCTTAAATCCCATCACGTTGGCAGGCCCTGCCCCAGTGCTGTGCGGGGCCCACGCGTCTGACACCTGCTAATGAGCCGTGCAGCAGTCCCAACTGCAGCCCACTGCCACTTGGGAAAGTTGCTTCCAAAGTACAAAGGTACTTGGAAAAGTTCGCGGAAAGATCTGTATTACCTATTTTTCCGCGAACTTTTTGCAGTGGCCTTGTATACCTGCAAGTGCTAATCCTCACCGGCGTTGTGTGCTCTGGTCCTGGCCCCTGCCCTGATGACTCAGCCCTCCAGGAGCCTCATCTGCCTCCTGTGCTCTCCACCCGTCCGCTCCTCTGTGAACTCCTGGGTCCTGTGCGGTGAGTCATCCTTCCGTCTCCGCTTAGATTTTCAATCTTTCCGTCCCCACTGGCCTTTTCCCATGAGTCTACAAATTGCTTAATTCCCCCATTTCCAACCCACTCGTCCCGCTGCCTGCTTCCTAGGTCCTTCTCTTTATGCCCTCCCGGAGGCGCCACGCACGCTGTATTCTGGGTAAAGGAGCAGCGTTCCAGAAGTTTTCCATTATGTAGAACGCAAGCTGAGCGACAAGTCCCCTCCTTGTGCAAAGATGGGTCCCCGCGCCCCCCTCCAGTCACTGCCTGCGTCTCTCCTTCCCTCCACTGTCAGCTTCTTGCAGGAGCAGCCTCTTGTTCCTCGCCGCTCCATGGGAAAGTCTCCGTGGACTTCTTGCCAGAACGTCCAGGGGCCCCTTTAATCTTCACGCTGCTTGCCCGGAGCAGCTGAGACACGTGGCTGTCCCCTTCTGCGAACACTCTCCTCCCGGCTTTCCTGCTGCTGCTGTTCTCTCCTGGCTCCTCTTCCGTCTCTGGCCGGCTCTCCTTCTGCAGTCTTCTCCCTGAAATCTCGATGGTTCTAAAAGCTGTTTCCCCAGCCTTCTTTTTATTCCTATGCCCTCCCCGGGCAATTTCATTTACTCCCCTGGCTTTGATTACAACTCCTACACGGATAACTTCTCTTTCTTTCTTTTTAAATTAAAAACCTCTTATAATCACAAAGCAGCATATGTACAGATACACAAAAATAATAAGAAAAGTGAAATACACGATTCCCACCATCCAGAGGAGACCGTTGTTAATATCTTATTGTATCTTTCCCAAATATTTATGCAGTGTTTTAGTCTGTTTTGTGTGGCTATAACAGAATTACCTGAGACTGGGTAATTTATAAGGAAAGAGGTTTATTTGGCTTACGATTCTGGGACAGCTGCATCTGGCATGAGCCTCAGGCTGCTTCTACTCATGGCGGAAAAGTGGCAGGCAGCTGGCAGGTACAAGCAGATCACACGGTGAGAGGGAGCAAGAGAGAGAGAGAAGGTGCCAGGGTCTTTTTAAGCAAGGAGCTCTCACGGGAACTAATCCAGCGAGAACTCACTCATTAATCCCCCCTCCCCCAGGGACAGCATTAATCCATTCATGAGGGATCCGCCCCCATGACTCAATCAGTTTCCAACACTGCTACGTTGTGGATCAGATTTCGACATGAGTTTTGGAGGGGACAACACATCCAGACTCCATCATGCATATATACATATACACACAGACACCTATCTTTTTACAAAATGAGAACAGTACTGTTTTGTAAATTGTTTTTTTTTTTTCTTCAGTTAACGATCTGAAACTTTCCATTTCAATATGTGTCAGTATGCTTTATCTAGAACCCAGTCTATGTTTAATTACCTAAATCATCCCCAAAATGTCCTTGTAGCTGATTTGTCCAATTAGAAACCAATCCAGGCCTATACATTACATGGATATATCTTAAGCCCTTGTGCCCAGCATAGACATGACAGTGTGCTTGGTAAATGAATTTGGCCTAAATGGATTTGGCCAGTTAGCCCATAGAACAACCCGCCTCCTAGATTTGACTAGTTGCTTCCTTGTGCCTTCATTTAGCTTAATCTCTAAACCTCTCATTTCTTATAAACTTAAAATGCAAAGGCATGATGGATTCCATGCCAACCTTGTTAACTAGGTTATGTCACAGGAGATGTGTACTTCATATTGTATTTTGTCATGAGATACATATTTTATGGTTGACCCACGATTAGGGATCAAAGCATTGACCAATCATTTAAGACAATCAACAGTCTTACCCTTCCGTGGTAGTGTTATGTTTTCCCCCCTTGTGACCCAAAATTAATCTGTTTGGTGTTATTGGGGCAATATATAAATGTCCAATTCCCCCTCGACAGTATACTAATGCCTTTAACATCAGTTTTTACTTGTTGCTTAAGTCAATAATTTTAGTTAAGAGTTTAGAGTGATTATCAGTCAGGGTTCCTGGTTAAGTATATTTTTATATTAAAAAAGAACTATTTACTTAGGTGTGGCAGTGCCGAGGGAAATATTACCAAACCTAGTCCTTAAGAGGCAGGAGGAAGGAGGCTGCTCTTGCTGCCTGGGGCTAGCTGCAGCCCTGGGAGCGCTGCTGCCAACAGGAGGTGTGGCTGTTAACAGAGGAACGCAGTCATACCCAAACCATGACCTGGCAGGGCACTCAAATGAAACTTTTCAGAAAACTTCGTTCTCTTTCTTTCCTGAAGGACAGTTGCAGGACAAGGAAGGTTAGACATCTGGTATTGGAGACAACTATGCTTTTTTATTGGCTGTCTGTGCATCAATTTTACTACTGACATTTGCAGGCATTGGAAAAAACAGGAGAAATAAGGTGGACACCACTGTCAAGGACGATTGGCCTCTGCATGCCAAAGCACAGGTGGGGGCAGTGTGCTGGCATTTGCAATGGATAATTGTATTTGTTAACAGGTCTTGGCCAAAGCTATTTTGTCTCCTTGCAAGATGTAATGAAAAACAATATTAGTCTCAAGGAAACATATCCTCTCCCCTGAATAATTATTTGCCTTGATCTGCATTTAAAAGTATACATGCATAGAGGAGGGGAAGTTAGTATCACCAGCCGTTCACCACCCTGGGGGGAGTATGTTCTCCTGGTGCTAAGTATTAATGAAACTTCTGGCGGAGTGATTGTCAGGTGCCCTTAGATAATTTTTCTCAGCATGGGAATAACACACTGCTTTTCACTCACTACAGGTTAAAAGAAATAGAACTGATAACGTGTATTATGTAATTCGACCAAGGCTTGGAGACAGAAACATGCTGGTTTCATGACTAAGGTTTCTTCTAGCTGACAAGCAACTTGAGAGTGTCCTTTGATTACCTGGGATGCCAACGGTGTGGGACCGAGAGGGAGAAGATTAGACGGAAGGCTGACGTGTCACTCACCAACTGGGTGGTCCTGAGTATGTTATTCAATCTTCCCAAACCGGTGTTTACATTCATAAAACAGCGATATCATCATGCCACTGGTTACAGGAGAACGGGCTTTGGGAGGCAAAGTGAACAAGAATGGGTTCTGGAGTCAGAAAGACCAGAGTTCAAAACCTAGGTGATGCTGGTTACACGAAATGAGGCAATGTCACCTGGCCCATAAGCCTCGGTTTCTTCACCTATAAAACAAGGACAGTGTTAGAATTTACCTCATGGGCTGTTTTAAAGATTCAGTACTGAAAAGCACTTAACACGGTGCTGGCAATGACTAAGCACTCAACGCTTTGTTAGTGTTAGTAGCTGTTCTGTGGGAGGCAGGATTCTAAAACGACCCGCAATATTCCCACTCCTGGTGCTCATGTCCTGCGTAGTCCCTTTGAGTGTGAATGGAACCTGTGAATCCAATGAGCTATGACTTTTGTGGTGATATGACATCACATAGCAAAAGGGAGCTGACCCGGGGTGGACCCGACCTAATCAGGTGAGCCCTTCAAAAACAGAGAGCTTTCTCTGGTAGAGAAAGTCAGAGAGGTGTGCTCCTGCCAGCCTGGGGAAAGCAAACAGCCATGCTGCAAACGGCCTGTGGGGACCATGTGGTCAGGAACTCCTGTGGCCTCCAGGAGCTGAGTGTGAGCCCCAGCTGGCAAGAAAAGGGGAACGCATGCCTACAACCACCAGGAACTGAATTCTGCCGACAACCTGAAGGAACATGGAAGAGGACCTTGAGTGTCAGATGAGAACTGCACACAACCAGTGCCTTGATTGGAGCCTTGTGAGACCCTGAGCAGAGGATCCAGCTACACTGTGCTCAGACTCCCGAGCCACAGAGTTTGTGGTAATTTATTCACAGAAATAGAAGACTAATTATGCTGTCTAGAGTTAATCAACACTTTTTCTGTTGCTCTTTCTATGTCTATTGCTGTTCCTAATTGCTCTTGTCTAATGCAATACTTGGCTGCATAAATCACAACAGTGCAGGAATTACAGGAGGTACTGTTCTTCAGTGCAACCCCCCTGTCTTCTACTGCTCATGGGTTGGTGATGGTCATGGGAGGAGCAGTTCATAGAAGTCTGTGGCTTTAGAAAGCAACAAAAATATCATTGGAGCTGAGTCTTTCCTGGAAGACAACTCATTATGCAAAAGCCTTTTTCTTTTTGGTTGTATCCTATTTGACTACAAAGGACTTGTCTGAACCTGAGGCCAGACTTAGCCAAATCATCTGCTGAAGAGTTTCAGGTCTTCACTGAGTTTATAGTATGTTGGGAAAAGCAGGCCTTAAACAATTAATTACACAGACATAGAATTATAAACTGTGGGGGTGGGGTCGCGCAGGCGGCGGGGGCGGGGCTCTGCCGGGCTGCAGCCGTCGCCGGGGCTCATTGTGCAGCCGGCGGCGCCCTGTGCGGCAGGGCCCTGGACCGGCGCGGGTCCGGGGGATGGTGAGGAAGGCGCGACTGCGCCTCGTGTCTGCCGTCAACCGCGGGAGGATGAAGCTGCTGCTGGGCATCGCCCTGCTCGCCTACGTCGCCTCTGTTTGGGGAAACTTCGTTAATATGAGGTCTATCCAGGAAGACAGTGAACTAAAAATCGAAAGCAAGATTGAAGAGAATGTTGAGCCACTAAGAGAGAGCATCAGAGATTTGGAAAAAAGCTTCACCCAGAAATACCCGCCGGTAAAGTTTTTATCAGAAAAGGATCGTAGGAGAATTTTGAACTGGAGGCGCGGGGTTCGTGGGCTCCCATCTCACTGACAAGCTCATGATGCATGGCCACGAGGTGACTGTGGTGGACAACTTCTTCACAGGCAGGAGGAGGAACGTGGAGCACTGGCTCGGCCATGAGAACTTTGAGCTGATCAGTCACGATGTGCTGGAGCCCCTGTACACCGAAGTCGACCAGATTTACCATCTGGCATCTCCAGCCTGTCCTCCAAACGACACGTACAATCCTATCAAGACGTTAAAGACCAATACAATCGGGACGCCGAACTGTGGGGCTGGCCAAGCGAGTCGGTGCCCGTGTGCTCCTGGCCTCCACGTCGGAGGTGTCTGGAGATCCTAAGTCCACCCTCAGAGCGAGGACTACTGGGGCCACGTGAACCCCACAGGCCCCCGGGCCTGCTATGACGAAGGCAAGCGAGTGGCAGAGACCATGTGCTGTGCGACACGAAGCAGGAAGGCGTGGAAGTGCGAGTGGCCAGAATCTTCAACACCTCTGGGCCGCGCGTGCACATGAACGACGGGCGGGTGGTCGGTCAGCAACTTCATCCTGCAGGCGCCCAGGGCAGCCGCTCACGGTGTCCGGATCGGGGTCTCAGACCGGGGCGTTCCAGTACGTCAGCGACCTGGTGAACGGCCTGGTGGCTCTCACGAACGGCAACGTCAGCAGCCCCGTCAGCCGGGGGAACCCAGAAGCACACACAGTCCTAGAATTTGCTCAGTTAATTAAGAACCTTGTTGGTAGCACAAGTGAAATCCAGTTTCTCTCTGAAGCCCAGGACGACCCACAGAAAAGAAAACCAGACATAAAAAAGCGAAGCTGATGCTAGGACGGGAGCCTGTGGTCCCCGGAGGAAGGTCTGAACCAAGCCATTCGCTACTTCCGTAAAGAACCCGAGGACCAGGCAAATGACCAGTACACCCCCAACCAAAGCCTGCCAGGATGAAAAAGGACGGGCCCGCCACGACGGAACCCTCACGCGCAGGGCACGGGCTCCCTGTTTTACACTCGACGGGGTGTATTTTTTGTTTTTGTTTCTTAAAAAAGACTTAAAACTGTTGTCATGAAGAACAAACTGGAATTTCATTCTGAGGCTTGCTTTAATGAAATGGATGTGCCTAAAACTCCCCTCAAAAAACTGCAGATTTTGCCTTGCACTTTTTGAATCTTTTTACGTAAAATAGCGTAGATGCATCTCAGCATATTTTCAAGTTTTTCACCTTGCTGTGAGAACTTAGGTCGTGACTGTCATTGACAGTTTTATTTACTGGTTTCTTTGTGAAGCTGAAGAGGAACATTAAATGAGATGAAAAATACTGATTTTATTTATGAAAGTAGGTACTTATGAGAC
This sequence comes from Cynocephalus volans, assembly GCF_027409185.1. NCBI lineage: Eukaryota > Metazoa > Chordata > Mammalia > Dermoptera > Cynocephalidae > Cynocephalus > Cynocephalus volans. The sequence goes on from NC_084467.1 coordinate 144,026,832, forward strand.
ATTATACTATGCATAAAGAAAAAAGAACCTAGCAGTATTGTCAAGCAGGTGGTGCCCCGGCATTTATTTTCGGGCAGATAAAAGAATTCTGTTTGAGAGGTTTATGTTTCTTTTTTCTAACTCAGAATTTTTCCAAGGTCTAGTTTTTAGTTACGAACTTGACTTTGAAATATCTCTGTTGGTTATCATGATCAAGTATATTTGAAATCACTACTGTGTTGTGCTGCATATTTGGGGTGGGGGGGATAAAGATAACATATTCTTGGTTAACCATGGTTAAATATGCTATTTTAATAAAATATTGAAACTCAAAAAAAAAAAAAAAGAATTATAAACTGTGTGGTGTGTGTTAAAGAAAAAGTAGACTATCAGAGAATCTTGAGCCTGGGGGTTCAGGGAAGACTTTCCCGAGGAAATGACCCTTGGGATGAGATCAGAAGGACAGGAAGGAGCTGGCCAGGCTGCGGGATGATGCAGGGCTCTGCAGAAGCCTCGGTCCAGTGCTCACTTTCCGCAGAGTGCATGACTCATTGGGTCATCTGGGACACTATCATCTGGTATAGACCTGCTTTCAGAAGCGTTTGTGTGTGGTTTTGGAAGTAAGTTGGAAGGGGAAGGGAACTATAGTGACAAAGCAAGAGGAATCTATTATAATCATTTAATGAATCCTCTCCCCTCCAGTTTTCTACCTAAATGAGGAAGCCAGGCAAAAAAAAAAAAAAAAAAAAAATTCATATTAAAAAATTCATATTAAGAGTAAAACCAATAAGTAAAATGATGCCAGATCAGTCAATTTTTTTTTCCCTTTCCACCCGTGCTAGTATTCTGAATTACTAAAAAAGTCATATGGCAGAATAAACAGAGTTACTTGTCAAGCTAATTAGCCATAGACTGTTTCCTAAGTGGCCATAAAATGGCAGATATCTTTATATATATAGTGAAACAAAGTATGTGTATTAAACTTAAAATTAATTGAGATTGTTACAGTGATGGTCCTTTTTTATCTTTGCACGCATAACTCTTCAAAATAATATATATTCTCATCAAGGGCTTCAGAGAAGCACTGGCCTTTTTCTTGACAGGTAGTGTGTATTTTGGCACCAGATTATTGGATGGAAAAATACAGGCATTTTCCAAGCCCTAAACACAGCATGTGCCATGTATTAGTTTGGATTTCTTCCCTAACTATCATCACATCAATATGCTGTGGTTTTTCTAACGCAAAATCTATCCAAATCTGTCTTTGGACTCTGAATCCAGGAAGCCTGGGTTTTATCACTGGGTTGGTCACAGATGCACTGAAAATGGGCAAGTCACTTCCATCTTCGTCTGAACTTCTCCGTCTGGCAAAGGTCGATTCTGACACTCGCCGTAGATAATGTTTGCAGACTGTTTGCCGGCCCTGGCTGGTGGGCAGCACGTAATTGCAAACTGTTGCATCATTGTTTTCCTGTCCTAAAAACTCTCCTCTTTCCTTAGAAACTAATTTTAAATTAAAAATATCACTTTTAACGTATGGACACATGGCAATAAAAATTCAGTTGGCACAGGAGAGCAATTTTTTTTTAAAAAAGGAAAGGTTTTTCTCCATGGCATTCCCGAAAGGTAATAGCTTAAATTTCTTTCTATTTTGAATCCTTCTGAGGCCATTCTCCACAAAAATAATTTACTAGCCCTTTATTTCTTATGTATCACCTTTAAGTGTATCTGTTGCTCTCCCTAAGGAAAGATGAGACTCTTGGCTCACTTACACTTCCCCCTGAACAAGGACTGCCAGCTGTATTTTATTTTGTTACCACTTTGATGGATACTTCTATAGCTTTCCACGATACATTCAACCTTGCATTTCTTGATTCATCCTTTTTTAGACAGTATCTCTTGACTTCCCTTTAAGACAATGAGGAAATTAACAGTCCTGACTTCCCATCCCCCTCTCCTCCCCCCACGGCCACTCCCAATGTCACAGCTTCAGTTCATATAGTTAATTTTACATTGTCAAATTTTATAGAATTGATACTTGATTTTTCTGTGTGTCGGCTGTTTGTTAAGTATAAACATAGCCAGAATGTATAATATTTTAGTTAAAAGTATATTATTCATTATATAATCAATTCCATTCATTTCAAATAAAAGCTATTTATTGATTACATACTCTGTGCCAGGCACTGTTCTAAGAGATAGGGTTACATCAATGAACACAGCAGCCAAAGCATCCCTGCGGTCATAGAGCTTAGGTTTAACATATGTTTAGACTCATAGAAAGTGTTGCTACTCCACGTTTTTTAACCTGTGCCAATAGGAAAGAAATGTACACACCCAAACTGGGAGGAGGAGGAGGAAGTAGAGAAAGCAGGGCACAGAATTTTTATCATGTATTATTATAATGTGCCTTGACTTTCTCGCTAAGTTAATGCAGAATCGTCAGCATTTTACAGGAGATTTATTTTCCTGTTGAAGGTATTCTTTCCAGAGCCTCCTGACTTGCTAATATAACTTGAGTTGTTAGCTTTTAAAACCTGTTTTTTAATATCATCTTGCTGAAGGTTTTTTTGGATGTGTTTACCATGGGGATTTTTTAGTTTTTGTTTTTTCTAGTTTTACTTTGTATTGAGCATCTGGGTTTGGTTGTTTCTTGAATTCCAGGTCTTTCTCTTTCTTTTATCTTACTGAAATAAATTATTGGGAAATACATTGTATTCAAATAAGGGCTTTTTAAAAACCCTTTTAGTCTTCCATTTGGTTGATAGTTTTTGCTGGGAATAGAATTGTTAAAAATCAATTTCCATTAGAACTCTGAAGGTATTCTCTCATGTTCCAGTGAAAAAATCTGATGCCAACCTGATTTTTGCATCACTGGGGCTAATTTTTCCTGCCCACCCACCACCCCACAAACATTAAGTATTCTTTTCTTTAGCCTTGACAAAAGAAATTTCACAAGAGTATATTTAAATGTGAGTCTTTTTAAAAAATTAATTTCTCTGGGTACCTTATAGGAGCCTGTTTTTATAAAATTCTTATCATTCTTCAGCTGTGGAAAAATCTCCTCCTCTCTTTTTTTCTTGGATAATGACAAATTACTAACCTTTTGGAAATCATAGTAGATTGGGTAGATTTGGGCCCTCTTATGTTGTTTTTCCACATTCCTTCACTTTTCCTCACACTTTATCTTTCTGATTTTTTGTTCTATGTTCTGGGCGATTTAATGAACTGTTTGATCCAGTCTTTCTATTGAATTTTTTATTTTGACCATGATGTTTTCAATTTCCGTAAATTCTTTCTTGTTCTTGAACAGCAGCCTTTTCTTGTTTTATGGATACAGTATCTTATTCATTTAAAATTCCCTTCTCTTCCTTGAATCATCCGTTTCCTTTGTGTCCCTTGCTCTGTTGTCCATCTTATCTTTTGTGCCAATAGCTTTCCCCCCATGTGTGAATGAAGGATTGGACTGACTGCCACGGGTAGCTGATGTGGGCTGCCTCTGCCTTTTAGGGCCTGTTCATGGATGAGAATGCTGGCCTTATGACCTGGGTGTAAGGTCAGGGCCCTGGCCCTCAAGCTTTACTTCAGGGCAGCTGGGCCCCAGTACTAGAAAAAGAGGGTCTGCTCTGAGGAGCCAGTCCCCACTCTGCAAGCCCTGGACCCTCTAAAGGGTAGTTTCTGGTTCCAGCCTGAGGGTAACACTCCCTCGGTATTCTAGAAGCTAGGTGAGAGAAGGCGCGGCCAGTCTACCCAGCCATCCTGTAATCAGGTCTCCAATCAAGCCCCCACCTCTGGCTCACCTCTGGCTCTGTCTCTTATATCTACTGATTCCAGGCTCTCGCCTTGTGAAATGTTCTCAACTTTTTGCAATCTTCTTCTGTGCATGTTCTGAGCTGTGTCTCTCTTTCTCTCCCTGACTTTTCTCTAGTAAAACTCACCTATCTTCCATTCCAGATGTTACTAAAAATCTTTCACCCCTTCATGTACTCACCTCCTATTTTCAGTATATATGAACTTATTCTTGACTTACCACTTTTCTGTCATTTTAAAAGATTTCAAGGAAAATAGACATGTATGTCCTGCCCAGCATCTTGTATCAGAATCTGTTTTCTTTCTCCATTAAGACACTTAGAATATCACTTTAAATTGTGTCCTAATCATGTTGTTTTTTAACAAATATTAAAAAGAGACTGTTCCTAACCTTTTGTCTTGAGGAAATTGGTGGTTATTTTTGACTTAGTTTCTATCATAGCAAAATCTAGTCCAATTATTGATTTAAATATATTATCTCAGTAACTGTGTTCAAGTTATGGCATGTGCCCAGCATTGAGAATTGGGGGTTAGGCAAGAACCTCTGTATTCTAAAAATAACATTTTTAACACACAGTGTATTTGTTCCTAAGTCAGAAACCTGAGATTGTACAGAGTTGTGGGCTTTTAACAACTCAGATGCAAGTCCTTCCTTGATTTTGGCAATGGTTTCTTAGATATGACCCCCAAAGCAAAAATAACCAAAGAAAAACTAAATTGAGCTTCATCAAAATGAAAAACTTTTATGCTCCAAGGGACACTGCTATGTGCAAATGTTTGTGTCGCTCCAAAATTTATGTTGAAATTCTAACCCTGAAGGTCATATTAGGAGGTGGTGTCTTTGGGAGGTGACTGGGCATGAAAGCAGAGCCCTCATGAATGGGACTAGTGACTTTATTAAAGAAGGCCTGAGAGAGCTCCTTCTCCCCTTCCACCGTGTGAGGTTGCAGTGAAAAGATATCCATCTGTGAGGAAGCCTCATCAGACACCAAATCCTGGGCCACCAGCCTTCAGAACTGTGAGTACTAAATTTCTGTTGTTCATAAGCTGCTGAATTTATGGTATTTTGTTATAGCATCCCAAACAGACTAAGATAGACACCATAAGGAATTGAAAAGACAATGTGCAGAATAGGACAAAATATATACAAATCATACATACAACAAGGAACTTGTATCTAGGATTTACGAAGAACTCTTTCAACTCAATAAAAAGACAAAAAATCCAATTAAAAATTGGGCAAAGGGCCATGTATTTTCTCAGACCACAATGGATTAAAACTAGAAATTGATAACAAATGAAACTCTGGAAACTATACAAACACATGGAAATTAAACAGCATTCTACTTAATGACATATGGGTCCAAAAAGAAATCAAGCAGGAAATCAAAAAATTTATTGAAACTAATGAAAAGAATGATACATCATACCAAAACCTGTGAGATATTGCAAAAGCAGTATTGAGGGGGAAATTTATTGCATTAAATGCTCACCTCAGAAGAATGGAAAGATGGCAAGTGAACAACCTAACACTTCACCTTAAAGAACTAGAAAAACAAGAACAATCCAAACCTAAAGTTAGCAGACGGAAAGAAATCATTAAGATCAGAGCAGAAGTTAATGAAATTGAAACCCAAAAAACAATACAAAAGATCAATGAATCAAAAAGTTGGTTTTTTGAAAAGATAAATAAAATTGACAAACCATTAGCATGGCTAACTGAAAAAAGAAGAGAGAAGACCCAAATAACAAAAATTAGAAATGAAACAGGCGATATTACAACTGATTCATCTGAAATACAAGGAATCATTTGAGACTACCATAAACAACTATACACCAACAAGTTTGAAAATCTGGAGGAAATGGATAAATTTCTGGACACACACAAGCTCCCAAAAAAGAGCCATGAAGACGTAGAAAATCTGAACAGACCAATAACAATAAAGGAGATTGAAGCTGTTATCAGAAGGCTCCCAACAAAGAAAAGCCCAGGACCAGATGGATTCACAGCAGAATTTTACCAAACATTCAAAGAGGAATTGACACCAATTCTTTACAAACTATTCCAAAAGATTGAAACGGACGCAAATCTCCTGAACTCTTTCTATGAAGCAAACATCATCCTGATACCAAAACCAGGTAAAGATATAACCAAAAAAGAAAACTACATCCTTGATGAATATAGATGCAAAAATCCTCACTAAAATACTAGCAAACAGAATACAGCAACACATACATAAAATTATCCACCACGATCAAGTGGGATTCATCCCAGGGATGCAAGGTTGGTTCAACATACGCAAATCAATAAATGTGATACACCATATTAATAAAGTCAAACACAAGGACCATATGATCATCTCTATAGATGCTGAAAAAGCATTTGATAAAATTCAGCACTCATTCATGACAAAGACCCTCTATAAGTTAGGTATAGAGGGAAAGTATCTCAACATAATTAAAGCCATATATGCCAAACCCACTGCCAATACCATCCTGAATGGGGAAAAGCTGAAAGCTTTTCCTTTAAGAACAGGAACTAGACAAGCATGCCCACTCTCACCACTCCTATTCAACATAGTGTTGGACGTACTAGCCAGAGCAATCAGAGAAGAGAAGGAAATAAAGGGCATCCAGATTGGAAAAGATGAAGTCAAACTGTCCCTGTTTGCAGATGACATGATCCTATATATCGAACAGCCTAAAGCCTCTACAAAAAAACTCTTGGAGGTGATAAATGTTTTCAGCACAGTATCAGGATACAAAATCAACACACAAAAATCAGTAGCATTTCTTTTCTCCAATAGTGAACATGCAGAATGAGAAATCAAGAAAGCCTGCCCATTTACAATAGCCACCCCAAAAATAAAATACTTAGGAATTGAGTTAACCAAGGAGGTGAAAAATCTCTATAATGAGAACTACAAACCACTGCTGAGAGAAATTAGAGAGGATACAAGAATATGGAAAGATATCCCATGCTCTTGGATTGGAAGAATCAACATAGCGAAAATGTCCATACTACCCAAAGTGATATACAAATTTAATGCAGTCCCCATCAAAATTCCAATGTCATTTTTCTCAGAAATGGAAAGAACTATCCAGACATTTATATGGAATAAGAAAAGACCACACATAGCCAAAGCAACGCCGAGCAAAAAAAATTAAGGTGGAGGCATAACACTACCTGACTTTAAACTATACTACAAAGCTATAATAACCAAAACAGTATGGTACTGGCATAAAAACAGACACACTGATCAATGGAATAGAATAGAGAATCCAGAAATCAACCCACACACTTACTGCCATCTGATCTTTGACAAAGGCACCAAGCCTATTCACTGGGGAAGGGACTGCCTCTTCAGCAAATGGTGCTGGGATAACTGGATATCCATATGCAGGAGAATGAAACTAGATCCATACCTCTCACCGTATACTAAAATCAACTCAAAATGGATTAAGGATTTAAATATACACCCTGAAACAGTAAAACTTCTTAAAGAAAACATAGGAGAAACACTTCAGGAATTAGGACTGGACACAGACTTCATGAATACGACCCCAAAAGCACGGGCAACCAAAGGAAAAATAAACAAATGGGATTATATCAAACTAAAAAGCTTCTGCACAGCAAAAGAAACAATTAACAGAGTGAACAGACAACCAACAGAGTGGGAGAAAATATTTGCAAAATATACATCTGACAAAGGATTAATATCCAGAATATATAAGGAACTCAAACAACTTTACAAGAAGAAAACAAGCAACCCAATTAAAAAATGGGCAAAAGAGCTAAGTAGGCATTTCTCTAAGGAAGATATACAAATGGCCAACAGACATATGAAAAAATGCTCAACATCACTCAGCATCCGGGAAATGCAAATCAAAACCACACTGAGATACCATCTAACCCAAGTTAGGATGGCTAATATCCAAAAGACTCTGAACGATAAATGCTGGCGAGGTTGCAGAGAAAAAGGAACTCTCATCCATTGTTGGTGGGACTGCAAAATGGTGTAGCCTCTATGGAAAATGGTATGGAGGTTCCTCAAACAATTGCAGATAGATCTACCATACGACCCAGCTATCCCACTGCTGGGAATATACCCAGAGGAATGGAAATCATCAAGTCGAAGTTATACCTGCTCTCCAATGTTCATCGCAGCACTCTTTACAATAGCCAAGAGTTGGAACCAGCCCAAATGTCCATCATCAGATGAGTCTATACGGAAAATGTGGTACATCTACACAATGGAATACTACTCAGCTATAAAAACGAATGAAATACTGCCATTTGCAACAACATGGATGGACCTTGAGAGAATTATATTAAGTGAAACAAGTCAGGCACAGAAAGAGAAATACCACATGTTCTCACTTATTGGTGGGAGCTAAAAATTAATATATAATTCACACACACACAGACAAAAAAACGTGGGGGGGGAGAAGATATTACAACCACAATTACTTGAAGTTGATATGACAAGCAAACAGAGTGGACATTGTTGGGGGGTGGGGGGGAGGGAGGGAGGTTTTGGTAAGGGGCAACAATAATCAGCCACAATTTATATTGACAAAATTAAAAAAAAAATTGGGCAAAAGGTCTGAATAGACATTTCTCCAAAGAAGATAAACAATGGCCAATAAGCAATGAAAATATGCTCAATGTCATTAGCCAACAGGGAAATACAAGTCAAAATCAGAATGAGATACCACTTCATACCCACTATTATGGCTAGAATTAAAAAGACAGATAGTAAAAAGAGTTGGTGAAGCTGTGGAGAAACTGAAAACCCTCGTACATTGCTGGTGGGAATATAAATGGTGCAGCCACTTTATAAAATAGTTTGGCAGTACTTCAAAATATTAAAGATAGAGTTACCATATATGATACAGAAATTCTACTTCTCGGTTTATACCCAAGAGAAATCAAAACTTACATCCACACAAAAACTTTTTTACAAAAGCTCACAGCAGCATTATTCATAGCAGCCGGAAGATGGAAACAGTGCAAATGTCCGTTAACTGATGGATAAATAAAATGTGGTATGCCCATACAAGGGGATATTATTGGCAATAAAATGGAATTACTGACACATGCTGCAATATGCCACAACATAGATGAACCTTGAAAACATGCGAATTGAAAGAAGCCAGTAACAGAAGGCCAATATTGTATGACTCCATTTGTATGAAATATACAGAATAAGCAGATCTACAGAAAGAAAATAATTTAGTGGCTCCCTACGGAGTGGATATTAGTTTTAGGAGGTAATATCTATAGGGTATAAGGTTTCTATTTGGTGATAAAAGTGTTCTAAAATTGATTGTGGTGATGTATGCACAACTCTTGAATATACTAAAATCCATTGAATTGTATAATTGAAAAAGTAAGATTGAATTTGGAGGCCGTGTTGAGTAGGGTTTAAGAATACAGTCTGGGATTAGGCTGACCTGAATTAAATTTCTGGCTTTATTATTTACCCATTGTACAGCTTTACAAAGGTACTAATACTCTCTGCACATCATTTTCCACATCTGGAAAGTACAAATAAAGATATCTGACTCAACACACACACACACACACACACACACACACACACACACAACCCTCAAAGAGACTGGAAAGTGGATGCAGGACAATGGATGCTGGTCAAAAGCTTCTCCCCTCACTCCTCTGCAGCAGCGTACACCTCAAGACTATGCACCCAGGTGCAGAGGCAGCTCTGTCCTGGTTCCATTCTGCCATCATTGCCTCAGGGGAGGGAAGACAGATAAATCCAGTGAGAAACCAACTAGTTGTCAATTTCTCTTGGCCCTTTCTTTCCCTCTGAGTTTTATCAATCCCATTCCAATATCCATAAATCCCGTCCCTCAAATATGAAAAATGGATACGGGCAGCAAAAAATTAACTTCAAAAATCTCTCACTATTTTGATGTTATTCCTAAGGTCCCAGGCGCACGGTAAGTAAGGATTGAACATTTATCAAGTACAATCTCCACGGTAGGATGAATTTCTTCACTGGATGTGGAAATTACAAGTGATACTTAGATGCTGGCTGGCTTTGGTAAAGACCAAGTGGATTAATCATTCTGGTGTAATATAAAGTCCAGTGAAACCAAGTCAGCCCAGCAATTTTAGCTGGAGAGGGAAGTGTAAACACTTCAAATACAACCAAGCAAAGAGCAGCTAATTCCAAAGTCACAGCAAACTCAGAGACCAGTTTTCCAAGAGAGTTTTATTTCAAGCCAAGTAGACCTACAATTAGAGCCCTAGTACTATAGCCTGCTGTATCTACCAATCCACAGTTATCAATACAGGACCACTCACCTAAGGGAAAAGCATTACCAACTCCCTTTTTTAACCTACTTTACTTTGATCTAAAATTGCCTCTTATTGAGAAGACTACAAGGAAGGCATGACTAACATTTGGGCAGGAAGCAAATCTGCCCTACTGCTGCAGTACCACGGTAGAACTAGCCATCAGGGATGGTTGGTTCTTAGCAAGATGGCGATGATATGGAATCATGAAATTTCCAAAGTAAAGAGAAGAATATTGAACATGATGATGATCGTACAATTATTATAGCAAACATTTATTAAAAACTTACTATGTCCACGAAGTATTTTAAAATTTCATGTTTTAACTCATTGAATTCCAATCTTAACCCTGCAACTACTGTTCCCGTTATTCAGAAGAGAAAACAGGATCAAAACCAACCTCTCACCTGCAGTACTCAGTACTGAGGCCAGGAAAGTGTGAGATCTCGCATACGGTCATGGAACTTTGGTTTATTTGTCTTCAGACATCTCTCTTCATAAATTCTTCATCTTCTTTCTCTTGACTACATGTTGGGTTCTCAATTCCCTTTACTCATACAGAAGCCAACTTTCAGGAGAAGATCCTATGTCAGTCATTTACCCCTTACTTGTCAAGATCACTAACATCCAAGTGATATTGATGCCACTGTTGAATCGTCTATCTTCCCCTTACTTGTCCCATCAGCAGCATTTGACATAATTGATCCCTCTTTCCCTTTCTCCCCAGAAATATTTTCTTCCCTTGGCATCTGGGGCACTACTCTCTCTTGAATTTCCTTCTGCCTCAGAGGCTGCTACTTCACTGTCTCTTTTACTGGTTCCTTCCCTTTTCCCTGGCTCTAAAAACGGCAGTGCCCAGGGCTCGGTCATTAGGCCTCTTCTCTTTCATAACTTCATTCACTCTCTTGGTGACTCCTTCTAGTTGCAAAGCTTTAAATATGACTTCTTGGATTCTTCCAGTAAATATGGTGGAACAGACAGTTCCCAGCATCACTCTCTCCCACAAATCAACCAATTTACAGCTATAAAAAGGCAGCAACAGCCAAGCTGGGCCTGCTAGAGCTCAGGGGAAGAGCAGGAGAGACGTACAGAGTACATAAAGGCAGGAGAAGCCATGACAAGAGAATAAAAGAACTGCTCCAACAGTTTCCAGCCCCGGCCACTTCAAGGCTGGAGCTGCTGAGCGCATGGAGCAGGAGCTGGCAAAAGCCACTGCTGTGCCTGTCAGATTAAGTTGCTTGGAGGCAGCAGGGGAGAAGAGGGCTTTGGTGGCCCCCAGGCCAGCCAGACCACTATCAGGAGCGAGGAGCCAGAACAACTGAAGAAAAAGGAGCCACTCAGGGGCTGGTGAGTCATCGCAAGGGACCAGTGCACAGCCCATCCCATGGGAAATGGCTGGAGCATGGATCATGGGGGAGACAGGCCACTGGGAGAACACTGGAGCACAGCAAGGACAAATGATCTGCCCCCCAATCAGCATATGACCACTAAGAGGAGACTAGTCAGGAATATAGAACTGCGGGGGTGCAGTTTGCTAAGAAGACTCAGGCCCAGACCAGAGTTCCAAAGAGCCAGAAGCACCTATAAAATCAACCATTAAAACCTGATCTGCACAAAAAGCCTTCCCCAGGGAATCAGCAGAAAGCAGCAATTTAGCTCAACCACAGGGCTCAAGTGCTGGTCCCCACAGGAAGTCCCCCCATTTTAGAAGTAAGCAAAGGACAACAAATTAGTTCCAGTGCAGAGTTTAAGTGGTGGGAACAGAAAATAATCCAATACAGAACTGAAAGAAAAACAAAGTACCCACAACCAGTTTGATATTAACTACTAAATGTCTCCTTTCACCAAAGAACACCTATAACACCTAGAACGACTCTAAGTCCCCTGGGTTACCAAGACAGAAAGGGGGGAAGGGTGGGGGCCTCTGCAGTGCCCCCCAACACCCGCAACCAGTCCTGAGGGTGGGTACCTAGGGCCTCAGCCACACCCCCTGACATGTGCAACCACCCCAGCAACAACCACTGAGCTTCCACAGGAAGCACCCTGGGCTCTCCCAGGCTGGGGCAGTGGGGGGTCAAGGGCCTCACCACACCTCCCAAACACATGCAAACAGCCCAGTGGCGACCACCGAGCCACAGCAAGGAGGTCCCTGGGTTCCCAGGCTGGAGTGGTGGGAGGTGAGGGCTTTTGCCACACCCCTCTGACACGCACCCAGCCTGGCAATGACCAAGCCACCACTGTAAGCCCCCTGGTCTCCCCTGTGGGAATGAGGGGGGTGCCACAGGCCTCAATCCCACCCCTCCTCCTTCCTCCTTCTTCCATCCCATTTCCTTCCCCTTCCCCCCTCCCCCTCCCTCCCAGCTGCTCTGCAACATCATCACAGAATGTAAAAAAATAATAATATTAATTTTTAAAAAAGGAATGAAACCAAAAAAAATAAAATAAAATAAATATGATTTCTTAATTTATATTTGCAGTCAGGACTTTGTCTAGAGCTCTAGACTCATATATTCAGTTGCCTACTTGACATTGACACTTGGATGTCTGGCTTAGTGTGTTCAGGCTGCTATAACAAAATACCTTAGATTGGGTAATTTATAACAAGAGACATGTATTTTTCACAGTTCTGGAGGCTGTGGAGTTCAAAATCAAGGCACCAGCAGATTTGGTGTCTGGTGAGGGACTGTTCCCATAAATGGCACCTTCTGTGTCCTCACATTGGGAAGGAGCAAAAAAGCTCCCTCAGGCCTGTTTTATAAGGGCACTAATCCCATTCATAAGGATGAAATCCTCATGACCTAATCACCTTCCAAAGGCCCCACCTTTAATACTGTCACATTGACAATTAAGTTTCAATACATGAATTTGGGGGACACAAACATTCAGACCACAGCAATATCTAAGAGACATTTCAAGCTTAGTATGACCAAAACCAAAAGTGTGATTTCACCTACCAAACCTTCTTTTCCCACAGTCTTCCACACGTCAGTAAATGGCAACTCCATGCTTCCAGTTGTTTAGGTGAAGAGTCTTGGAGTCATCCTTGACTTCTCTCTTTATCCCATGTTCCTATGAACAAATTCTGTAGCTCTACTATCAACATATATCCACAATTCAATACCTTCTCACCATCTCCACCCTGTCCTACTATAGCACCTAGAGTGATCTTTTGAAATTACGAATCAAAATCCTCCAGTGGTCTGGGGACCTGAGGCTCGGTGCACTGCCAGCACCTCGGGGCCCTGCCCAGGGGCCCAAGGCTCAGAGCTGGGGACCAGACCCCCCACACACACACAACCAGGCACACCTCCAGCACCAAGGAGCATGCCAAAAGCATCACTTCCATGTGGGTGGCCCATCACAGGCACCTCAGTAACCACGGCTGCTGCGAAAGTGGCTACACATCACAACCACCACGCAAATGGTCCACCACCCACTGGATTTCATTGACACAAGGCGAGTCAGCAGCAGAGAGCAAAGAAAAAAAGAGGATGTCTCTCTCCACAAAGCCCATTCCAGAGTGACAGAAGAAGCATCTGCTCTGTGATAATATTGGGGGACCTGAACGCACCTCTCAGCATTGGACAGATCATCTAGGCAACAAATCAACAGAGTAACCATTACTCTTTCAGAAGGAGAGAAGAAATCCAGGGTTATCAGTGGTGGGATGGGGGAGAGAAAGGGCTGATAGGGAGAGATTGGACAAGGGGCATAAAGAATAGTATAATTTGTATAAATATACATTCTAGTAATATTGATTTGATCCACATATGTCAACATTGAATCCCAAAAATATGTATAATCAATTATGACTCAATAAAAAAAAATCCTCAAGTAGCTTCATATGTCACTCAGTCAATAACTAAATTCCTTCAATGGTTCGTAGACTCTGTGCTTTGCAGGTTCCATAACCTTACCCAACTATCCCTCTGACCTCCGTCCCCTACAACTTCTCTTAGTTTATTTGCTCTTGGTTTTCTTGCTGTTCTTGAGCTTATCAGTCATGTCCCTACCTCAGGGTCTTTGCACATGCTATCTCTCAGTCTGGGACACTCTTCCCCAGATATACGTGTGACTGGCATCTTCTCTTACTTTAGGACTGTGCTCAAAAGTCACCTGATTAGAGAAGCCACCTAATATAAATAACGACCCATCATTTCTGCATTCCTGATCCCCTGTATGTAGATTTACTATGAGCCCTAGCAATTATGACTGCTGGATTATCATATGTTTGTTTATTGTTGGTCCCTCCCTGTTAAATATAAGCCACATGATGGCAAGAACGGTGGTTATTTTATTCACTATAATACCTTCAGCATCTCAAACAGTGCCTGACACTGTTGAATAAATAAATGAACTAAGTTAAATCAGATTACTACCTGTCACAGGACTACTTGTAATTAAGATTTACCTCTCATTGCAGAAATAAAGGCATCTCTCCTATCAAGGAACTTCATGACTTGGCTATGGTGGGAGTGACTGTATTCATAGAATTACTCTTCATGGGGCCCCTGACCCTGCCTTCATATTGATTGATCCTGACAACTGTTTATCTAAGGATTCACTTCAAAATTAAAATTAATGATAAAAGGGTGACGCAACTGCTTTGGTTTGGGTAGGGTTCTTTCAGGTATTAAAATGAGGTGAGCACTGAGGTCGTGTAACTCTCTGCTGACTTGGTTAGAGTCCCTGTGCCACCTGTATGTTATGGGAAGCCTTTTTTTTTTTTTTTTTTCCTTTCTTCACTTCCTTTGGGGGAAAAACCTGTAGAACGGAGAGCACAGTGGCTACAACTATTCTCTGGGAACAGACTTAAGGGCTGTATTTCTTAAAAATAATCACACGCACCACACATACCCAGTTCTAACTGAAACACTATAGCCGCGAGGCTGACTGCCAGGGAGACCCGGCTGCATCACAGACCTCACGCCACACGGACAGACAGTCCAGGGAAGGAATTTGCTGAAGAGGCCAAAAGTCTGGTTTGCTACAGACTGTTTCTTTAACCTTTGCCCGTTCAGCAACTGTTAGCAACTGTTCTGTCTCTCTCCTCACCCCCCAGTATCGTGCAGGGCCAGGCTTCCATTAGTGAGCTCCTGACTTCTGTGAACCTTCTCCTTTTGTGACATTGATGTTGGTGGGCTTGATTGGGGTAATCAGAAGAGGAGATTTCAGTGAGTTCCTGTTTCCAAGGAAAGGAGGCTCTGTCGATACTGCACCCACATCCCCTCCACTTCTCCTGGAGGTCACCTGCCAGTGGTTCCCACAGGCTCTCATGGCTTCCTGTGACTCTGCCTGAGGGCACTGTCTCGCTGCAGGCCTAGCTTTGGCCATGCTTCTGGATGCTGCAAGGAGTGCGGCAGGCCAGCAGAGCCAGGGAGATGACGCTCCAGGAGCAGCCCTCAGCCCTTGCGGGATGGGAGCCAGCAAGCCAATAATTTAGCTTTCTGTTCCCTCAGGTGACTCGTGCTTTTTTTCTTTTAAAGGAATTGGTTTATTTTTTTAATTGGCACATATTGATTGTAGACATTTATGGGGTACAGAGTTATATTTCAGTACACGCATACAATGTGGAATGATCAAATCAAGGTAATTAGCATTATTTCTTTGTGATGAAAACATTTGAGCTCCTCTCTTCTAGCCATCTGAGAACATACAAAAATTATCGTTAATTATAGATGCCTCGTACTACTGTACTTCACTAGAACTTATTTTTCCTGTCTAGCTGTAACTTAATGTCCATTAGCCAACCTCTCACTATTCACCTTCCCCCTCCCCTTCCCAGCCTCTAGTAACCACAATTCTACTTTCTACTTCTAAAAGTTCAATTTATGTATTTATTTATTTTTAGCTCCCACCTATGAGTGAGAACATGCAGTATTTATTTTTCTTTGCCTGACTTATTTCACTTAATACAACGTCTTCCAGTCTCATCCATGTTGCTGCAAATGAGAGGATTTCATTCTTTTTCATGGCTGACTAGTATTTCATTGTGTATATATACCACATTTTCTTTACCCATTAATCTTTCAATGGGCGCCTAGGTTGATTCCATATCTTGAGTGTTGTGAATGTGCTGCGGTAGACATGGAGATGCAGGGATCTCTTGGGGATGCTAATTTCTTTTCCTTTGGATAAATAACGAGTAGTGGGATTTCTGGGTCACATACATAGTAGTTATATTTTTAGTTTTTCAAGGAAACTTCATACAGTTTTCCATAACAACTGTACTAATTTATATTCTGACCAACAGTGTATGAGTTCCCCTTTCTCCACACCTTCATTACCTTTGTTATTTTTTGTATTTTTGATAATAGCCATTCTAACTAGGGTGAGATGGTATCTCATTGCAGCTTTGATTTGCATTTCCCTGATGATTAGTGATGTTAAGCATTTTTTTATATACTTGTTGACCATCTGTATGTCTTCTATTGAGAAATGTCTATTTGGCTCATTTGCCCATTTCTTAATTGAATTATGTGGTTTTTTTACTATTGAGTTGTTTGTGTTCCTTGTATATTCTGGATATTAATCCCTTGTCAGATGGATAGTTTGCAGATGTTTTCTCCATTCTGCTGGTTGTCATTCTGTTGATTCTGTCTTTTGATATGCAGAAGATTTTTAGTTTGACATAATCCCATTTGTTTATTTTTTCTTTTGTTGCCTGCGCTTTGGAGGTAAAATCTTTGCCCAGTCCTATGTACTGAAGCATTCCCCAAGTTTTTCCTTCTAGAAGTCTTATAGTTCGATCCTACTTTTAAGTCTCTGATCCATTTTGATTTGATTTTGGAAAATGGTGAGAGAGAGAGGTCTAATTTCTTTCTTCTACTCAGGACATCCAGTTTTCCTAGCACCGTTTATTGAAAAGTCTGTCCTTTCACCAATGTATATTCTTAGTGCCTTTGCAAAGATTGGTTGGCTGTAGATGTGTGGGTTTATTTCTGAGTTCTCTATTCTGTTCCACTGGTATATGTGTCTGTTTTTATGCCAGTAGCATGCTGTTTTGATTACAATAGATACAATAGCTTTGTAGTACATTTTGAAGTCAGGGAGTGTAATGCCTCCAGTTTTGTTCTTTTTGCTCAGGATTACTTTGGCTATTCAGGGTCTTTTGTGATTCCATATGAATTTTAGTATTGTGTTTTCTATTTCTGTGAAGTATGTCATTGGTATTTTGATAAGAATTGCATTGAATCTGTAGAATGCTTTCTGTAGTATGGTCATTTTGACAATATTAATTCTTCCAATCAATGAACATGAAATATGCTTCAAATTTTTTGTGTCCTCTTTAATTTTCTTCATCAGTATTTTTTTTTAAATTTTTTATTATTTATTTATTTATTTCTTAATTTTATTTTGTCGATATACAATGTGGTTGATTATTGTGGCCCATTACTGAAACCTCCCTCCCCCTCCCTCTCCCCCTCCCTCCCAACAAGGTCCTTTCTGTTTGCTTGTCGTATCAACATCAAGTAATTGTAGTTGTTATGTCTTCACCCCCCCCCCCGGTTTTTTTTGTGTGTGTGTGAATTTATTTATTTATTTTTAGCTCCCACCAATAAGTGAGAACATGTCATATTTCTCTTTCTGTGCCTGATTTGTTTCACTTAATATAATTCTCTCAAGGTCCATCCATGTTGTTGCAAATAGCAGTATTTCATTCGTTTTTATAGCTGAGTAGTATTCCATTGTGTAGATGTACCACATTTTCCGTATCCACTCATCTGATGATGGACATTTGGGCTGGTTCCAACTCTTGGCTATTGTAAAGAGTGCTGCGATGAACATTGGAGAGCAGGTATACCTTCGACTTGATGATTTCCATTCCTCTGGGTATATTCCCAGCAGTGGGATAGCTGGGTCTTATGGCAGATCTATCTGCAATTGTTTGAGGAACCTCCATACCATTTTCCATAGAGGCTGCACCATTTTGCAGTCCCACCAACAATGGATGAGAGTTCCTTTTTCTCCGCAACCTCACCAGCATTTATCGTTCAGAATCTTTTGGATTTTAGCCTTCCTAACTGGGGTAAGATGGTATCTCAGTGTAGTTTTGATTTGCATTTCCCAGATGCTGAGTGATGTTGAGCATTTTTTCATATGTCTGTTGGCCATTTCTATATCTTCCTTAGAGAAATGCCTACTTAGCTCTTTTGCCCATTTTTTAATTGGGTTGCTTGTTTTTTTCTTGTAAAGTTGTTTGAGTTCCTTATATATTCTGGATATTAATCCTTTGTCCGATGTATATTTTGCAAATATTTTCTCCCACTCTGTTGGTTGTCTTTTAACTCTGTTAATTGTTTCTTTTGCTGGGCAGAAGCTCTTTAGTTTGATATAATCCCATTTGTTTATTTTTCCTTTGGTTGCCCTTGCTTTTGGGGTCATATTCATGAAGTCTGTGTCCAGTCCTATTTTCTGAAGTGTTTCTCTTATATGTTTTCTTTAAAAAGTTTTACTGTTTCAGGGTTTATATTTAATTCTTTAATCCATTTTGAGTTGACTTTAGTGTATGGTGAGAGGTATGGGTCTAGTTTCATTCTCCTGCATATTGATCTCCAATTCTCCCAGCACCATTTGCTAAACAGGCAGTCTCTTCCCCAGTGTATAGGCTTGGTGCCTTTGTCAAAGATCAGATAGCTGTAGGTGTGTGGGTTGATTTCTGAATTCTCTATTCTATTCCATTGATCAGTGTGTCTGTTTTTATGCCAGTACCATACTGTTTTGGTTATTATAGCTTTGTAGTATAGTTTAAAGTCAGGTAGTGTTATGCCGCCAGCTTTATTTTTTTTGCTCAGCATTGCTTTGGCTATGCGTGGTCTTTTGTTATTCCATATAAATGGCTGGATAGTTCTTTCCATTTCTGAGAAAAATGTCATTGGGATTTTGATTGGGATTGCATTAAATTTTTATATCACTTTGGGTAGTATGGACATTTTCACTATGTTGATTCTTCCAATCCAACAGCATGGGATATCTTTCCATCTTCTTGTATCCTCTCTAATTTCTCTCAGCAGTGGTTTGTACTTCTCATTATAGAGATTTTTCACATCCTTGGTTAACTCGATTCCTAAGTATTTTATTTTTTTGGTGGCTATTGTAAATGGGCAGGCTTTCTTGATTTCTCATTCTGCATGTTCACTATTGGAGAATAGAAATGCTACTGATTTTTGTGTGTTGATTTTGTATCCTGCTACTGTGCTGAAATCATTTATCAAATCCAAGAGTTTTTTTGTAGAGGCTTTAGGCTGTTCGATATATAGGATCATGTCATCTGCAAACAGGGACAGTTTGACTTCATCTTTTCCAATCTGGATGCCCTTTATTTCCTTCTCTTCTCTGATTGCTCTGGCTAGTACGTCCAACACTATGTTGAATAGGAGTTTTGAGAGTGGGCATCCTTGTCTAGTTCCTGTTCTTAAAGGAAAAGCTTTCAGCTTTTCCCCATTCAGGATGATATTGGCAGTGGGTTTATCATATATGGCTTTAATTATGTTGAGATACTTTCCCTCTATACCTAACGTATAGAGGGTCTTTGTCATGAATGAGTGCTGAACTTTATCAAATGCTTTTTCAGCATCTATAGAGATGATCATATGGTCCTTGTGTTTGATTTTATTAATATGGTGTATCACATTTATTGATTTGCATATGAAATGAAATTGAAATCCAAAAAACAATACAAATGATCAATGAATCAAAAAGTTGGTTTTTTGAAAAGATAAATAAAATTGACAAACCATCAGCATTGCTAACAAAAAAAAAGAAGAGAGAAGATTCAAATAACAAAAATTAGAAATGAAAAAGGTGATATTACAACTGATTCATCTGAAATACAAGGAATCATTCGAGACTACTATAAACAACTATATGCCAACAAGTTTGAAAATCTGGAGGAAATGGATAAATTTCTGGACACACACAAGCTCCCAAAACTGAGCCATGAAGATATAGAAAATCTGAACAGACCAATAACAATAAAGGAGATTGAAGCTGTTATCAGAAAGCTCCCAACAAAGGAAAGCCCAGGACCAGATGGATTCACAGCAGAATTTTACCAAACATTCAATGAGGAATTGACACCAATTCTTTACAAACTATTCCAAAAGATTGAAACAGACGCAAGTCTTCTGAACTCTTTCTATGAAGCAAACATCATCCTGATACCAAAACCAGGTAAAGATATAACCAAAAAAGAAAACTACAGGCCAATATCCTTGATGAATGTAGATGCAAAAATCCTCACTAAAATACTAGCAAACAGAATACAGCAACACATACGTCAAATTATTCACCACGATCAAGTGGGATTCATCCCAGGGATGCAAGGTTGGTTCAGTATTTTGTAGTTTTTACTGTAGAGATGTTTTACCTCTTTGGTTGACTTTATTCCTAGATATTTTATTTCTTTGCTAGCTACTGTAAATGGGAGTCTGAGGTGTGTTTTCTTAGAATATCCCCAGAAGTATTGAGTCCCAATGACCCACAATGCTAACCTATTTTAACTCACAATTTATTGGTTTTACTCCCTTTCTTGTTTTGTTTCCCCACTCCCTCAATGTCCTTTCTGGAATCACTTCCCAAATAAACTACTTGCACTGAAATTCTTTTCTCACATTCTGATTTCAGGGAGCACAAACTGAGATGGGGCACATGCTGCTACTTGAAGTGGCCTGGGTCTAGGCTTGCTCTTGGAAAGAGCAAGTACTTGGAGTTAGAGAATGCTTGAACTGACAGCTGCTGTTACCACCTAGAAATTGTCATTGAGCTGCATGAAGTGATACTGCAGGACTGAAACTGATAATGTATTTTATTACTTGGATAATAAATAAGATAACCTGGCAAGTACCAAAGAAATAATACTCATTTCTTCACTTACTTTACTGACTTACATATCCATATACAAGTTATCAATATGAATAATACAGTAATGCATGCCATCATTTAGATGGTGATAAGATTAGCTGTTTGTTATAGGATACTGTTAAAAAAATAATGGTCATTTATGAATTTAATTTATTGAACTTTATAAACATGTCCAAGAAGTTCCAGAAGGGAGAGAACTAAAAAATACAAAACAAAACAAAACAGACATACAAAAACTACAGAAATCAGCACGTGGGTCCCTTGAGTCTTTGCTAACTACTGGGCTGCACATGCATAGATTGAAATTTCACAAAGCTGTTCAAAGGATGCAGGGGTGTTATAAGTTTGCACAGAGATAAAGGTGTTCGTTCAAACTCTGATCAGCTAGAGTGGAGAATCCTTGGAGATCACCTAGGACATTTATGTGGGGATTGCTAAGAGGTCAGAACTTAAGAGTAGGACTAAACTACCCCTGGAGTAAAGGCTACTTTAGCACTATTCAGAAAAGCTTAAAAATAGTCCTCAAGAAGATCACTTTGGTTCAAGAGTGACTTAAGTGTATATAATACAAAGCCCAAGTGTTCTAAAAGGACACACCAAAATTAAGATACTCAACAATATAAGATTTACAATGTCCAGGGCCAGTATGTCTTTCTTTTACTAGCTGTGTCAGAAGAAGGAATATGTGGCCTCTAACTAGGAGAAAGACAACCAATAGAAACAGATCCAAAAATTACAGAGATGCTGGAAGTAATAATAGAACAGATGTTAATATAATGTTCACATATATAAAGAAAGACATGGACCTAAGATATAAAAAAGAATACAGTAGAACTTCAATAGTGGAAAAATAAAATATTTGAAATGAAAAGTGTACTAGATGTGACTAACAACAGATTAGACTCTGTAGAAGAAAAGATTAGTGAATTTACTCAAAATGAAGCATAGTGAAAAAAATGACTTTTGAAAAATGAGCAAATCCCAGTGACCTATAAGACGGTAGCAAGAAGTTCAAGAAATACATAATTGGAACCCATGAGTAAGAAGAGAGGGAGGAGAGGAAAGCAAACATATTGGAAGAATGAATGGATGAAATATTTCCAAATCTGAAAAAAAGTATAAATCCACAGATTTTAGAAGCTCAATGATTCTGAAGGAATATGTCACACACATACAAAAACACACAAAGTGACACAAGGCACATCATTATCAAAGTGCTAAGAACCAAAGATACAGAAAAGTATCTTAACACCTGTGAAAAAAGACAGTCTATAAAGAGGAACAAGGTAAGAATTACTGCATAGCTCTGGTCAGAAATATAAAAACTAGAAAAAAAGAGATTGTCATCTTTAAAATATTAAAAGAGGAAAAATGTGGTCAACCTAGAAATCTATATGCAACTAAAACATCTTTCAGAAATATGGTAAAATATTTGCTTTTCAGACAAATGAAAATCTGTAACAACTTATCATCCAGAGACTTCTCCTACAAGAAACATTAAAAATAGTTCTTTAGGCAGGAGATGATAACACAAAATGGAAATGTGAATTTACATAAAGGAATTAAGAGCAATAGAAATGGTAAATATGTAGATAAAAGATTGTTTTATTATTTTTAAATTTCTTTAAAATATAGTTAACTTTTTTATAGCAATAATAATAATAATGTATTCTGAAATTTGTAACAAATGTAGAAGTAAAATAAATGACAAAAATGGTATCAAATTCAATTGGTTAGAACACAGTGTTGATAACACCAAGGTAAAGGGTTCAGATCCCTGTATCAGCCAGCCATCAAAAAAATAAAAATAAATGATACCAAGGACAGGAGGAGGGAAGTGGAAACATATTGTAAGAGTCTTATATATGAAATGATACAATATTATTTGAAGGTAATTTTTGATAAAAATACATACTGTATACCCTAAAGCTAACACTGGGTGGGGGTGGGAGGTATAGGTTATAACATAATGTAGATAAAATTGAGTTCTAAAATACATGAATTAATAAAAAGAAAAGTCAGAGAGAAAATAAATAAATATACAGCAGATGGGATAAACAGAAAAAGAATTGTAGACTTAAAACCAGATTTACTGAAAATTGCATTTGATGTAAATGGTTCAAATGCTCCAGTTAAAACACAGAGAGACTCTCAAATTGGATAAGAAAAAGCAAGACACAACTATATGCCACCTATAAGAAATACATTTTACATGTAAGGACACAGGGAGGTTAAAGGGAGTATAATGGAAAATATGACACAGGCAACAAAAGAAAAAAATAGATAAACTGGACATAACAAAAATTAAATCTTTCCCCTTCAAAGGATAGCATTAAGAATGTGAAAAGAATGTCCATTAAATGTCCATTAAGAATGGACAGCATGGAAAAAAGATACTTTCAAATCATATCTCTTATAAGAGACTTGTATCCAGAACAGATAAAGGACTCTTACAACTTAATAATGAGACAAATAACCCAATTTTTAAAAAGGACAAAAGGTCTGAACAGACGCTTATCAAAAAAAATATACAAATGCCCCATGAGCATATGAAAAGATGTTCAACATCATTAGCTACCAAGAAAATGTAAATTAAAACCCCAGTGAGGTTCTACTTCACACCTATTAGAACAACTGAAATCAAAAAGATAGGCAATAACAATATTGGTGAGAATGTAGAGAAACTGGAATCCCCATACACTGCTGGTGAAAATGTAAAATGGTTCAGCCACTTTGAAAATTAGTCTGGCAGTTCCTCAAAATGTTAAACATGGAGTTACTGTATGACACAGAAATTCTACTCCTAGGTATATCCAACAAAAGTGAAAGCTTCTGTTTATATGTTCACATAAAAACCTCTGCATGAATGTTTATAACAACTTTAATCATAATATCCAGCTGTGTAAACCATCCAGATATCCATCAACTGATAAGTGGATAAATAAAATGTGATAAATCCATACAGTGGAAGATTACTTGGCAATAAAAAGGAATGAAATACTGATATATGCAACAACATAAATAAATCTTGAAAAAACATTATGCTGAAGAATGCAGACACAAAAGGCTACATATTGTATTATTTCATTTTTATGAATTGTCTAGAATAGGAAAATCCATAGAGACAAAAAGTAGATTAGTGTTGCTGTATGTAGGGACAATGGGATATCACTGTTGAAGGGTATGTGGCTTCCTTTTGAGGGGATGAACATGTTCTAAAATTGGTAGTGGTGATGATTGTATAACTGTGAATACACTAAAAACCACTTTGTTTCCACTTTAAATAACTTAATTGTATAATATGTGAATTATATCTCAATAAAGCTGTTATTTTAAAAAGTAAAATGATTGAAAAAGTTATACCATGCAAAAACTAGCAAAAGGAAGATGAAGTAGACTTCAGAACAAAAATATTACCAGGGATTAAGGGGAACATTTTATACTAATAAAAGTGTAACTTTATTATGAAGACACAATGATCCTAAATGTGTATTCACCCAAATATAGAGCTCCAAAATACATGAATCAAAAATTACAAAACTGAAAGAGAAATAGATAAACCCCTGAATATGTTTGGAGACTTCAAAACTTCTCTCTCTGTAATTGAGAGAGCAAGTATATAAAAAATTAATAAGAATATTAAAGTCCTGAGAACCTTTGTCAACCAACTTGATCTAATTGACATTTATAGAATACTCCACCTAACAACAGAAGAATATGTATTCTTTTCTAGTGCACTTGGAATAGTCACTAAAATAAACCATTTTCTGGGCTATAAAACAATCTTAATAAATTTAAAGTATTAAAATCTTACAAAGCATTAGAGAAAATCAATCAGACCAAAAGTTAATTCTTTAAAATAATCAGTAAAATTAATAAATCTCTAGCTAGACTAATCAAGATTTTGAAAAAAGAAGAATCACAAAGTACCAACATCAGTAAGAAAAGAGGAACCATCACTACAGATCCTTCAGCTATTAAAAGGATAAGAAGAAAAAACTTTTTAGAAGGAAACACAGGAGATCTTCATGGCTTTCAGATAATCAAAGATTTTTTAGATAATTTTTTTAAAAAGACATAAACCATGAATGAAAAAAAGATAAAGTGGGCAAGCCACAGACAAGGAGAAAATATGTGTAATGCATATATCTTCCAAAAGATTTATCTAGAATATACTTTTTAACTCTCTCAATTCAATCAGTAGGGGAAGAAATTAAAAATGAGAAAATATTTGAACAGACATTACATATGCTCACAAGTGATACAAGAATGCTCAGTAAGCACATGAAAAAATGCTTGACATCAACAATAATGAAGAAAATTCAAATTAAAACCACAATGTAATACCACTGCAAATCCACCAAAATAACTAAAAATACTGACGTGTTGATGCAAATGTGGAGCAACTAGAACTCTTATATACTACTGGTGGAAAACTAAAATGATAAAACTACTTTAGAAAACTGTTTAGAAAGTTAAACATGCCTATCATACAAACCAACAATTCTATTTCTAGGTATTTACCTATAATAAATGGAAACATATTTTCACACAAAAATTTGTACAAAAAAAATATTTTCACACAAAAATTTCACATAAAAATTTTCATGGCAATTTTATTCATGATAGCCAAACCCTGGAAACTGTCCAGTTTTTATCAACAGATGAATGTATAAACAAATTGTGATATATTTATACAATGGAATACTACTCAGTAATAAGAATGAATTACTGATATACACAGCAGCATAGATGCATCTCAAAAACATAGCATTATCCTGAGTGAAAGAAGCAAGACACAAAAATATACATACTGTATTATTCCTTTTTAGGACTTGATATGTACTTTGAGGCTGGATTTTGCTGATTGCCTACCCGTGGTGCAGTTCAACATGACCATGCATTTTTTTGCAAATTGGAAGCTGGATTGAAGGGTTTGATCGGACTCAAACTTGATGTCTTTGGAATCAATTGGTGGCATATTCTTTCATCGATGGGCACATAATGTCAGGTTATTTGCTCTCTTTTTATGTTAGCAAGTGATGATATCTTAATCTATCATTTTATTGGCTGGAAGAAGTTTATAATGAGATGCTTTTTCTCATTTGCTCTTTGGTTTTTCAGTGATACCGTTCTTAAAGGAAAGCAAAGGTAAGTGTTTAGCCATTCCTTTTATTTAACCTGTTTTTAAGATGATGATTTAGTTACTTATCATCCAATTAGTGTTTTGGTTTTTTTAATGTCATTAGAAATGAATGAACTTAAGGATATTTTATGGGTTCCAATTCATTGCAATTCTTATCCTGGTTAGGCTCAAATTATCTTATCTTTGGAAGTAGGATGTGGGAATAGAATAGAATAGAATGGAATGGAATGGAATAGTAGTGGGAGCCTCATTAAATTGGCTTCTGAGTCCTTTGGACTAAAGACCTTAATAGTCTTAAATAGTTTCCTTGATATCTAGTATGTCAAGGTGTTCCAGATGCATCTTGTTTATTTCCTGTCCCATATCTAGAATCACCCATTTGTTTAAGAAATGCTGATATCTTTGAATAGAAAATGGCATTTCAAAACCACCAATTGAGTACAGATAAGCTCAGTGCTACTGTCTGGTCATAGCTTTTAGGCTTTTTCAGGGGACAATGAATAGATAGATAGATAGATAGATAGATAGATAGATAGATAGATAGATAGATAGATAGATAGATAGATAGATGATAGATAGATAGATAGACACACAGACACACAGATACACATACACACAGAGACAGACAGACACAATATGTTGTTAGGTTATGTTGCTTATTCTGGTGTTGCCAATTAAATTTAGAAATATCGGATTTTTATTTATCATCTTCTATATGACATATCTATCTCCTTTTTTTCACTCTGAGAATCATGGTTCTCAAGGATACAGGGGATACAATTAGATACAATTAGTACATCTCACAATTATTTACTTGCTTTATCTCATATGACACATACAAGTCATAGAAAAGCAATGCTAAAACTACCACCACCACCAATTATGATGACTAAAAAAG
Source organism: Cynocephalus volans (assembly GCF_027409185.1). Classification (NCBI taxonomy): domain Eukaryota; kingdom Metazoa; phylum Chordata; class Mammalia; order Dermoptera; family Cynocephalidae; genus Cynocephalus; species Cynocephalus volans. The sequence goes on from NC_084467.1 coordinate 144,053,853, forward strand.
TTTTAGACATTTTTGCATGTGTAATTCCTGTTTTCTCTACTTTTTTATGCATACATGTGCAATTTTTTCACACACTATCAGTGCTCGTACCTATCCTGAAGCCAGTATATGGGTCTAAATGTAAGAATGATTACTCTTTGATTTAGTTATCTTACAGTCCCTGCCCATCAAAAATCAGATGTGGCTAGGATACACTTCCTGGTGTACTTGCATTAAAAAGTATTTTTCTTTATTATCATGCATTGTTTATTGACTACACCATCTTTTGCCCAGTGTCTGCATTGCTAACTCTGTCATATATCAACATTCCACATGTGTGAACATGTTTCTGAGCTCTATTTGTCTCTCCCTGAGCCAACACCACATAATGTTAACTACCATAGCTTTATAATAACTATTATACCGAGTAGAGCAAGTGTCCCTGTCTGGTAGAAACAAACAAAAATCCTCTCTGAAGGAGAAAACTTTACAATCAAGCCTCAAAAAACCCCATAGTTAAGGTTCCATGTTACATATGCTCATGGCACACAAACAAAACACGCAACCATAAATGAGAGTCAGCAAAAACACGAAGCTACAGAATCAGACCTGCAAAGACTCAGATTATTAGAATTATCAGATACAAAATATATAATATATAAGATATATAAACTTATTATATTAATATTTATAAAGGAATAAATTTTTTAAAAAGAGTTCTAGAAAGAATCTTCAGAAATGAAAATCATTATAATTGAAAGCAGAATCTGGATGGATGAATTTAACATTATATTAAACAGAGTTAAAAGAACAATTAGTGACATGGAAGGTAAAGTTGAAGAAGTTATATACAATATAAGACAGAGACAAAGAAAAGGGAAATATGAAAAAGAGATTAAGA